>NC_072428.2:3335833-3638863 GCF_028878055.3 Symphalangus syndactylus
GTGTTTCAGAACGGCTCAATCAAAAGTAAGGTTCAACTCTGTTAGTTGAATGCACAGAACAGAAAGAATTTTCACAGAATGCTACTGTGTAGTTTATATTTGAATATATTCCTTTTTCCACTATTACCCTCTTAGCGCTCCGAATGTCCACTTGCATTTTCTACAGAAAGAGTGTTCAGAACTGCGCAATCAAAAGTATGGTTTAACTCTGTTAGCTTAATGAACATATCAGAAATAAGTTTCACACAATGCTTCTGTGTAGTTTTTATTTGAAGATATTATTTTTCCCAATAGAGGCCTCTTAGCGCTCAGAATGTCCAATTGCAGTTTCTACATAAAGAGTGTTTCAGAAAGGCTCAATCAAAAGTAAGGTTCAACTCTGTTAATTGAATGCACAGAACAGAAAGTAGTTTCATACAATGCTTCTGTGTAGTTTATATTTGAACATATTCTTTATTCCACTATTACCCACTTAGCGCTACGAATGTCCAGTTGCATTTTCTACAGACAGAGTGTTTCAAAACTGCTCAATCAAAAGTATGGTTTAACTCTGTTAGCTGAATGCTCAGATCAGAAAGAAGTTTCACAGAATGCTTCTGTGTAGTTTATATTTGAATATATTCCTTTTTCCACTACTACTCTCTTAGCGCTCCAAATGTCCAGTTGCATTTTCTACAGAAAGAGTGTTCAGATCTGCTCAATCAAAAGTATGGTTTAACTCTGTTAGCTGAATGCACAGATCAGAAAGAAGTTTCACAGAATGATTCTGTGTAGTTTATATTTGGAGACATTCCTTTTTCCACTATTACCCTCTTAGCGCTCCGAATCTCCACCTGCATTTTCTACAGAAAGTGTGTTTCAGAACGGCTCAATCAAAACTAAGGTTCAACTCTTTTAGTTGAACAAACAGAACAGAAAGAAGTTTCACACAATTCTTCTGTGTAATTTTTATTTGTAGACATTCTTTTTCCCAATATAGGCCTCTTAGCGCTCAGAATGTCCAATTGCAGTTTCTACAGAAAGAGTGTTTCAGAACGGCTCAATCAAAAGTAAGGTTCAACTCTGTTAGTTGAATGCACAGAACAGAAAGAAGTTTCATACAATGCTTCTGTGTAGTTTATATTTGAACATATTCTTTTTTCCACTATTACCCACTTAGCGCTACGAATGTCCAGTTGCATTTTCTACAGACAGAGTGTTTCAAAACTGCTCAATCAAAAGTATGGTTTAACTCTGTTAGCTGAATGCTCAGATCAGAAAGAAGTTTCACAGAATGCTTCTGTGTAGTTTATATTTGAATATATTCCTTTTTCCACTACTACGCTCTTAGCGCTCCAAATGTCCAGTTGCATTTTCTACAGAAAGAGTGTTCAGATCTGCTCAATCAAAAGTATGGTTTAACTCTGTTAGCTGAATGCACAGATCAGAAAGAAGTTTCACCGAATGATTCTGTGTAGTTTATATTTGAAGACATTCCTTTTTCCACTATTACCCTCTTAGCGCTCCTAATCTCCACTTGCATTTTCTACAAAAAGAGTGTTTCATAACTGCTCAATCAAAAATATGTTTTATCTCTGTTAACTGAATTTACAGATCAGAAATAAGTTTCACAGAATGCATCTGTGTAGTTTTTA
Organism: Symphalangus syndactylus; assembly: GCF_028878055.3. NCBI lineage: Eukaryota > Metazoa > Chordata > Mammalia > Primates > Hylobatidae > Symphalangus > Symphalangus syndactylus. The sequence goes on from NC_072428.2 coordinate 3,337,468, forward strand.
TTTGAAGATATTCTTTTTCCCAATGTAGGCCTCTTAGCGCTTAGCATGTCCAATTGCAGTTTCTACAGAAAGAGTGTTTCAGAACGGCTCAATCAAAAGTAAGGTTCAACTCTGTTAGTTGAATGCACAGAACAGAAAGAATTTTCACAGAATGCTACTGTGTAGTTTATATTTGAATATATTCCTTTTTCCACTATTACCCTCTTAGCGCTCCGAATGTCCACTTGCATTTTCTACAGAAAGAGTGTTCAGAACTGCGCAATCAAAAGTATGGTTTAACTCTGTTAGCTTAATGAACATATCAGAAATAAGTTTCACACAATGCTTCTGTGTAGTTTTTATTTGAAGATATTATTTTTCCCAATAGAGGCCTCTTAGCGCTCAGAATGTCCAATTGCAGTTTCTACCGAAAGAGTGTTTCAGAAAGGTTCAATCAAAAGTAAGGTTCAACTCTGTTAATTGAATGCACAGAACAGAAAGTAGTTTCATACAATGCTTCTGTGTAGTTTATATTTGAACATATTCTTTTTTCCACTATTACCCACTTAGCGCTACGAATGTCCAGTTGCATTTTCTACAGACAGAGTGTTTCAAAACTGCTCAATCAAAAGTATGGTTTAACTCTGTTAGCTGAATGCTCAGATCAGAAAGAAGTTTCACAGAATGCTTCTGTGTAGTTTATATTTGAATATATTCCTTTTTCCACTACTACTCTCTTAGCGCTCCAAATGTCCAGTTGCATTTTCTACAGAAAGAGTGTTCAGATCTGCTCAATCAAAAGTATGGTTTAACTCTGTTAGCTGAATGCACAGATCAGAAAGAAGTTTCACAGAATGATTCTGTGTAGTTTATATTTGGAGACATTCCTTTTTCCACTATTACCCTCTTAGCGCTCCGAATCTCCACCTGCATTTTCTACAGAAAGTGTGTTTCAGAACGGCTCAATCAAAACTAAGGTTCAACTCTTTTAGTTGAACAAACAGAACAGAAAGAAGTTTCACACAATTCTTCTGTGTAGTTTTTATTTGTAGACATTCTTTTTCCCAATATAGGCCTCTTAGCGCTCAGAATGTCCAATTGCAGTTTCTACAGAAAGAGTGTTTCAGAACGGCTCAATCAAAAGTAAGGTTCAACTCTGTTAGTTGAATGCACAGAACAGAAAGAAGTTTCATACAATGCTTCTCTGTAGTTTATATTTGAACATACTCTTTTTTCCACTATTACCCACTTAGCGCTACGAATGTCCAGTTGCATTTTCTACAGACAGAGTGTTTCAAAACTGCTCAATCAAAAGTATGGTTTAACTCTGTTAGCTGAATGCTCAGATCAGAAAGAAGTTTCACAGAATGCTTCTGTGTAGTTTATATTTGAATATATTCCTTTTTCCACTACTACGCTCTTAGCGCTCCAAATGTCCAGTTGCATTTTCTACAGAAAGAGTGTTCAGATCTGCTCAATCAAAAGTATGGTTTAACTCTGTTAGCTGAATGCACAGATCAGAAAGAAGTTTCACCGAATGATTCTGTGTAGTTTATATTTGAAGACATTCCTTTTTCCACTATTACCCTCTTAGCGCTCCGAATCTCCACTTGCATTTTCTACAAAAAGAGTGTTTCATAACTGCTCAATCAAAAATATGTTTTATCTCTCTTAACTGAATTTACAGATCAGAAATAAGTTTCACAGAATGCATCTGTGTAGTTTTTATTTGAAGATATTCTTTTTCCCAATGTAGGCCTCTTAGCGCTTAGCATGTCCAATTGCAGTTTCTACAGAAAGAGTGTTTCAGAACGGCTCAATCAAAAGTAAGGTTCAACTCTGTTAGTTGAATGCACAGAACAGAAAGAATTTTCACAGAATGCTACTGTGTAGTTTATATTTGAATATATTCCTTTTTCCACTATTACCCTCTTAGCGCTCCGAATGTCCACTTGCATTTTCTACAGAAAGAGTGTTCAGAACTGCGCAATCAAAAGTATGGTTTAACTCTGTTAGCTTAATGAACATATCAGAAATAAGTTTCACACAATGCTTCTGTGTAGTTTTTATTTGAAGATATTATTTTTCCCAATAGAGGCCTCTTAGCGCTCAGAATGTCCAATTGCAGTTTCTACATAAAGAGTGTTTCAGAAAGGCTCAATCAAAAGTAAGGTTCAACTCTGTTAATTGAATGCACAGAACAGAAAGTAGTTTCATACAATGCTTCTGTGTAGTTTATATTTGAACATATTCTTTATTCCACTATTACCCACTTAGCGCTACGAATGTCCAGTTGCATTTTCTACAGACAGAGTGTTTCAAAACTGCTCAATCAAAAGTATGGTTTAACTCTGTTAGCTGAATGCTCAGATCAGAAAGAAGTTTCACAGAATGCTTCTGTGTAGTTTATATTTGAATATATTCCTTTTTCCACTACTACTCTCTTAGCGCTCCAAATGTCCAGTTGCATTTTCTACAGAAAGAGTGTTCAGATCTGCTCAATCAAAAGTATGGTTTAAATCTGTTAGCTGAATGCACAGATCAGAAAGAAGTTTCACAGAATGATTCTGTGTAGTTTATATTTGGAGACATTCCTTTTTCCACTATTACCCTCTTAGCGCTCCGAATCTCCACCTGCATTTTCTACAGAAAGTGTGTTTCAGAACGGCTCAATCAAAACTAAGGTTCAACTCTTTTAGTTGAACAAACAGAACAGAAAGAAGTTTCACACAATTCTTCTGTGTAATTTTTATTTGTAGACATTCTTTTTCCCAATATAGGCCTCTTAGCGCTCAGAATGTCCAATTGCAGTTTCTACAGAAAGAGTGTTTCAGAACGGCTCAATCAAAAGTAAGGTTCAACTCTGTTAGTTGAATGCACAGAACAGAAAGAAGTTTCATACAATGCTTCTGTGTAGTTTATATTTGAACATATTCTTTTTTCCACTATTACCCACTTAGCGCTACGAATGTCCAGTTGCATTTTCTACAGACAGAGTGTTTCAAAACTGCTCAATCAAAAGTATGGTTTAACTCTGTTAGCTGAATGCTCAGATCAGAAAGAAGTTTCACAGAATGCTTCTGTGTAGTTTATATTTGAATATATTCCTTTTTCCACTACTACGCTCTTAGCGCTCCAAATGTCCAGTTGCATTTTCTACAGAAAGAGTGTTCAGATCTGCTCAATCAAAAGTATGGTTTAACTCTGTTAGCTGAATGCACAGATCAGAAAGAAGTTTCACCGAATGATTCTGTGTAGTTTATATTTGAAGACATTCCTTTTTCCACTATTACCCTCTTAGCGCTCCTAATCTCCACTTGCATTTTCTACAAAAAGAGTGTTTCATAACTGCTCAATCAAAAATATGTTTTATCTCTGTTAACTGAATTTACAGATCAGAAATAAGTTTCACAGAATGCATCTGTGTAGTTTTTATTTGAAGATATTCTTTTTCCCAATGTAGGCCTCTTAGCGCTTAGCATGTCCAATTGCAGTTTCTACAGAAAGAGTGTTTCAGAACGGCTCAATCAAAAGTAAGGTTCAACTCTGTTAGTTGAATGCACAGAACAGAAAGAATTTTCACAGAATGCTACTGTGTAGTTTATATTTGAATATATTCCTTTTTCCACTATTACCCTCTTAGCGCTCCGAATGTCCACTTGCATTTTCTACAGAAAGAGTGTTCAGAACTGCGCAATCAAAAGTATGGTTTAACTCTGTTAGCTTAATGAACATATCAGAAATAAGTTTCACACAATGCTTCTGTGTAGTTTTTATTTGAAGATATTATTTTTCCCAATAGAGGCCTCTTAGCGCTCAGAATGTCCAATTGCAGTTTCTACCGAAAGAGTGTTTCAGAAAGGTTCAATCAAAAGTAAGGTTCAACTCTGTTAATTGAATGCACAGAACAGAAAGTAGTTTCATACAATGCTTCTGTGTAGTTTATATTTGAACATATTCTTTTTTCCACTATTACCCACTTAGCGCTACGAATGTCCAGTTGCATTTTCTACAGACAGAGTGTTTCAAAACTGCTCAATCAAAAGTATGGTTTAACTCTGTTAGCTGAATGCTCAGATCAGAAAGAAGTTTCACAGAATGCTTCTGTGTAGTTTATATTTGAATATATTCCTTTTTCCACTACTACTCTCTTAGCGCTCCAAATGTCCAGTTGCATTTTCTACAGAAAGAGTGTTCAGATCTGCTCAATCAAAAGTATGGTTTAACTCTGTTAGCTGAATGCACAGATCAGAAAGAAGTTTCACAGAATGATTCTGTGTAGTTTATATTTGGAGACATTCCTTTTTCCACTATTACCCTCTTAGCGCTCCGAATCTCCACCTGCATTTTCTACAGAAAGTGTGTTTCAGAACGGCTCAATCAAAACTAAGGTTCAACTCTTTTAGTTGAACAAACAGAACAGAAAGAAGTTTCACACAATTCTTCTGTGTAGTTTTTATTTGTAGACATTCTTTTTCGCAATATAGGCCTCTTAGCGCTCAGAATGTCCAATTGCAGTTTCTACAGAAAGAGTGTTTCAGAACGGCTCAATCAAAAGTAAGGTTCAACTCTGTTAGTTGAATGCACAGAACAGAAAGAAGTTTCATACAATGCTTCTGTGTAGTTTATATTTGAACATATTCTTTTTTCCACTATTACCCACTTAGCGCTACGAATGTCCAGTTGCATTTTCTACAGACAGAGTGTTTCAAAACTGCTCAATCAAAAGTATGGTTTAACTCTGTTAGCTGAATGCTCAGATCAGAAAGAAGTTTCACAGAATGCTTCTGTGTAGTTTATATTTGAATATATTCCTTTTTCCACTACTACGCTCTTAGCGCTCCAAATGTCCAGTTGCATTTTCTACAGAAAGAGTGTTCAGATCTGCTCAATCAAAAGTCTGGTTTAACTCTGTTAGCTGAATGCACAGATCAGAAAGATGTTTCACCGAATGATTCTGTGTAGTTTATAATTGAAGACATTCCTTTTTCCACTATTACCCTCTTAGCGCTCCGAATCTCCACTTGCATTTTCTACAAAAAGAGTGTTTCATAACTGCTCAATCAAAAATATGTTTTATCTCTGTTAACTGAATTTACAGATCAGAAATAAGTTTCACAGAATGCATCTGTGTAGTTTTTATTTGAAGATATTCTTTTTCCCAATGTAGGCCTCTTAGCGCTTAGCATGTCCAATTGCAGTTTCTACAGAAAGAGTGTTTCAGAACGGCTCAATCAAAAGTAAGGTTCAACTCTGTTAGTTGAATGCACAGAACAGAAAGAATTTTCACAGAATGCTACTGTGTAGTTTATATTTGAATATATTCCTTTTTCCACTATTACCCTATTAGCGCTCCGAATGTCCACTTGCATTTTCTACAGAAAGAGTGTTCAGAACTGCGCAATCAAAAGTATGGTTTAACTCTGTTAGCTTAATGAACATATCAGAAATAAGTTTCACACAATGCTTCTGTGTAGTTTTTATTTGAAGATATTATTTTTCCCAATAGAGGCCTCTTAGCGCTCAGAATGTCCAATTGCAGTTTCTACAGAAAGAGTGTTTCAGAACGGCTCAATCAAAAGTAAGGTTCAACTCTGTTAGTTGAATGCACAGAACAGAAAGAAGTTTCATACAATGCTTCTGTGTAGTTTATATTTGAACATATTCTTTTTTCCACTATTACCCACTTAGCGCTACGAATGTCCAGTTGCATTTTCTACAGACAGAGTGTTTCAAAACTGCTCAATCAAAAGTATGGTTTAACTCTGTTAGCTGAATGCTCAGATCAGAAAGAAGTTTCACAGAATGCTTCTGTGTAGTTTATATTTGAATATATTCCTTTTTCCACTACTACGCTCTTAGCGCTCCAAATGTCCAGTTGCATTTTCTACAGAAAGAGTGTTCAGATCTGCTCAATCAAAAGTATGGTTTAACTCTGTTAGCTGAATGCACAGATCAGAAAGAAGTTTCACCGAATGATTCTGTGTAGTTTATATTTGAAGACATTCCTTTTTCCACTATTACCCTCTTAGCGCTCCGAATCTCCACTTGCATTTTCTACAAAAAGAGTGTTTCATAACTGCTCAATCAAAAATATGTTTTATCTCTGTTAACTGAATTTACAGATCAGAAATAAGTTTCACAGAATGCATCTGTGTAGTTTTTATTTGAAGATATTCTTTTTCCCAATGTAGGCCTCTTAGCGCTTAGCATGTCCAATTGCAGTTTCTACAGAAAGAGTGTTTCAGAACGGCTCAATCCAAAGTAAGCTTCAACTCTGTTAGTTGAATGCACAGAACAGAAAGAATTTTCACAGAATGCTACTGTGTAGTTTATATTTGAATATATTCCTTTTTCCACTATTACCCTCTTAGCGCTCCGAATGTCCACTTGCATTTTCTACAGAAAGAGTGTTCAGAACTGCGCAATCAAAAGTATGGTTTAACTCTGTTAGCTTAATGAACATATCAGAAATAAGTTTCACACAATGCTTCTGTGTAGTTTTTATTTGAAGATATTATTTTTCCCAATATAGGCCTCTTAGCGCTCAGAATGTCCAATTGCAGTTTCTACAGAAAGAATGTTTCAGAAAGGCTCAATCAAAAGTAAGGTTCAACTCTGTTAGTTGAATGCACAGAACAGAAAGTAGTTTCATACACTGCTTCTGTGTAGTTTATATTTGAACATATTCTTTTTTCCACAATTACCCACTTAGCGCTACGAATGTCCAGTTGCATTTTCTACAGACAGAGTGTTTCAAAACTGCTCAATCAAAAGTATGGTTTAACTCTGTTAGCTGAATGCTCAGATCAGAAAGAAGTTTCACAGAATGCTTCTGTGTAGTTTATATTTGAATATATTCCTTTTTCCACTACTACTCTCTTAGCGCTCCAAATGTCCAGTTGCATATTCTACAGAAAGAGAGTTCAGATCTGCTCAATCAAAAGTATGGTTTAACTCTGTTAGCTGAATGCACAGATCACAAAGAAGTTTCACAGAATGATTCTGTGTAGTTTATATTTGGAGACATTCCTTTTTCCACTATTACCCTCTTAGCGCTCCGAATCTCCACTTGCATTTTCTACAGAAAGAGTGTTTCAGAACGGCTCAATCAAAACTAAGGTTCAACTCTTTTAGTTGAACAAACAGAACAGAAAGAAGTTTCACACAATTCTTCTGTGTAGTTTTTATTTGTAGACATTCTTTTTCCCAATATAGGCCTCTTAGCGCTCAGAATGTCCAATTGCAGTTTCTACAGAAAGAGTGTTTCAGAACGGCTCAATCAAAAGTAAGGTTCAACTCTGTTAGTTAAATGCACAGAACAGAAAGAAGTTTCATACAATGCTTCTCTGTAGTTTATATTTGAACATATTCTTTTTTCCACTATTACCCACTTAGCGCTACGAATGTCCAGTTGCATTTTCTACAGACAGAGTGTTTCAAAACTGCTCAATCAAAAGTATGGTTTAACTCTGTTAGCTGAATGCTCAGATCAGAAAGAAGTTTCACAGAATGCTTCTGTGTAGTTTATATTTGAATATATTCCTTTTTCCACTACTACGCTCTTAGCGCTCCAAATGTCCAGTTGCATTTTCTACAGAAAGAGTGTTCAGATCTTCTCAATCAAAAGTATGGTTTAACTATGTTAGCTGAATGCACAGATCAGAAAGAAGTTTCACCGAATGATTCTGTGTAGTTTATATTTGAAGACATTCCTTTTTCCACTATTACCCTCTTAGCGCTCCGAATCTCCACTTGCATTTTCTACAAAAAGAGTGTTTCATAAATGCTCAGTCAAAAATATGTTTTATCTCTGTTAACTGAATTTACAGATCAGAAATAAGTTTCACAGAATGCATCTGTGTAGTTTTTATTTGAAGATATTCTTTTTCCCAATGTAGGCCTCTTAGCGCTTAGCATGTCCAATTGCAGTTTCTACAGAAAGAGTGTTTCAGAACGGCTCAATCAAAAGTAAGGTTCAACTCTGTTAGTTGAATGCACAGAACAGAAAGAATTTTCACAGAATGCTACTGTGTAGTTTATATTTGAATATATTCCTTTTTCCACTATTACCCTCTTAGCGCTCCGAATCTCCATTGCATTTTCTACAGAAAGAGTGTTTCAGAACGGCTCAATCAAAACTAAGGTTCAACTCTTTTAGTTGAACAAACAGAACAGAAAGAAGTTTCACACAATTCTTCTGTGTAGTTTTTATTTGTAGACATTCTTTTTCCCAATATAGGCCTCTTAGCGCTCAGAATGTCCAATTGCAGTTTCTACAGAAAGAGTGTTTCAGAAGGGCTCAATCAAAAGTAAGGTTCAAGTCTGTTAGTTGAATGCACAGAACAGAAAGAAGTTTCATACAATGCTTCTGTGTAGTTTATATTTGAACATATTCTTTTTTCCACTATTACCCACTTAGCGCTACGAATGTCCAGTTGCATTTTCTACAGACAGAGTGTTTCAAAACTGCTCAATCAAAAGTATGGTTTAACTCTGTTAGCTGAATGCTCAGATCAGAAAGAAGTTTCACAGAATGCTTCTGTGTAGTTTATATTTGAATATATTCCTTTTTCCACTACTACGCTCTTAGCGCTCCAAATGTCCAGTTGCATTTTCTACAGAAAGAGTGTTCAGATCTGCTCAATCAAAAGTATGGTTTAACTCTGTTAGCTGAATGCACAGATCAGAAAGAAGTTTCACCGAATGATTCTGTGTAGTTTATATTTGAAGACATTCCTTTTTCCACTATTACCCTCTTAGCGCTCCGAATCTCCACTTGCATTTTCTTCAAAAAGAGTGTTTCATAACTGCTCAATCAAAAATATGTTTTATCTCTGTTAACTGAATTTACAGATCAGAAATAAGTTTCACAGAATGCATCTGTGTAGTTTTTATTTGAAGATATTCTTTTTCCCAATGTAGGCCTCTTAGCGCTTAGCATGTCCAATTGCAGTTTCTACAGAAAGAGTGTTTCAGAACGGCTCAATCAAAAGTAAGGTTCAACTCTGTTAGTTGAATGCACAGAACAGAAAGAATTTTCACAGAATGCTACTGTGTAGTTTATATTTGAATATATTCCTTTTTCCACTATTACCCTCTTAGCGCTCCGAATGTCCACTTGCATTTTCTACAGAAAGAGTGTTCAGAACTGCGCAATCAAAAGTATGGTTTAACTCTGTTAGCTTAATGAACATATCAGAAATAAGTTTCACACAATGCTTCTGTGTAGTTTTTATTTGAAGATATTATTTTTCCCAATATAGGCCTCTTAGCGCTCAGAATGTCCAATTGCAGTTTCTGCAGAAAGAGCGTTTAAGAAAGGCTCAATCAAAAGTAAGGTTCAACTCTGTTAGTTGAATGCACAGAACAGAAAGAAGTTTCATACAATGCTTCTGTGTAGTTTATATTTGAACATATTTTTTTTTCCACTATTACCCACTTAGCGCTACGAATGTCCAGTTGCATTTTCTACAGACAGAGTGTTTCAAAACTGCTCAATCAAAAGTATGGTTTAACTCTGTTAGCTGAATGCTCAGATCAGAAAGAAGTTTCACAGAATGCTTCTGTGTAGTTTATATTTGAATATATTCCTTTTTCCACTACTACGCTCTTAGCGCTCCAAATGTCCAGTTGCATTTTCTACAGAAAGAGTGTTCAGATCTGCTCAATCAAAAGTATGGTTTAACTCTGTTAGCTGAATGCACAGATCAGAAAGATGTTTCACCGAATGATTCTGTGTAGTTTATATTTGAAGACATTCCTTTTTCCACTATTACCCACTTAGCGCTCCGAATCTCCACTTGCATTTTCTACAAAAAGAGTGTTTCATAACTGCTCAATCAAAAATATGTTTTATCTCTGTTATCTGAATTTACACATCAGAAATAAGTTTCACAGAATGCATCTGTGTAGTTTTTATTTGAAGATATTCTTTTTCCCAATGTAGGCCTCTTAGCGCTTAGCATGTCCAATTGCAGTTTCTACAGAAAGAGTGTTTCAGAACGGCTCAATCAAAAGTAAGGTTCAACTCTGTTAGTTGAATGCACAGAACAGAAAGAATTTTCACAGAATGCTACTGTGTAGTTTATATTTGAATATATTCCTTTTTCCACTATTACCCTCTTAGCGCTCCGAATGTCCACTTGCATTTTCTACAGAAAGAGTGTTCAGAACTGCGCAATCAAAAGTATGGTTTAACTCTGTTAGCTTAATGAACATATCAGAAATAAGTTTCACACAATGCTTCTGTGTAGTTTTTATTTGAAGATATTATTTTTCCCAATATAGGCCTCTTAGCGCTCAGAATGTCCAATTGCAGTTTCTACAGAAAGAATGTTTCAGAAAGGCTCAATCAAAAGTAAGGTTCAACTCTGTTAGTTGAATGCACAGAACAGAAAGTAGTTTCATACACTGCTTCTGTGTAGTTTATATTTGAACATATTCTTTTTTCCACAATTACCCACTTAGCGCTACGAATGTCCAGTTGCATTTTCTACAGACAGAGTGTTTCAAAACTGCTCAATCAAAAGTATGGTTTAACTCTGTTAGCTGAATGCTCAGATCAGAAAGAAGTTTCACAGAATGCTTCTGTGTAGTTTATATTTGAATATATTCCTTTTTCCACTACTACTCTCTTAGCGCTCCAAATGTCCAGTTGCATGTTCTACAGAAAGAGAGTTCAGATCTGCTCAATCAAAAGTATGGTTTAACTCTGTTAGCTGAATGCACAGATCAGAAAGAAGTTTCACAGAATGATTCTGTGTAGTTTATATTTGGAGACATTCCTTTTTCCACTATTACCCTCTTAGCGCTCCGAATCTCCACTTGCATTTTCTACAGAAAGAGTGTTTCAGAACGGCTCAATCAAAACTAAGGTTCAACTCTTTTAGTTGAACAAACAGAACAGAAAGAAGTTTCACACAATTCTTCTGTGTAGTTTTTATTTGTAGACATTCTTTTTCCCAATATAGGCCTCTTAGCGCTCAGAATGTCCAATTGCAGTTTCTACAGAAAGAGTGTTTCAGAACGGCTCAATCAAAAGTAAGGTTCAACTGTGTTAGTTAAATGCACAGAACAGAAAGAAGTTTCATACAATGCTTCTCTGTAGTTTATATTTGAATATATTCTTTTTTCCACTATTACCCACTTAGCGCTACGAATGTCCAGTTGCATTTTCTACAGACAGAGTGTTTCAAAACTGCTCAATCAAAAGTATGGTTTAACTCTGTTAGCTGAATGCTCAGATCAGAAAGAAGTTTCACAGAATGCTTCTCTGTAGTTTATATTTGAATATATTCCTTTTTCCACTACTACGCTCTTAGCGCTCCAAATGTCCAGTTGCATTTTCTACAGAAAGAGTGTTCAGATCTGCTCAATCAAAAGTATGGTTAAACTATGTTAGCTGAATGCACAGATCAGAAAGAAGTTTCACCGAATGATTCTGTGTAGTTTATATTTGAAGACATTCCTTTTTCCACTATTACCCTCTTAGCGCTCCGAATCTCCACTTGCATTTTCTACAAAAAGAGTGTTTCATAACTGCTCAGTCAAAAATATGTTTTATCTCTGTTAACTGAATTTACAGATCAGAAATATGTTTCACAGAATGCATCTGTGTAGTTTTTATTTGAAGATATTCTTTTTCCCAATGTAGGCCTCTTAGCGCTTAGCATGTCCAATTGCAGTTTCTACAGAAAGAGTGTTTCAGAACGGCTCAATCAAAAGTAAGGTTCAACTCTGTTAGTTGAATGCACAGAACAGAAAGAATTTTCACAGAATGCTACTGTGTAGTTTATATTTGAATATATTCCTTTTTCCACTATTACCCTCTTAGCGCTCCGAATCTCCATTGCATTTTCTACAGAAAGAGTGTTTCAGAACGGCTCAATCAAAACTAAGGTTCAACTCTTTTAGTTGAACAAACAGAACAGAAAGAAGTTTCACACAATTCTTCTGTGTAGTTTTTATTTGTAGACATTCTTTTTCCCAATATAGGCCTCTTAGCGCTCAGAATGTCCAATTGCAGTTTCTACAGAAAGAGTGTTTCAGAAGGGCTCAATCAAAAGTAAGGTTCAAGTCTGTTAGTTGAATGCACAGAACAGAAAGAAGTTTCATACAATGCTTCTGTGTAGTTTATATTTGAACATATTCTTTTTTCCACTATTACCCACTTAGCGCTACGAATGTCCAGTTGCATTTTCTACAGACAGAGTGTTTCAAAACTGCTCAATCAAAAGTATGGTTTAACTATGTTAGCTGAATGCTCAGATCAGAAAGAAGTTTCACAGAATGCTTCTGTGTAGTTTATATTTGAATATATTCCTTTTTCCACTACTACGCTCTTAGCGCTCCAAATGTCCAGTTGCATTTTCTACAGAAAGAGTGTTCAGATCTGCTCAATCAAAAGTATGGTTTAACTCTGTTAGCTGAATGCACAGATCAGAAAGAAGTTTCACCGAATGATTCTGTGTAGTTTATATTTGAAGACATTCCTTTTTCCACTATTACCCTCTTAGCGCTCCGAAACTCCACTTGCATTTTCTACAAAAAGAGTGTTTCATAACTGCTCAATCAAAAATATGTTTTATCTCTGTTAACTGAATTTACAGATCAGAAATAAGTTTCACAGAATGCATCTGTGTAGTTTTTATTTGAAGATATTCTTTTTCCCAATGTAGGCCTCTTAGCGCTTAGCATGTCCAATTGCAGTTTCTACAGAAAGAGTGTTTCAGAACGGCTCAATCAAAAGTAAGGTTCAACTCTGTTAGTTGAATGCACAGAACAGAAAGAATTTTCACAGAATGCTACTGTGTAGTTTATATTTGAATATATTCCTTTTTCCACTATTACCCTCTTAGCGCTCCGAATGTCCACTTGCATTTTCTACAGAAAGAGTGTTCAGAACTGCGCAATCAAAAGTATGGTTTAACTCTGTTAGCTTAATGAACATATCAGAAATAAGTTTCACACAATGCTTCTGTGTAGTTTTTATTTGAAGATATTATTTTTCCCAATATAGGCCTCTTAGCGCTCAGAATGTCCAATTGCAGTTTCTGCAGAAAGAGCGTTTCAGAAAGGCTCAATCAAAAGTAAGGTTCAACTCTGTTAGTTGAATGCACAGAACAGAAAGAAGATTCATACAATGCTTCTGTGTAATTTATATTTGAACATATTCTTTTTTCCACTATTACCCACTTAGCGCTACGAATGTCCAGTTGCATTTTCTACAGACAGAGTGTTTCAAAACTGCTCAATCAAAAGTATGGTTTAACTCTGTTAGCTGAATGCTCAGATCAGAAAGAAGTTTCACAGAATGCTTCTGTGTAGTTTATATTTGAATATATTCCTTTTTCCACTACTACGCTCTTAGCGCTCCAAATGTCCAGTTGCATTTTCTACAGAAAGAGTGTTCAGATCTGCTCAATCAAAAGTATGGTTTAACTCTGTTAGCTGAATGCACAGATCAGAAAGAAGTTTCACCGAATGATTCTGTGTAGTTTATATTTGAAGACATTCCTTTTTCCACTATTACCCTCTTAGCGCTCCGAATCTCCAGTTGCATTTTCTACAAAAAGAGTGTTTCATAACTGCTCAATCAAAAATATGTTTTATCTCTGTTAACTGAATTTACAGATCAGAAATAAGTTTCACAGAATGCATCTGTGTAGTTTTTATTTGAAGATATTCTTTTTCCCAATGTAGGCCTCTTAGCGCTTAGCATGTCCAATTGCAGTTTCTAAAGAAAGAGTGTTTCAGAACGGCTCAATCAAAAGTAAGTTTCAACTCTGTTAGTTGAATGCACAGAACAGAAAGAATTTTCACAGAATGCTACTGTGTAGTTTATATTTGAATATATTCCTTTTTCCACTATTACCCTCTTAGCGCTCCGAATCTCCATTGCATTTTCTACAGAAAGAGTGTTTCAGAACGGCTCAATCAAAACTAAGGTTCAACTCTTTTAGTTGAACAAACAGAACAGAAAGAAGTTTCACACAATTCTTCTGTGTAGTTTTTATTTGTAGACATTCTTTTTCCCAATATAGGCCTCTTAGCGCTCAGAATGTCCAATTGCAGTTTCTACAGAAAGAGTGTTTCAGAACGGCTCAATCAAAAGTAAGGTTCAAGTCTGTTAGTTGAATGCACAGAACAGAAAGAAGTTTCATACAATGCTTCTGTGTAGTTTATATTTGAACATATTCTTTTTTCCACTATTACCCACTTAGCGCTACGAATGTCCAGTTGCATTTTCTACAGACAGAGTGTTTCAAAACTGCTCAATGAAAAGTATGGTTTAACTCTGTTAGCTGAATGCTCAGATCAGAAAGAAGTTTCACAGAATGCTTCTGTGTAGTTTATATTTGAATATATTCCTTTTTCCACTACTACGCTCTTAGCGCTCCAAATGTCCAGTTGCATTTTCTACAGAAAGAGTGTTCAGATCTGCTCAATCAAAAGTATGGTTTAACTCTGTTAGCTGAATGCACAGATCAGAAAGAAGTTTCACCGAATGATTCTGTGTAGTTTATATTTGAAGACATTCCTTTTTCCACTATTACCCTCTTAGCGCTCCGAATCTCCACTTGCATTTTCTACAAAAAGAGTGTTTCATAACTGCTCAATCAAAAATATGTTTTATCTCTGTTAACTGAATTTACAGATCAGAAATAAGTTTCACAGAATGCATCTGTGTAGTTTTTATTTGAAGATATTCTTTTTCCCAATGTAGGCCTCTTAGCGCTTAGCATGTCCAATTGCAGTTTCTACAGAAAGAGTGTTTCAGAACGGCTCAATCAAAAGTAAGGTTCAACTCTGTTAGTTGAATGCACAGAACAGAAAGAATTTTCACAGAATGCTACTGTGTAGTTTATATTTGAATATATTCCTTTTTCCACTATTACCCTCTTAGCGCTCCGAATGTCCACTTGCATTTTCTACAGAAAGAGTGTTCAGAACTGCGCAATCAAAAGTATGGTTTAACTCTGTTAGCTTAATGAACATATCAGAAATAAGTTTCACACAATGCTTCTGTGTAGTTTTTATTTGAAGATATTATTTTTCCCAATAGAGGCCTCTTAGCGCTCAGAATGTCCAATTGCAGTTTCTGCAGAAAGAGCGTTTCAGAAAGGCTCAATCAAAAGTAAGGTTCAACTCTGTTAGTTGAATGCACAGAACAGAAAGAAGTTTCATACAATGCTTCAGTGTAGTTTATATTTGAACATATTCTTTTTTCCACTATTACCCACTTAGCGCTACGAATGTCCAGTTGCATTTTCTACAGACAGAGTGTTTCAAAACTGCTCAATCAAAAGTATGGTTTAACTCTGTTAGCTGAATGCTCAGACCAGAAAGAAGTTTCACAGAATGCTTCTGTGTAGTTTATATTTGAATATATTCCTTTTTCCACTACTACGCTCTTAGCGCTCCAAATGTCCAGTTGCATTTTCTACAGAAAGAGTGTTCAGATCTGCTCAATCAAAAGTATGGTTTAACTCTGTTAGCTGAATGCACAGATCAGAAAGATGTTTCACCGAATGATTCTGTGTAGTTTATATTTGAAGACATTCCTTTTTCCACTATTACCCACTTAGCGCTCCGAATCTCCACTTGCATTTTCTACAAAAAGAGTGTTTCATAACTGCTCAATCAAAAATATGTTTTATCTCTGTTATCTGAATTTACAGATCAGAAATAAGTTTCACAGAATGCATCTGTGTAGTTTTTATTTGAAGATATTCTTTTTCCCATTGTAGGCCTCTTAGCGCTTAGCATGTCCAATTGCAGTTTCTACAGAAAGAGTGTTTCAGAACGGCTCAATCAAAAGTAAGGTTCAACTCTGTTAGTTGAATGCACAGAACAGAAAGAATTTTCACAGAATGCTACTGTGTAGTTTATATTTGAATATATTCCTTTTTCCACTATTACCCTCTTAGCGCTCCGAATGTCCACTTGCATTTTCTACAGAAAGAGTGTTCAGAACTGCGCAATCAAAAGTATGGTTTAACTCTGTTAGCTTAATGAACATATCAGAAATAAGTTTCACACAATGCTTCTGTGTAGTTTTTATTTGAAGATATTATTTTTCCCAATATAGGCCTCTTAGCGCTCAGAATGTCCAATTGCAGTTTCTACAGAAAGAATGTTTCAGAAAGGCCCAATCAAAAGTAAGGTTCAACTCTGTTAGTTGAATGCACAGAACAGAAAGTAGTTTCATACACTGCTTCTGTGTAGTTTATATTTGAACATATTCTTTTTTCCACAATTACCCACTTAGCGCTACGAATGTCCAGTTGCATTTTCTACAGACAGAGTGTTTCAAAACTGCTCAATCAAAAGTATGGTTTAACTCTGTTAGCTGAATGCTCAGATCAGAAAGAAGTTTCACAGAATGCTTCTGTGTAGTTTATATTTGAATATATTCCTTTTTCCACTACTACTCTCTTAGCGCTCCAAATGTCCAGTTGCATTTTCTACAGAAAGAGAGTTCAGATCTGCTCAATCAAAAGTATGGTTTAACTCTGTTAGCTGAATGCACAGATCAGAAAGAAGTTTCACAGAATGATTCTGTGTAGTTTATATTTGGAGACATTCCTTTTTCCACTATTACCCTCTTAGCACTCCGAATCTCCACTTGCATTTTCTACAGAAAGAGTGTTTCAGAACGCCTCAATCAAAACTAAGGTTCAAATCTTTTAGTTGAACAAACAGAACAGAAAGAAGTTTCACACAATTCTTCTGTGTAGTTTTTATTTGTAGACATTCTTTTTCCCAATATAGGCCTCTTAGCGCTCAGAATGTCCAATTGCAGTTTCTACAGAAAGAGTGTTTCAGAACGGCTCAATCAAAAGTAAGGTTCAACTCTGTTAGTTGAATGCACAGAACAGAAAGAAGTTTCATACAATGCTTCTGTGTAGTTTATATTTGAACATATACTTTTTTCCACTATTACCCACTTAGCGCTACGAATGTCCAGTTGCATTTTCTACAGACAGAGTGTTTCAAAACAGCTCAATCAAAAGTATGGTTTAACTCTGTTAGCTGAATGCTCAGATCAGAAAAAAGTTTCACAGAATGCTTCTGTGTAGTTTATATTTGAATATATTCCTTTTTCCACTACTACGCTCTTAGCGCTCCAAATGTCCAGTTGCATTTTCTACAGAAAGAGTGTTCAGATCTGCTCAATCAAAAGTATGGTTTAACTCTGTTAGCTGAATGCACAGATCAGAAAGAAGTTTCACCGAATGATTCTGTGTAGTTTATATTTGAAGACATTCCTTTTTCCACTATTACCCTCTTAGCGCTCCGAATCTCCACTTGCATTTTCTACAAAAAGAGAGTTTCATAACTGCTCAATCAAAAATATGTTTTATCTCTGTTAACTGAATTTACAGATCAGAAATAAGTTTCACAGAATGCATCTGTGTAGTTTTTATTTGAAGATATTCTTTTTCCCAATGTAGGCCTCTTAGCGCTTAGCATGTCCAACTGCAGTTTCTACAGAAAGAGTGTTTCAGAACGGCTCAATCAAAAGTAAGGTTCAACTCTGTTAGTTGAATGCACAGAACAGAAAGAATTTTCACAGAATGCTACTGTGTAGTTTATATTTGAATATATTCCTTTTTCCACTATTACCCTCTTAGCGCTCCGAATGTCCACTTGCATTTTCTACAGAAAGAGTGTTCAGAACTGCGCAATCAAAAGTATGGTTTAACTCTGTTAGCTTAATGAACATATCAGAAATAAGTTTCACACAATGCTTCTGTGTAGTTTTTATTTGAAGATATTATTTTTCCCAATATAGGCCTCTTAGCGCTCAGAATGTCCAATTGCAGTTTCTACAGAAAGAGCGTTTCAGAAAGGCTCAATCAAAAGTAAGATTCAACTCTGTTAGTTGAATGCACAGAACAGAAAGAAGTTTCATACAATGCTTCTGTGTAGTTTATATTTGAACATATTCTTTTTTCCACTATTACCCACTTAGCGCTACGAATGTCCAGTTGCATTTTCTACAGAAAGAGTGTTTCAAAACTGCTCAATCAAAAGTATGGTTTAACTCTGTTAGCTGAATGCTCAGATCAGAAAGAAGTTTCACAGAATGCTTCTGTGTAGTTTATATTTGAATATATTCCTTTTTCCACTACTACGCTCTTAGCGCTCCAAATGTCCAGTTGCATTTTGTACAGAAAGAGTGTTCAGATCTGCTCAATCAAAAGTATGGTTTAACTCTGTTAGCTGAATGCACAGATCAGAAAGAAGTTTCACCGAATGATTCTGTGTAGTTTATATTTGAAGACATTCCTTTTTCCACTATTACCCTCTTAGCGCTCCGAATCTCCACTTGCATTTTCTACAAAAAGAGTGTTTCATAACTGCTCAATCAAAAATATGTTTTATCTCTGTTATCTGAATTTACAGATCAGAAATAAGTTTCACAGAATGCATCTGTGTAGTTTTTATTTGAAGATATTCTTTTTCCCAATGTAGGCCTCTTAGCGCTTAGCATGTCCAATTGCAGTTTCTCCAGAAAGAGTGTTTCAGAACGGCTCAATCAAAAGTAAGGTTCAACTCTGTTAGTTGAATGCACAGAACAGAAAGAATTTTCACAGAATGATACTGTGTAGTTTATATTTGAATATATTCCTTTTTCCACTATTACCCTCTTAGCGCTCCGAATGTCCGCTTGCATTTTCTACAGAAAGAGTGTTCAGAACTGCGCAATCAAAAGTATGGTTTAACTCTGTTAGCTTAATGAACATATCAGAAATAAGTTTCACAAAATGCTTCTGTGTAGTTTTTATTTGAAGATATTATTTTTCCCAATATAGGCCTCTTAGCGCTCAGAATGTCCAATTGCAGTTTCTACAGAAAGAATGTTTCAGAAAGGCTCAATCAAAAGTAAGGTTCAACTCTGTTAGTTGAATGCACAGAACAGAAAGTAGTTTCATACACTGCTTCTGTGTAGTTTATATTTGAACATATTCTTTTTTCCACAATTACCCACTTAGCGCTACGAATGTCCAGTTGCATTTTCTACAGACAGAGTGTTTCAAAACTGCTCAATCAAAAGTATGGTTTAACTCTGTTAGCTGAATGCTCAGATCAGAAAGAAGTTTCACAGAATGCTTCTGTGTAGTTTATATTTGAATATATTCCTTTTTCCACTACTACTCTCTTAGCGCTCCAAATGTCCAGTTGCATTTTCTACAGAAAGAGAGTTCAGATCTGCTCAATCAAAAGTATGGTTTAACTCTGTTAGCTGAATGCACAGATCAGAAAGAAGTTTCACAGAATGATTCTGTGTAGTTTATATTTGGAGACATTCCTTTTTCCACTATTACCCTCTTAGCGCTCCGAATCTCCACTTGCATTTTCTACAGAAAGAGTGTTTCAGAACGGCTCAATCAAAACTAAGGTTCAACTCTTTTAGTTGAACAAACAGAACAGAAAGAAGTTTCACACAATTCTTCTGTGTAGTTTTTATTTGTAGACATTCTTTTTCCCAATATAGGCCTCTTAGCGCTCAGAATGTCCAATTGCAGTTTCTACAGAAAGAGTGTTTCAGAACGGCTCAATCAAAAGTAAGGTTCAACTCTGTTAGTTGAATGCACAGAACAGAAAGAAGTTTCATACAATGCTTCTGTTTAGTTTATATTTGAACATATTCTTTTTTCCACTATTACCCACTTAGCGCTACGAATGTCCAGTTGCATTTTCTACAGACAGAGTGTTTCAAAACTGCTCAATCAAAAGTATGGTTTAACTCTGTTAGCTGAATGCTCAGATCAGAAAGAAGTTTCACAGAATGCTTCTGTGTAGTTTATATTTGAATATATTCCTTTTTCCACTACTACTCTCTTAGCGCTCCAAATGTCCAGTTGCATTTTCTACAGAAAGAGAGTTCAGATCTGCTCAATCAAAAGTATGGTTTAACTCTGTTAGCTGAATGCACAGATCAGAAAGAAGTTTCACAGAATGATTCTGTGTAGTTTATATTTGGAGACATTCCTTTTTCCACTATTACCCTCTTAGCGCTCCGAATCTCCACTTGCATTTTCTACAGAAAGAGTGTTTCAGAACGGCTCAATCAAAAGTAAGGTTCAACTCTGTTAGTTGAATGCACAGAACAGAAAGAATTTTCACAGAATGCTACTGTGTAGTTTATATTTGAATATATTCCTTTTTCCACTATTACCCTCTTAGCGCTCCGAATGTCCGCTTGCATTTTCTACAGAAAGAGTTTTCAGAACTGCGCAATCAAAAGTATGGTTTAACTCTGTTAGCTTAATGAACATATCAGAAATAAGTTCCCCAAATTCTTCTGTGTAGTTTTTATTTGAAGATATTATTTTTCCCAATATAGGCCTCTTAGCGCTCAGAATGTCCAATTGCAGTTTCTACAGAAAGAATGTTTCAGAAAGGCTCAATCAAAAGTAAGGTTCAACTCTGTTAGTTGAATGCACAGAACAGAAAGAAGTTTCATACAATGCTTCTGTGTAGTTTATATTTGAACATATTCTTTTTTCCACTATTACCCACTTAGCGCTACGAATGTCCAGTTGCATTTTCTACAGACAGAGTGTTTCAAAACTGCTCAATCAAAAGTATGGTTTAACTCTGTTAGCTGAATGCTCAGATCAGAAAGAAGTTTCACAGAATGCTTCTGTGTAGTTTATATTTGAATATATTCCTTTTTCCACTACTACGCTCTTAGCGCTCCAAATGTCCAGTTGCATTTTCTACAGAAAGAGTGTTCAGATCTGCTCAATCAAAAGTATGGTTTAACTCTGTTAGCTGAATGCACAGATCAGAAAGAAGTTTCACCGAATGATTCTGTGTAGTTTATATTTGAAGACATTCCTTTTTCCACTATTACCCTCTTAGCGCTCCTAATCTCCACTTGCATTTTCTACAAAAAGAGTGTTTCATAACTGCTCAATCAAAAATATGTTTTATCTCTGTTAACTGAATTTACAGATCAGAAATAAGTTTCACAGAATGCATCTGTGTAGTTTTTATTTGAAGATATTCTTTTTCCCAATGTAGGCCTCTTAGCGCTTAGCATGTCCAATTGCAGTTTCTACAGAAAGAGTGTTTCAGAACGGCTCAATCAAAAGTAAGGTTCAACTCTGTTAGTTGAATGCACAGAACAGAAAGAATTTTCACAGAATGCTACTGTGTAGTTTATATTTGAATATATTCCTTTTTCCACTATTACCCTCTTAGCGCTC
Source organism: Symphalangus syndactylus (assembly GCF_028878055.3). Taxonomy (NCBI): domain Eukaryota; kingdom Metazoa; phylum Chordata; class Mammalia; order Primates; family Hylobatidae; genus Symphalangus; species Symphalangus syndactylus. The sequence continues at coordinate 3,358,674 of NC_072428.2, forward strand.
CGAATGTCCACTTGCATTTTCTACAGAAAGAGTGTTCAGAACTGCGCAATCAAAAGTATGGTTTAACTCTGTTAGCTTAATGAACATATCAGAAATAAGTTTCACACAATGCTTCTGTGTAGTTTTTATTTGAAGATATTATTTTTCCCAATAGAGGCCTCTTAGCGCTCAGAATGTCCAATTGCAGTTTCTACCGAAAGAGTGTTTCAGAAAGGTTCAATCAAAAGTAAGGTTCAACTCTGTTAATTGAATGCACAGAACAGAAAGTAGTTTCATACAATGCTTCTGTGTAGTTTATATTTGAACATATTCTTTTTTCCACTATTACCCACTTAGCGCTACGAATGTCCAGTTGCATTTTCTACAGACAGAGTGTTTCAAAACTGCTCAATCAAAAGTATGGTTTAACTCTGTTAGCTGAATGCTCAGATCAGAAAGAAGTTTCACAGAATGCTTCTGTGTAGTTTATATTTGAATATATTCCTTTTTCCACTACTACTCTCTTAGCGCTCCAAATGTCCAGTTGCATTTTCTACAGAAAGAGTGTTCAGATCTGCTCAATCAAAAGTATGGTTTAACTCTGTTAGCTGAATGCACAGATCAGAAAGAAGTTTCACAGAATGATTCTGTGTAGTTTATATTTGGAGACATTCCTTTTTCCACTATTACCCTCTTAGCGCTCCGAATCTCCACCTGCATTTTCTACAGAAAGTGTGTTTCAGAACGGCTCAATCAAAACTAAGGTTCAACTCTTTTAGTTGAACAAACAGAACAGAAAGAAGTTTCACACAATTCTTCTGTGTAGTTTTTATTTGTAGACATTCTTTTTCCCAATATAGGCCTCTTAGCGCTCAGAATGTCCAATTGCAGTTTCTACAGAAAGAGTGTTTCAGAACGGCTCAATCAAAAGTAAGGTTCAACTCTGTTAGTTGAATGCACAGAACAGAAAGAAGTTTCATACAATGCTTCTCTGTAGTTTATATTTGAACATACTCTTTTTTCCACTATTACCCACTTAGCGCTACGAATGTCCAGTTGCATTTTCTACAGACAGAGTGTTTCAAAACTGCTCAATCAAAAGTATGGTTTAACTCTGTTAGCTGAATGCTCAGATCAGAAAGAAGTTTCACAGAATGCTTCTGTGTAGTTTATATTTGAATATATTCCTTTTTCCACTACTACGCTCTTAGCGCTCCAAATGTCCAGTTGCATTTTCTACAGAAAGAGTGTTCAGATCTGCTCAATCAAAAGTATGGTTTAACTCTGTTAGCTGAATGCACAGATCAGAAAGAAGTTTCACCGAATGATTCTGTGTAGTTTATATTTGAAGACATTCCTTTTTCCACTATTACCCTCTTAGCGCTCCGAATCTCCACTTGCATTTTCTACAAAAAGAGTGTTTCATAACTGCTCAATCAAAAATATGTTTTATCTCTCTTAACTGAATTTACAGATCAGAAATAAGTTTCACAGAATGCATCTGTGTAGTTTTTATTTGAAGATATTCTTTTTCCCAATGTAGGCCTCTTAGCGCTTAGCATGTCCAATTGCAGTTTCTACAGAAAGAGTGTTTCAGAACGGCTCAATCAAAAGTAAGGTTCAACTCTGTTAGTTGAATGCACAGAACAGAAAGAATTTTCACAGAATGCTACTGTGTAGTTTATATTTGAATATATTCCTTTTTCCACTATTACCCTCTTAGCGCTCCGAATGTCCACTTGCATTTTCTACAGAAAGAGTGTTCAGAACTGCGCAATCAAAAGTATGGTTTAACTCTGTTAGCTTAATGAACATATCAGAAATAAGTTTCACACAATGCTTCTGTGTAGTTTTTATTTGAAGATATTATTTTTCCCAATAGAGGCCTCTTAGCGCTCAGAATGTCCAATTGCAGTTTCTACATAAAGAGTGTTTCAGAAAGGCTCAATCAAAAGTAAGGTTCAACTCTGTTAATTGAATGCACAGAACAGAAAGTAGTTTCATACAATGCTTCTGTGTAGTTTATATTTGAACATATTCTTTATTCCACTATTACCCACTTAGCGCTACGAATGTCCAGTTGCATTTTCTACAGACAGAGTGTTTCAAAACTGCTCAATCAAAAGTATGGTTTAACTCTGTTAGCTGAATGCTCAGATCAGAAAGAAGTTTCACAGAATGCTTCTGTGTAGTTTATATTTGAATATATTCCTTTTTCCACTACTACTCTCTTAGCGCTCCAAATGTCCAGTTGCATTTTCTACAGAAAGAGTGTTCAGATCTGCTCAATCAAAAGTATGGTTTAACTCTGTTAGCTGAATGCACAGATCAGAAAGAAGTTTCACAGAATGATTCTGTGTAGTTTATATTTGGAGACATTCCTTTTTCCACTATTACCCTCTTAGCGCTCCGAATCTCCACCTGCATTTTCTACAGAAAGTGTGTTTCAGAACGGCTCAATCAAAACTAAGGTTCAACTCTTTTAGTTGAACAAACAGAACAGAAAGAAGTTTCACACAATTCTTCTGTGTAATTTTTATTTGTAGACATTCTTTTTCCCAATATAGGCCTCTTAGCGCTCAGAATGTCCAATTGCAGTTTCTACAGAAAGAGTGTTTCAGAACGGCTCAATCAAAAGTAAGGTTCAACTCTGTTAGTTGAATGCACAGAACAGAAAGAAGTTTCATACAATGCTTCTGTGTAGTTTATATTTGAACATATTCTTTTTTCCACTATTACCCACTTAGCGCTACGAATGTCCAGTTGCATTTTCTACAGACAGAGTGTTTCAAAACTGCTCAATCAAAAGTATGGTTTAACTCTGTTAGCTGAATGCTCAGATCAGAAAGAAGTTTCACAGAATGCTTCTGTGTAGTTTATATTTGAATATATTCCTTTTTCCACTACTACGCTCTTAGCGCTCCAAATGTCCAGTTGCATTTTCTACAGAAAGAGTGTTCAGATCTGCTCAATCAAAAGTATGGTTTAACTCTGTTAGCTGAATGCACAGATCAGAAAGAAGTTTCACCGAATGATTCTGTGTAGTTTATATTTGAAGACATTCCTTTTTCCACTATTACCCTCTTAGCGCTCCTAATCTCCACTTGCATTTTCTACAAAAAGAGTGTTTCATAACTGCTCAATCAAAAATATGTTTTATCTCTGTTAACTGAATTTACAGATCAGAAATAAGTTTCACAGAATGCATCTGTGTAGTTTTTATTTGAAGATATTCTTTTTCCCAATGTAGGCCTCTTAGCGCTTAGCATGTCCAATTGCAGTTTCTACAGAAAGAGTGTTTCAGAACGGCTCAATCAAAAGTAAGGTTCAACTCTGTTAGTTGAATGCACAGAACAGAAAGAATTTTCACAGAATGCTACTGTGTAGTTTATATTTGAATATATTCCTTTTTCCACTATTACCCTCTTAGCGCTCCGAATGTCCACTTGCATTTTCTACAGAAAGAGTGTTCAGAACTGCGCAATCAAAAGTATGGTTTAACTCTGTTAGCTTAATGAACATATCAGAAATAAGTTTCACACAATGCTTCTGTGTAGTTTTTATTTGAAGATATTATTTTTCCCAATAGAGGCCTCTTAGCGCTCAGAATGTCCAATTGCAGTTTCTACCGAAAGAGTGTTTCAGAAAGGTTCAATCAAAAGTAAGGTTCAACTCTGTTAATTGAATGCACAGAACAGAAAGTAGTTTCATACAATGCTTCTGTGTAGTTTATATTTGAACATATTCTTTTTTCCACTATTACCCACTTAGCGCTACGAATGTCCAGTTGCATTTTCTACAGACAGAGTGTTTCAAAACTGCTCAATCAAAAGTATGGTTTAACTCTGTTAGCTGAATGCTCAGATCAGAAAGAAGTTTCACAGAATGCTTCTGTGTAGTTTATATTTGAATATATTCCTTTTTCCACTACTACTCTCTTAGCGCTCCAAATGTCCAGTTGCATTTTCTACAGAAAGAGTGTTCAGATCTGCTCAATCAAAAGTATGGTTTAACTCTGTTAGCTGAATGCACAGATCAGAAAGAAGTTTCACAGAATGATTCTGTGTAGTTTATATTTGGAGACATTCCTTTTTCCACTATTACCCTCTTAGCGCTCCGAATCTCCACCTGCATTTTCTACAGAAAGTGTGTTTCAGAACGGCTCAATCAAAACTAAGGTTCAACTCTTTTAGTTGAACAAACAGAACAGAAAGAAGTTTCACACAATTCTTCTGTGTAGTTTTTATTTGTAGACATTCTTTTTCGCAATATAGGCCTCTTAGCGCTCAGAATGTCCAATTGCAGTTTCTACAGAAAGAGTGTTTCAGAACGGCTCAATCAAAAGTAAGGTTCAACTCTGTTAGTTGAATGCACAGAACAGAAAGAAGTTTCATACAATGCTTCTGTGTAGTTTATATTTGAACATATTCTTTTTTCCACTATTACCCACTTAGCGCTACGAATGTCCAGTTGCATTTTCTACAGACAGAGTGTTTCAAAACTGCTCAATCAAAAGTATGGTTTAACTCTGTTAGCTGAATGCTCAGATCAGAAAGAAGTTTCACAGAATGCTTCTGTGTAGTTTATATTTGAATATATTCCTTTTTCCACTACTACGCTCTTAGCGCTCCAAATGTCCAGTTGCATTTTCTACAGAAAGAGTGTTCAGATCTGCTCAATCAAAAGTCTGGTTTAACTCTGTTAGCTGAATGCACAGATCAGAAAGATGTTTCACCGAATGATTCTGTGTAGTTTATAATTGAAGACATTCCTTTTTCCACTATTACCCTCTTAGCGCTCCGAATCTCCACTTGCATTTTCTACAAAAAGAGTGTTTCATAACTGCTCAATCAAAAATATGTTTTATCTCTGTTAACTGAATTTACAGATCAGAAATAAGTTTCACAGAATGCATCTGTGTAGTTTTTATTTGAAGATATTCTTTTTCCCAATGTAGGCCTCTTAGCGCTTAGCATGTCCAATTGCAGTTTCTACAGAAAGAGTGTTTCAGAACGGCTCAATCAAAAGTAAGGTTCAACTCTGTTAGTTGAATGCACAGAACAGAAAGAATTTTCACAGAATGCTACTGTGTAGTTTATATTTGAATATATTCCTTTTTCCACTATTACCCTATTAGCGCTCCGAATGTCCACTTGCATTTTCTACAGAAAGAGTGTTCAGAACTGCGCAATCAAAAGTATGGTTTAACTCTGTTAGCTTAATGAACATATCAGAAATAAGTTTCACACAATGCTTCTGTGTAGTTTTTATTTGAAGATATTATTTTTCCCAATAGAGGCCTCTTAGCGCTCAGAATGTCCAATTGCAGTTTCTACAGAAAGAGTGTTTCAGAACGGCTCAATCAAAAGTAAGGTTCAACTCTGTTAGTTGAATGCACAGAACAGAAAGAAGTTTCATACAATGCTTCTGTGTAGTTTATATTTGAACATATTCTTTTTTCCACTATTACCCACTTAGCGCTACGAATGTCCAGTTGCATTTTCTACAGACAGAGTGTTTCAAAACTGCTCAATCAAAAGTATGGTTTAACTCTGTTAGCTGAATGCTCAGATCAGAAAGAAGTTTCACAGAATGCTTCTGTGTAGTTTATATTTGAATATATTCCTTTTTCCACTACTACGCTCTTAGCGCTCCAAATGTCCAGTTGCATTTTCTACAGAAAGAGTGTTCAGATCTGCTCAATCAAAAGTATGGTTTAACTCTGTTAGCTGAATGCACAGATCAGAAAGAAGTTTCACCGAATGATTCTGTGTAGTTTATATTTGAAGACATTCCTTTTTCCACTATTACCCTCTTAGCGCTCCGAATCTCCACTTGCATTTTCTACAAAAAGAGTGTTTCATAACTGCTCAATCAAAAATATGTTTTATCTCTGTTAACTGAATTTACAGATCAGAAATAAGTTTCACAGAATGCATCTGTGTAGTTTTTATTTGAAGATATTCTTTTTCCCAATGTAGGCCTCTTAGCGCTTAGCATGTCCAATTGCAGTTTCTACAGAAAGAGTGTTTCAGAACGGCTCAATCCAAAGTAAGCTTCAACTCTGTTAGTTGAATGCACAGAACAGAAAGAATTTTCACAGAATGCTACTGTGTAGTTTATATTTGAATATATTCCTTTTTCCACTATTACCCTCTTAGCGCTCCGAATGTCCACTTGCATTTTCTACAGAAAGTGTGTTCAGAACTGCGCAATCAAAAGTATGGTTTAACTCTGTTAGCTTAATGAACATATCAGAAATAAGTTTCACACAATGCTTCTGTGTAGTTTTTATTTGAAGATATTATTTTTCCCAATAGAGGCCTCTTAGCGCTCAGAATGTCCAATTGCAGTTCCTACAGAAAGAGTGTTTCAGAAAGGCTCAATCAAAAGTAAGGTTCAACTCTGTTAATTGAATGCACAGAACAGAAAGTAGTTTCATACAATGCTTCTGTGTAGTTTATATTTGAACATATTCTTTTTTCCACTATTACCCACTTAGCGCTACGAATGTCCAGTTGTATTTTCTACAGACAGAGTGTTTCAAAACTGCTCAATAAAAAGTATGGTTTAACTCTGTTAGCTGAATGCTCAGATCAGAAAGAAGTTTCACAGAATGCTTCTGTGTAGTTTATATTTGAATATATTCCTTTTTCCACTACTACTCTCTTAGCGCTGCAAATGTCCAGTTGCATTTTCTACAGAAAGAGTGTTCAGATCTGCTCAATCAAAAGTATGGTTTAACTCTGTTAGCTGAATGCACAGATCAGAAAGAAGTTTCACAGAATGATTCTGTGTAGTTTATATTTGGAGACATTCCTTTTTCCACTATTACCCTCTTAGCGCTCCGAATCTCCACCTGCATTTTCTACAGAAAGTGTGTTTCAGAACGGCTCAATCAAAATTAAGGTTCAACTCTTTTAGTTGAACAAACAGAACAGAAAGAAGTTTCACACAATTCTTCTGTGTAGTTTTTATTTGTAGACATTATTTTTCCCAATATAGGCCTCTTAGCGCTCAGAATGTCCAATTGCAGTTTCTACAGAAAGAGTGTTTCAGAACGGCTCAATCAAAAGTAAGGTTCAACTCTGTTAGTTGAATGCACAGAACAGAAAGAAGTTTCATACAATGCTTCTGTGTAGTTTATATTTGAACATATTCTTTTTTCCACTATTACCCACTTAGCGCTACGAATGTCCAGTTGCATTTTCTACAGACAGAGTGTTTCAAAACTGCTCAATCAAAAGTATGGTTTAACTCTGTTAGCTGAATGCTCAGATCAGAAAGAAGTTTCACAGAATGCTTCTGTGTAGTTTATATTTGAATATATTCCTTTTTCCACTACTACTCTCTTAGCGCTCCAAATGTCCAGTTGCATTTTCTACAGAAAGAGTGTTCAGATCTGCTCAATCAAAAGTATGGTTTAACTCTGTTAGCTGAATGCACAGATCAGAAAGAATTTTCACAGAATGATTCTGTGTAGTTTATATTTGGAGACATTCCTTTTTCCACTATTACCCTCTTAGCGCTCCGAATCTCCACCTGCATTTTCTACAGAAAGTGTGTTTCAGAACGGCTCAATCAAAACTAAGGTTCAACTCTTTTAGTTGAACAAACAGAACAGAAAGAAGTTTCACACAATTCTTCTGTGTAGTTTTTATTTGTAGACATTCTTTTTCCCAATATAGGCCTCTTAGCGCTCAGAATGTCCAATTGCAGTTTCTACAGAAAGAGTGTTTCAGAACGGCTCAATCAAAAGTAAGGTTCAACTCTGTTAGTTGAATGCACAGAACAGAAAGAAGTTTCATACAATGCTTCTGTGTAGTTTATATTTGAACATATTCTTTTTTCCACTATTACCCACTTAGCGCTACGAATGTCCAGTTGCATTTTCTACAGACAGAGTGTTTCAAAACTGCTCAATCAAAAGTATGGTTTAACTCTGTTAGCTGAATGCTCAGATCAGAAAGAAGTTTCACAGAATGCTTCTGTGTAGTTTATATTTGAATATATTCCTTTTTCCACTACTACGCTCTTAGCGCTCCAAATGTCCAGTTGCATTTTCTACAGAAAGAGTGTTCAGATCTGCTCAATCAAAAGTATGGTTTAACTCTGTTAGCTGAATGCACAGATCAGAAAGAAGTTTCACCGAATGATTCTGTGTAGTTTATATTTGAAGACATTCCTTTTTCCACTATTACCCTCTTAGCGCTCCGAATCTCCACTTGCATTTTCTACAAAAAGAGTGTTTCATAACTGCTCAATCAAAAATATGTTTTATCTCTGTTAACTGAATTTACAGATCAGAAATAAGTTTCACAGAATGCATCTGTGTAGTTTTTATTTGAAGATATTCTTTTTCCCAATGTAGGCCTCTTAGCGCTTAGCATGTCCAATTGCAGTTTCTACAGAAAGAGTGTTTCAGAACGGCTCAATCCAAAGTAAGCTTCAACTCTGTTAGTTGAATGCACAGAACAGAAAGAATTTTCACAGAATGCTACTGTGTAGTTTATATTTGAATATATTCCTTTTTCCACTATTACCCTCTTAGCGCTCCGAATGTCCACTTGCATTTTCTACAGAAAGTGTGTTCAGAACTGCGCAATCAAAAGTATGGTTTAACTCTGTTAGCTTAATGAACATATCAGAAATAAGTTTCACACAATGCTTCTGTGTAGTTTTTATTTGAAGATATTATTTTTCCCAATAGAGGCCTCTTAGCGCTCAGAATGTCCAATTGCAGTTCCTACAGAAAGAGTGTTTCAGAAAGGCTCAATCAAAAGTAAGGTTCAACTCTGTTAATTGAATGCACAGAACAGAAAGTAGTTTCATACAATGCTTCTGTGTAGTTTATATTTGAACATATTCTTTTTTCCACTATTACCCACTTAGCGCTACGAATGTCCAGTTGTATTTTCTACAGACAGAGTGTTTCAAAACTGCTCAATAAAAAGTATGGTTTAACTCTGTTAGCTGAATGCTCAGATCAGAAAGAAGTTTCACAGAATGCTTCTGTGTAGTTTATATTTGAATATATTCCTTTTTCCACTACTACTCTCTTAGCGCTGCAAATGTCCAGTTGCATTTTCTACAGAAAGAGTGTTCAGATCTGCTCAATCAAAAGTATGGTTTAACTCTGTTAGCTGAATGCACAGATCAGAAAGAAGTTTCACAGAATGATTCTGTGTAGTTTATATTTGGAGACATTCCTTTTTCCACTATTACCCTCTTAGCGCTCCGAATCTCCACCTGCATTTTCTACAGAAAGTGTGTTTCAGAACGGCTCAATCAAAATTAAGGTTCAACTCTTTTAGTTGAACAAACAGAACAGAAAGAAGTTTCACACAATTCTTCTGTGTAGTTTTTATTTGTAGACATTATTTTTCCCAATATAGGCCTCTTAGCGCTCAGAATGTCCAATTGCAGTTTCTACAGAAAGAGTGTTTCAGAACGGCTCAATCAAAAGTAAGGTTCAACTCTGTTAGTTGAATGCACAGAACAGAAAGAAGTTTCATACAATGCTTCTGTGTAGTTTATATTTGAACATATTCTTTTTTCCACTATTACCCACTTAGCGCTACGAATGTCCAGTTGCATTTTCTACAGACAGAGTGTTTCAAAACTGCTCAATCAAAAGTATGGTTTAACTCTGTTAGCTGAATGCTCAGATCAGAAAGAAGTTTCACAGAATGCTTCTGTGTAGTTTATATTTGAATATATTCCTTTTTCCACTACTACTCTCTTAGCGCTCCAAATGTCCAGTTGCATTTTCTACAGAAAGAGTGTTCAGATCTGCTCAATCAAAAGTATGGTTTAACTCTGTTAGCTGAATGCACAGATCAGAAAGAATTTTCACAGAATGATTCTGTGTAGTTTATATTTGGAGACATTCCTTTTTCCACTATTACCCTCTTAGCGCTCCGAATCTCCACCTGCATTTTCTACAGAAAGTGTGTTTCAGAACGGCTCAATCAAAACTAAGGTTCAACTCTTTTAGTTGAACAAACAGAACAGAAAGAAGTTTCACACAATTCTTCTGTGTAGTTTTTATTTGTAGACATTCTTTTTCCCAATATAGGCCTCTTAGCGCTCAGAATGTCCAATTGCAGTTTCTACAGAAAGAGTGTTTCGGAACGGCTCAATCAAAAGTAAGGTTCAACTCTGTTAGTTGAATGCACAGAACAGAAAGAAGTTTCATACAATGCTTCTGTGTAGTTTATATTTGAACATATTCTTTTTTCCACTATTACCCACTTAGCGCTACGAATGTCCAGTTGCATTTTCTACAGACAGAGTGTTTCAAAACTGCTCAATCAAATGTATGGTTTAACTCTGTTAGCTGAATGCTCAGATCAGAAAGAAGTTTCACAGAATGCTTCTGTGTAGTTTATATTTGAATATATTCCTTTTTCCACTTCTACGCTCTTAGCGCTCCAAATGTCCAGTTGCATTTTCTACAGAAAGAGTGTTCAGATCTGCTCAATCAAAAGTATGGTTTAACTCTGTTAGCTGAATGCACAGATCAGAAAGAAGTTTCACCGAATGATTCTGTGTAGTTTATATTTGAAGACATTCCTTTTTCCACTATTACCCTCTTAGCGCTCCGAATCTCCACTTGCATTTTCTACAAAAAGAGTGTTTCATAACTGCTCAATCAAAAATATGTTTTATCTCTGTTAACTGAATTTACAGATCAGAAATAAGTTTCACAGAATGCATCTGTGTAGTTTTTATTTGAAGATATTCTTTTTCCCAATGTAGGCCTCTTAGCGCTTAGCATGTCCAATTGCAGTTTCTACAGAAAGAGTTTTTCAGAACGGCTCAATCAAAAGTAAGGTTCAACTCTGTTAGTTGAATGCACAGAACAGAAAGAATTTTCACAGAATGCTACTGTGTAGTTTATATTTGAATATATTCCTTTTTCCACTATTACCCTCTTAGCGCTCCGAATGTCCACTTGCATTTTCTACAGAAAGAGTGTTCAGAACTGCGCAATCAAAAGTATGGTTTAACTCTGTTAGCTTAATGAACATATCAGAAATAAGTTTCACACAATGCTTCTGTGTAGTTTTTATTTGAAGATATTATTTTTCCCAATAGAGGCCTCTTAGCGCTCAGAATGTCCAATTGCAGTTTCTACAGAAAGAGTGTTTCAGAAAGGCTCAATCAAAAGTAAGGTTCAACTCTGTTAATTGAATGCACAGAACAGAAAGTAGTTTCATACAATGCTTCTGTGTAGTTTATATTTGAACATATTCTTTTTTCCACTATTACCCACTTAGCGCTACGAATGTCCAGTTGCATTTTCTACAGACAGAGTGTTTCAAAACTGCTCAATCAAAAGTATGGTTTAACTCTGTTAGCTGAATGCTCAGATCAGAAAGAAGTTTCACAGAATGCTTCTGTGTAGTTTATATTTGAATATATTCCTTTTTCCACTACTACGCTCTTAGCGCTCCAAATGTCCACTTGCATTTTCTACAGAAAGAGTGTTCAGATCTGCTCAATCAAAAGTATGGTTTAACTCTGTTAGCTGAATGCACAGATCAGAAAGAAGTTTCACCGAATGATTCTGTGTAGTTTATATTTGAAGACATTCCTTTTTCCACTATTACTCTCTTAGCGCTCCGAATCTCCTCTTGCATTTTCTACAAAAAGAGTGTTTCATAACTGCTCAATCAAAAATATGTTTTATCTCTGTTAACTGAATTTACAGATCTGAAATAAGTTTCACAGAATGCATCTGTGTAGTTTTTATTTGAAGATATTCTTTTTCCCAATGTAGGCCTCTTAGCGCTTAGCATGTCCAATTGCAGTTTCTACAGAAAGAGTGTTTCAGAACGGCTCAATCAAAAGTAAGGTTCAACTCTGTTAGTTGAATGCACAGAACAGAAAGAATTTTCACAGAATGCTACTGTGTAGTTTATATTTGAATATATTCCTTTTTCCACTATTACCCTCTTAGCGCTCCGAATCTCCATTGCATTTTCTACAGAAAGAGTGTTCAGAACTGCGCAATCAAAAGTATGGTTTAACTCTGTTAGCTTAATGAACATATCAGAAATAAGTTTCACACAATGCTTCTGTGTAGTTTTTATTTGAAGATATTATTTTTCCCCATATAGGCCTCTTAGCGCTCAGAATGTCCAATTGCAGTTTCTACAGAAAGAGTGTTTCAGAAAGGCTCAATCAAAAGTAAGGTTCAACTCTGTTAGTTGAATGCACAGAACAGAAAGAAGTTTCATACAATGCTTCTGTGTAGTTTATATTTGAACATATTCTTTTTTCCACTATTACCCACTTAGCGCTACGAATGTCCAGTTGCATTTTCTACAGACAGAGTGTTTCAAAACTGCTCAATCAAAAGTATGGTTTAACTCTGTTAGCTGAATGCTCAGATCAGAAAGAAGTTTCACAGAATGCTTCTGTGTATTTTATATTTGAATATATTCCTTTTTCCACTACTACTCTCTTAGCGCTCCAAATGTCCAGTTGCATTTTCTACAGAAAGAGTGTTCAGATCTGCTCAATCAAAAGTATGGTTTAACTCTGTTAGCTGAATGCACAGATCAGAAAGAAGTTTCACAGAATGATTCTGTGTAGTTTATATTTGGAGACATTCCTTTTTCCACTATTACCCTCTTAGCGCTCCGAATCTCCACCTGCATTTTCTACAGAAAGTGTGTTTCAGAACGGCTCAATCAAAACTAAGGTTCAACTCTTTTAGTTGAACAAACAGAAGAGAAAGAAGTTTCACACAATTCTTCTGTGTAGTTTTTATTTGTAGACATTCTTTTTCCCAATATAGGCCTCTTAGCGCTCAGAATGTCCAATTGCAGTTTCTACAGAAAGAGTGTTTCAGAACGGCTCAATCAAAAGTAAGGTTCAACTCTGTTAGTTGAATGCACAGAACAGAAAGAAGTTTCATACAATGCTTCTGTGTAGTTTATATTTGAACATATTCTTTTTTCCACTATTACCCACTTAGCGCTACGAATGTCCAGTTGCATTTTCTACAGACAGAGTGTTTCAAAACTGCTCAATCAAAAGTATGGTTTAACTCTGTTAGCTGAATGCTCAGATCAGAAAGAAGTTTCACAGAATGCTTCTGTGTAGTTTATATTTGAATATATTACTTTTTCCACTACTACGCTCTTAGCGCTCCAAATGTCCAGTTGCATTTTCTACAGAAAGAGTGTTCAGATCTGCTCAATCAAAAGTATGGTTTAACTCTGTTAGCTGAATGCACAGATCAGAAAGAAGTTTCACCGAATGATTCTGGTAGTTTATATTTGAAGACATTCCTTTTTCCACTATTACCCTCTTAGCGCTCCGAATCTCCACTTGCATTTTCTACAAAAAGAGTGTTTCATAACTGCTGAATCAAAAATATGTTTTATCTCTGTTAACTGAATTTACAGATCAGAAATAAGTTTCACAGAATGCATCTGTGTAGTTTTTATTTTAAGATATTCTTTTTCCCAATGTAGGCCTCTTAGCGCTTAGCATGTCCAATTGCAGTTTCTACAGAAAGAGTGTTTCAGAACGGCTCAATCAAAAGTAAGGTTCAACTCTGTTAGTTGAATGCACAGAACAGAAAGAATTTTCACAGAATGCTACTGTGTAGTTTATATTTGAATATATTCCTTTTTCCACTATTACCCTCTTAGCGCTCCGAATGTCCACTTGCATTTTCTACAGAAAGAGTGTTCAGAACTGCGCAATCAAAAGTTTGGTTTAACTCTGTTAGCTTAATGAACATATCAGAAATAAGTTTCACACAATGCTTCTGTGTAGTTTTTATTTGAAGATATTATTTTTCCCAATAGAGGCCTCTTAGCGCTCAGAATGTCCAATTGCAGTTTCTACAGAAAGAGTGTTTCAGAAAGGCTCAATCAAAAGTAAGGTTCAACTCTGTTAGTTGAATGCACAGAACAGAAAGAAGTTTCATACAGTGCTTCTGTGTAGTTTATATTTGAACATATTCTTTTTTCCACTATTACCCACTTAGCGCTACGAATGTCCAGTTGCATTTTCTACAGACAGAGTGTTTCAAAACTGCTCAATCAAAAGTATGGTTTAACTCTGTTAGCTGAATGCTCAGATCAGAAAGAAGTTTCACAGAATGCTTCTGTGTAGTTTATATTTGAATATATTCCTTTTTCCACTGCTACTCTCTTAGCGCTCCAAATGTCCAGTTGCATTTTCTACAGAAAGAGTGTTCAGATCTGCTCAATCAAATGTATGGTTTAACTCTGTTAGCTGAATGCACAGATCAGAAAGAAGTTTCACAGAATGATTCTGTGTAGTTTATATTTGGAGACATTCCTTTTTCCACTATTACCCTCTTAGCGCTCCGAATCTCCACTTGCATTTTCTACAGAAAGAGTGTTTCAGAACGGCTCAATCAAAACTAAGGTTCAACTCTTTTAGTTGAACAAACAGAAGAGAAAGAAGTTTCACACAATTCTTCTGTGTAGTTTTTATTTGTAGACATTCTTTTTCCCAATATAGGCCTCTTAGCGCTCAGAATGTCCAATTGCAGTTTCTACAGAAAGAGTGTTTCAGAACGGCTCAATCAAAAGTAAGGTTCAACTCTGTTAGTTGAATGCACAGAACAGAAAGAAGTTTCATACAATGCTTCTGTGTAGTTTATATTTGAACATATTCTTTTTTCCACTATTACCCACTTAGCGCTACGAATGTCCAGTTGCATTTTCTACAGACAGAGTGTTTCAAAACTGCTCAATCAAAAGTATGGTTTAACTCTGTTAGCTGAATGCTCAGATCAGAAAGAAGTTTCACAGAATGCTTCTGTGTAGTTTATATTTGAATATATTCCTTTTTCCACTACTACTCTCTTAGCGCTCCAAATGTCCAGTTGCATTTTCTACAGAAAGAGTGTTCAGATCTGCTCAATCAAAAGTATGGTTTAACTCTGTTAGCTGAATGCACAGATCAGAAAGAAGTTTCACAGAATGATTCTGTGTAGTTTATATTTGGAGACATTCCTTTTTCCACTATTACCCTCTTAGCGCTCCGAATCTCCACCTGCATTTTCTACAGAAAGTGTGTTTCAGAACGGCTCAATCAAAACTAAGGTTCAACTCTTTTAGTTGAACAAACAGAACAGAAAGAAGTTTCACACAATTCTTCTGTGTAGTTTTTATTTGTAGACATTCTTTTTCCCAATATAGGCCTCTTTGCGCTCAGAATGTCCAATTGCAGTTTCTACTGAAAGAGTGTTTCATAACGGCTCAATCAAATGTAAGGTTCAACTCTGTTAGTTGAATGCACAGAACAGAAAGAAGTTTCATACAATGCTTCTGTGTAGTTTATATTTGAACATATTCTTTTTTCCACTATTACCCACTTAGCGCTACGAATGTCCAGTTGCATTTTCTACAGACAGAGTGTTTCAAAACTGCTCAATCAAAAGTATGGTTTAACTCTGTTAGCTGAATGCTCAGATCAGAAAGAAGTTTCACAGAATGCTTCTGTGTAGTTTATATTTGAATATATTCCTTTTTCCACTACTACGCTCTTAGCGCTCCAAATGTCCACTTGCTTTTTCTACAGAAAGAGTGTTCAGATCTGCTCAATCAAAAGTATGTTTTAACTCTGTTAGCTGAATGCACAGATCAGAAAGAAGTTTCACCGAATGATTCTGTGTAGTTTATATTTGAAGACATTCCTTTTTCCACTATTACTCTCTTAGCGCTCCGAATCTCCTCTTGCATTTTCTACAAAAAGAGTGTTTCATAACTGCTCAATCAAAAATATGTTTTATCTCTGTTAACTGAATTTACAGATCTGAAATAAGTTTCACAGAATGCATCTGTGTAGTTTTTATTTGAAGATATTCTTTTTCCCAATGTAGGCCTCTTAGCGCTTAGCATGTCCAATTGCAGTTTCTACAGAAAGAGTGTTTCAGAACGGCTCAATCAAAAGTAAGGTTCAACTCTGTTAGTTGAATGCACAGAACAGAAAGAATTTTCACAGAATGCTACTGTGTAGTTTATATTTGAATATATTCCTTTTTCCACTATTACCCTCTTAGCGCTCCGAATCTCCATTGCATTTTCTACAGAAAGAGTGTTCAGAACTGCGCAATCAAAAGTATGGTTTAACTCTGTTAGCTTAATGAACATATCAGAAATAAGTTTCACACAATGCTTCTGTGTAGTTTTTATTTGAAGATATTATTTTTCCCCATATAGGCCTCTTAGCGCTCAGAATGTCCAATTGCAGTTTCTACAGAAAGAGTGTTTCAGAAAGGCTCAATCAAAAGTAAGGTTCAACTCTGTTAGTTGAATGCACAGAACAGAAAGAAGTTTCATACAATGCTTCTGTGTAGTTTATATTTGAACATATACTTTTTTCCACTATTACCCACTTAGCGCTACGAATGTCCAGTTGCATTTTCTACAGACAGAGTGTTTCAAAACTGCTCAATCAAAAGTATGGTTTAACTCTGTTAGCTGAATGCTCAGATCAGAAAGAAGTTTCACAGAATGCTTCTGTGTATTTTATATTTGAATATATTCCTTTTTCCACTACTACTCTCTTAGCGCTCCAAATGTCCAGTTGCATTTTCTACAGAAAGAGTGTTCAGATCTGCTCAATCAAAAGTATGGTTTAACTCTGTTAGCTGAATGCACAGATCAGAAAGAAGTTTCACAGAATGATTCTGTGTAGTTTATATTTGGAGACATTCCTTTTTCCACTATTACCCTCTTAGCGCTCCGAATCTCCACCTGCATTTTCTACAGAAAGTGTGTTTCAGAACGGCTCAATCAAAACTAAGGTTCAACTCTTTTAGTTGAACAAACAGAACAGAAAGAAGTTTCACACAATTCTTCTGTGTAGTTTTTATTTGTAGACATTCTTTTTCCCAATATAGGCCTCTTAGCGCTCAGAATGTCCAATTGCAGTTTCTACAGAAAGAGTGTTTCAGAACGGCTCAATCAAATGTAAGGTTCAACTCTGTTAGTTGAATGCACAGAACAGAAAGAAGTTTCATACAATGCTTCTGTGTAGTTTATATTTGAACATATTCTTATTTCCACTATTACCCACTTAGCGCTACGAATGTCCAGTTGCATTTTCTACAGACAGAGTGTTTCAAAACTGCTCAATCAAAAGTATGGTTTAACTCTGTTAGCTGAATGCTCAGATCAGAAAGAAGTTTCACAGAATGCTTCTGTGTAGTTTATATTTGAATATATTCCTTTTTCCACTACTACGCTCTTAGCGCTCCAAATGTCCAGTTGCATTTTCTACAGAAAGAGTGTTCAGATCTGCTCGATCAAAAGTATGGTTTAACTCTGTTAGCTGAATGCACAGATCAGAAAGAAGTTTCACCGAATGATTCTGTGTAGTTTATATTTGGAGACATTCCTTTTTCCACTATTACTCTCTTAGCGCTCCGAATCTCCTCTTGCATTTTCTACAAAAAGAGTGTTTCATAACTGCTCAATCAAAAATATGTTTTATCTCTGTTAACTGAATTTACAGATCTGAAATAAGTTTCACAGAATGCATCTGTGTAGTTTTTATTTGAAGATATTCTTTTTCCCAATTTAGGCCTCTTAGCGCTTAGCATGTCCAATTGCAGTTTCTACAGAAAGAGTGTTTCAGAACGGCTCAATCAAAAGTAAGGTTCAACTCTGTTAGTTGAATGCACA
The DNA here is from genome assembly GCF_028878055.3 of Symphalangus syndactylus. Taxonomy (NCBI): domain Eukaryota; kingdom Metazoa; phylum Chordata; class Mammalia; order Primates; family Hylobatidae; genus Symphalangus; species Symphalangus syndactylus. The sequence continues at coordinate 3,376,340 of NC_072428.2, forward strand.
GAACAGAAAGAATTTTCACAGAATGCTACTGTGTAGTTTATATTTGAATATATTCCTTTTTCCACTATTACCCTCTTAGCGCTCCGAATCTCCATTGCATTTTCTACAGAAAGAGTGTTCAGAACTGCGCAATCAAAAGTATGGTTTAACTCTGTTAGCTTAATGAACATATCAGAAATAAGTTTCACACAATGCTTCTGTGTAGTTTTTATTTGAAGATATTATTTTTCCCCATATAGGCCTCTTAGCGCTCAGAATGTCCAATTGCAGTTTCTACAGAAAGAGTGTTTCAGAAAGGCTCAATCAAAAGTAAGGTTCAACTCTGTTAGTTGAATGCACAGAACAGAAAGAAGTTTCATACAATGCTTCTGTGTAGTTTATATTTGAACATATTCTTTTTTCCACTATTACCCACTTAGCGCTACGAATGTCCAGTTGCATTTTCTACAGACAGAGTGTTTCAAAACTGCTCAATCAAAAGTATGGTTTAACTCTGTTAGCTGAATGCTCAGATCAGAAAGAAGTTTCACAGAATGCTTCTGTGTAGTTTATATTTGAATATATTCCTTTTTCCACTACTACTCTCTTAGCGCTCCAAATGTCCAGTTGCATTTTCTACAGAAAGAGTGTTCAGATCTGCTCAATCAAAAGTATGGTTTAACTCTGTTAGCTGAATGCACAGATCAGAAAGAAGTTTCACAGAATGATTCTGTGTAGTTTATATTTGGAGACATTCCTTTTTCCACTATTACCCTCTTAGCGCTCCGAATCTCCACCTGCATTTTCTACAGAAAGTGTGTTTCAGAACGGCTCAATCAAAACTAAGGTTCAACTCTTTTAGTTGAACAAACAGAACAGAAAGAAGTTTCACACAATTCTTCTGTGTAGTTTTTATTTGTAGACATTCTTTTTCGCAATATAGGCCTCTTAGCGCTCAGAATGTCCAATTGCAGTTTCTACAGAAAGAGTGTTTCAGAACGGCTCAATCAAATGTAAGGTTCAACTCTGTTAGTTGAATGCACAGAACAGAAAGAAGTTTCATACAATGCTTCTGTGTAGTTTATATTTGAACATATTCTTATTTCCACTATTACCCACTTAGCGCTACGAATGTCCAGTTGCATTTTCTACAGACAGAGTGTTTCAAAACTGCTCAATCAAAAGTATGGTTTAACTCTGTTAGCTGAATGCTCAGATCAGAAAGAAGTTTCACAGAATGCTTCTGTGTAGTTTATATTTGAATATATTCCTTTTTCCACTACTACGCTCTTAGCGCTCCAAATGTCCAGTTGCATTTTCTACAGAAAGAGTGTTCAGATCTGCTCAATCAAAAGTATGGTTTAACTCTGTTAGCTGAATGCACAGATCAGAAAGAAGTTTCACCGAATGATTCTGTGTAGTTTATATTTGAAGACATTCCTTTTTCCACTATTACTCTCTTAGCGCTACGAATCTCCTCTTGCATTTTCTACAAAAAGAGTGTTTCATAACTGCTCAATCAAAAATATGTTTTATCTCTGTTAACTGAATTTACAGATCAGAAATAAGTTTCACAGAATGCATCTGTGTAGTTTTTATTTGAAGATATTCTTTTTCCCAATGTAGGCCTCCTAGAGCTTAGCATGTCCAATTGCAGTTTCTACAGAAAGAGTGTTTCAGAACGGCTCAATCAAAAGTAAGGTTCAACTCTGTTAGTTGAATGCACAGAACAGAAAGAATTTTCACAGAATGCTACTGTGTAGTTTATATTTGAATATATTCCTTTTTCCACTATTACCCTCTTAGCGCTCCGAATGTCCACTTGCATTTTCTACAGAAAGAGTGTTCAGAACTGCGCAATCAAAAGTATGGTTTAACTCTGTTAGCTTAATGAACATATCAGAAATAAGTTTCACACAATTCTTCTGTGTAGTTTTTATTTGAAGATATTATTTTTCCCCATATAGGCCTCTTAGCGCTCAGAATGTCCAATTGCAGTTTCTACAGAAAGAGTGTTTCAGAAAGGCTCAATCAAAAGTAAGGTTCAACTCTGTTAGTTGAATGCACAGAACAGAAAGAAGTTTCATACAATGCTTCTGTGTAGTTTATATTTGAACATATTCCTTTTTCCACTATTACCCACTTAGCGCTACGAATGTCCAGTTGCATTTTCTACAGACAGAGTGTTTCAAAACTGCTCAATCAAAAGTATGGTTTAACTCTGTTAGCTGAATGCTCAGATCAGAAAGAAGTTTCACAGAATGCTTCTGTGTAGTTTATATTTGAATATATTCCTTTTTCCACTACTACTCTCTTAGCGCTCCAAATGTCCAGTTGCATTTTCTACAGAAAGAGTGTTCAGATCTGCTCAATCAAAAGTATGGTTTAACTCTGTTAGCTGAATGCACAGATCAGAAAGAAGTTTCACAGAATGATTCTGTGTAGTTTATATTTGGAGACATTCCTTTTTCCACTATTACCCTCTTAGCGCTCCGAATCTCCACTTGCATTTTCTACAGAAAGAGTGTTTCAGAACGGCTCAATCAAAACTAAGGTTCAACTCTTTTAGTTGAACAAACAGAACAGAAAGAAGTTTCACACAATTCTTCTGTGTAGGTTTTATTTGTAGACATTCTTTTTCCCAATATAGGCCTCTTAGCGCTCAGAATGGCCAATTGCAGTTTCTACAGAAAGAGTGTTTCAGAACGGCTCAATCAAAAGTAAGGTTCAACTCTGTTAGTTGAATGCACAGAACAGAAAGAAGTTTCATACAATGCTTCTGTGTAGTTTATATTTGAACATATTATTTTTTCCACTATTACCCACTTAGCGCTACGAATGTCCAGTTGCATTTTCTACAGACAGAGTGTTTCAAAACTGCTCAATCAAAAGTATGGTTTAACTCTCTTAGCTGAATGCTCAGATCAGAAAGAAGTTTCACAGAATGCTTCTGTGTAGTTTATATTTGAATATATTCCTTTTTCCACTACTACTCTCTTAGCGCTCCAAATGTCCAGTTGCATTTTCTACAGAAAGAGTGTTCAGATCTGCTCAATCAAAAGTATGGTTTAACTCTGTTAGCTGAATGCACAGATCAGAAAGAAGTTTCACAGAATGATTCTGTGTAGTTTATATTTGGAGACATTCCTTTTTCCACTATTACCCTCTTAGCGCTCCGAATCTCCACCTGCATTTTCTACAGAAAGTGTGTTTCAGAACGGCTCAATCAAAACTAAGGTTCAACTCTTTTAGTTGAACAAACAGAACAGAAAGAAGTTTCACACAATTCTTCTGTGTAGTTTTTATTTGTAGACATTCTTTTTCCCAATATAGGCCTCTTTGCGCTCAGAATGTCCAATTGCAGTTTCTACAGAAAGAGTGTTTCAGAACGGCTCAATCAAATGTAAGGTTCAACTCTGTTAGTTGAATGCACAGAACAGAAAGAAGTTTCATACAATGCTTCTGTGTAGTTTATATTTGAACATATTCTTTTTTCCACTATTACCCACTTAGCGCTACGAATGTCCAGTTGCATTTTCTACAGACAGAGTGTTTCAAAACTGCTCAATCAAAAGTATGGTTTAACTCTGTTAGCTGAATGCTCAGATCAGAAAGAAGTTTCACAGAATGCTTCTGTGTAGTTTATATTTGAATATATTCCTTTTTCCACTACTACGCTCTTAGCGCTCCAAATGTCCACTTGCATTTTCTACAGAAAGAGTGTTCAGATCTGCTCAATCAAAAGTATGGTTTAACTCTGTTAGCTGAATGCACAGATCAGAAAGAAGTTTCACCGAATGATTCTGTGTAGTTTATATTTGAAGACATTCCTTTTTCCACTATTACTCTCTTAGCGCTCCGAATCTCCTCTTGCATTTTCTACAAAAAGAGTGTTTCATAACTGCTCAATCAAAAATATGTTTTATCTCTGTTAACTGAATTTACAGATCTGAAATAAGTTTCACAGAATGCATCTGTGTAGTTTTTATTTGAAGATATTCTTTTTCCCAATGTAGGCCTCTTAGCGCTTAGCATGTCCAATTGCAGTTTCTACAGAAAGAGTGTTTCAGAACGGCTCAATCAAAAGTAAGGTTCAACTCTGTTAGTTGAATGCTCAGAACAGAAAGAATTTTCACAGAATGCTACTGTGTAGTTTATATTTGAATATATTCCTTTTTCCACTATTACCCTCTTAGCGCTCCGAATCTCCATTGCATTTTCTACAGAAAGAGTGTTCAGAACTGCGCAATCAAAAGTATGGTTTAACTCTGTTAGCTTAATGAACATATCAGAAATAAGTTTCACACAATGCTTCTGTGTAGTTTTTATTTGAAGATATTATTTTTCCCCATATAGGCCTCTTAGCGCTCAGAATGTCCAATTGCAGTTTCTACAGAAAGAGTGTTTCAGAAAGGCTCAATCAAAAGTAAGGTTCAACTCTGTTAGTTGAATGCACAGAACAGAAAGAAGTTTCATACAATGCTTCTGTGTAGTTTATATTTGAACATATTCCTTTTTCCACTATTACCCACTTAGCGCTACGAATGTCCAGTTGCATTTTCTACAGACAGAGTGTTTCAAAACTGCTCAATCAAAAGTATGGTTTAACTCTGTTAGCTGAATGCTCAGATCAGAAAGAAGTTTCACAGAATGCTTCTGTGTAGTTTATATTTGAATATATTCCTTTTTCCACTACTACTCTCTTAGCGCTCCAAATGTCCAGTTGCATTTTCTACAGAAAGAGTGTTCAGATCTGCTCAATCAAAAGTATGGTTTAACTCTGTTAGCTGAATGCACAGATCAGAAAGAAGTTTCACAGAATGATTCTGTGTAGTTTATATTTGGAGACATTCCTTTTTCCACTATTACCCTCTTAGCGCTCCGAATCTCCACTTGCATTTTCTACAGAAAGAGTGTTTCAGAACGGCTCAATCAAAACTAAGGTTCAACTCTTTTAGTTGAACAAACAGAACAGAAAGAAGTTTCACACAATTCTTCTGTGTAGTTTTTATTTGTAGACATTCTTTTTCCCAATATAGGCCTCTTTGCGCTCAGAATGTCCAATTGCAGTTTCTACAGAAAGAGTGTTTCAGAACGGCTCAATCAAATGTAAGGTTCAACTCTGTTAGTTGAATGCACAGAACAGAAAGAAGTTTCATACAATGCTTCTGTGTAGTTTATATTTGAACATATTCTTTTTTCCACTATTACCCACTTAGCGCTACGAATGTCCAGTTGCATTTTCTACAGACAGAGTGTTTCAAAACTGCTCAATCAAAAGTATGGTTTAACTCTGTTAGCTGAATGCTCAGATCAGAAAGAAGTTTCACAGAATGCTTCTGTGTAGTTTATATTTGAATATATTCCTTTTTCCACTACTACGCTCTTAGCGCTCCAAATGTCCACTTGCATTTTCTACAGAAAGAGTGTTCAGATCTGCTCAATCAAAAGTATGTTTTAACTCTGTTAGCTGAATGCACAGATCAGAAAGAAGTTTCACCGAATGATTCTGTGTAGTTTATATTTGAAGACATTCCTTTTTCCACTATTACTCTCTTAGCGCTCCGAATCTCCTCTTGCATTTTCTACAAAAAGAGTGTTTCATAACTGCTCAATCAAAAATATGTTTTATCTCTGTTAACTGAATTTACAGATCTGAAATAAGTTTCACAGAATGCATCTGTGTAGTTTTTATTTGAAGATATTCTTTTTCCCAATGTAGGCCTCTTAGCGCTTAGCATGTCCAATTGCAGTTTCTACAGAAAGAGTGTTTCAGAACGGCTCAATCAAAAGTAAGGTTCAACTCTGTTAGTTGAATGCACAGAACAGAAAGAATTTTCACAGAATGCTACTGTGTAGTTTATATTTGAATATATTCCTTTTTCCACTATTACCCTCTTAGCGCTCCGAATCTCCATTGCATTTTCTACAGAAAGAGTGTTCAGAACTGCGCAATCAAAAGTATGGTTTAACTCTGTTAGCTTAATGAACATATCAGAAATAAGTTTCACACAATGCTTCTGTGTAGTTTTTATTTGAAGATATTATTTTTCCCCATATAGGCCTCTTAGCGCTCAGAATGTCCAATTGCAGTTTCTACAGAAAGAGTGTTTCAGAAAGGCTCAATCAAAAGTAAGGTTCAACTCTGTTAGTTGAATGCACAGAACAGAAAGAAGTTTCATACAATGCTTCTGTGTAGTTTATATTTGAACATATTCTTTTTTCCACTATTACCCACTTAGCGCTACGAATGTCCAGTTGCATTTTCTACAGACAGAGTGTTTCAAAACTGCTCAATCAAAAGTATGGTTTAACTCTGTTAGCTGAATGCTCAGATCAGAAAGAAGTTTCACAGAATGCTTCTGTGTATTTTATATTTGAATATATTCCTTTTTCCACTACTACTCTCTTAGCGCTCCAAATGTCCAGTTGCATTTTCTACAGAAAGAGTGTTCAGATCTGCTCAATCAAAAGTATGGTTTAACTCTGTTAGCTGAATGCACAGATCAGAAAGAAGTTTCACAGAATGATTCTGTGTAGTTTATATTTGGAGACATTCCTTTTTCCACTATTACCCTCTTAGCGCTCCGAATCTCCACCTGCATTTTCTACAGAAAGTGTGTTTCAGAACGGCTCAATCAAAACTAAGGTTCAACTCTTTTAGTTGAACAAACAGAACAGAAAGAAGTTTCACACAATTCTTCTGTGTAGTTTTTATTTGTAGACATTCTTTTTCCCAATATAGGCCTCTTAGCGCTCAGAATGTCCAATTGCAGTTTCTACAGAAAGAGTGTTTCAGAACGGCTCAATCAAATGTAAGGTTCAACTCTGTTAGTTGAATGCACAGAACAGAAAGAAGTTTCATACAATGCTTCTGTGTAGTTTATATTTGAACATATTCTTATTTCCACTATTACCCACTTAGCGCTACGAATGTCCAGTTGCATTTTCTACAGACAGAGTGTTTCAAAACTGCTCAATCAAAAGTATGGTTTAACTCTGTTAGCTGAATGCTCAGATCAGAAAGAAGTTTCACAGAATGCTTCTGTGTAGTTTATATTTGAATATATTCCTTTTTCCACTACTACGCTCTTAGCGCTCCAAATGTCCAGTTGCATTTTCTACAGAAAGAGTGTTCAGATCTGCTCGATCAAAAGTATGGTTTAACTCTGTTAGCTGAATGCACAGATCAGAAAGAAGTTTCACCGAATGATTCTGTGTAGTTTATATTTGGAGACATTCCTTTTTCCACTATTACTCTCTTAGCGCTCCGAATCTCCTCTTGCATTTTCTACAAAAAGAGTGTTTCATAACTGCTCAATCAAAAATATGTTTTATCTCTGTTAACTGAATTTACAGATCTGAAATAAGTTTCACAGAATGCATCTGTGTAGTTTTTATTTGAAGATATTCTTTTTCCCAATGTAGGCCTCTTAGCGCTTAGCATGTCCAATTGCAGTTTCTACAGAAAGAGTGTTTCAGAACGGCTCAATCAAAAGTAAGGTTCAACTCTGTTAGTTGAATGCACAGAACAGAAAGAATTTTCACAGAATGCTACTGTGTAGTTTATATTTGAATATATTCCTTTTTCCACTATTACCCTCTTAGCGCTCCGAATCTCCATTGCATTTTCTACAGAAAGAGTGTTCAGAACTGCGCAATCAAAAGTATGGTTTAACTCTGTTAGCTTAATGAACATATCAGAAATAAGTTTCACACAATGCTTCTGTGTAGTTTTTATTTGAAGATATTATTTTTCCCCATATAGGCCTCTTAGCGCTCAGAATGTCCAATTGCAGTTTCTACAGAAAGAGTGTTTCAGAAAGGCTCAATCAAAAGTAAGGTTCAACTCTGTTAGTTGAATGCACAGAACAGAAAGAAGTTTCATACAATGCTTCTGTGTAGTTTATATTTGAACATATTCTTTTTTCCACTATTACCCACTTAGCGCTACGAATGTCCAGTTGCATTTTCTACAGACAGAGTGTTTCAAAACTGCTCAATCAAAAGTATGGTTTAACTCTGTTAGCTGAATGCTCAGATCAGAAAGAAGTTTCACAGAATGCTTCTGTGTAGTTTATATTTGAATATATTCCTTTTTCCACTACTACTCTCTTAGCGCTCCAAATGTCCAGTTGCATTTTCTACAGAAAGAGTGTTCAGATCTGCTCAATCAAAAGTATGGTTTAACTCTGTTAGCTGAATGCACAGATCAGAAAGAAGTTTCACAGAATGATTCTGTGTAGTTTATATTTGGAGACATTCCTTTTTCCACTATTACCCTCTTAGCGCTCCGAATCTCCACCTGCATTTTCTACAGAAAGTGTGTTTCAGAACGGCTCAATCAAAACTAAGGTTCAACTCTTTTAGTTGAACAAACAGAACAGAAAGAAGTTTCACACAATTCTTCTGTGTAGTTTTTATTTGTAGACATTCTTTTTCGCAATATAGGCCTCTTAGCGCTCAGAATGTCCAATTGCAGTTTCTACAGAAAGAGTGTTTCAGAACGGCTCAATCAAATGTAAGGTTCAACTCTGTTAGTTGAATGCACAGAACAGAAAGAAGTTTCATACAATGCTTCTGTGTAGTTTATATTTGAACATATTCTTATTTCCACTATTACCCACTTAGCGCTACGAATGTCCAGTTGCATTTTCTACAGACAGAGTGTTTCAAAACTGCTCAATCAAAAGTATGGTTTAACTCTGTTAGCTGAATGCTCAGATCAGAAAGAAGTTTCACAGAATGCTTCTGTGTAGTTTATATTTGAATATATTCCTTTTTCCACTACTACGCTCTTAGCGCTCCAAATGTCCAGTTGCATTTTCTACAGAAAGAGTGTTCAGATCTGCTCAATCAAAAGTATGGTTTAACTCTGTTAGCTGAATGCACAGATCAGAAAGAAGTTTCACCGAATGATTCTGTGTAGTTTATATTTGAAGACATTCCTTTTTCCACTATTACTCTCTTAGCGCTACGAATCTCCTCTTGCATTTTCTACAAAAAGAGTGTTTCATAACTGCTCAATCAAAAATATATTTTATCTCTGTTAACTGAATTTACAGATCTGAAATAAGTTTCACAGAATGCATCTGTGTAGTTTTTATTTGAAGATATTCTTTTTCCCAATGTAGGCCTCTTAGCGCTTAGCATGTCCAATTGCAGTTTCTACAGAAAGAGTGTTTCAGAACGGCTCAATCAAAAGTAAGGTTCAACTCTGTTAGTTGAATGCACAGAACAGAAAGAATTTTCACAGAATGCTACTGTGTAGTTTATATTTGAATATATTCCTTTTTCCACTATTAACCTCTTAGCGCTCCGAATCTCCATTGCATTTTCTACAGAAAGAGTGTTCAGAACTGCGCAATCAAAAGTATGGTTTAACTCTGTTAGCTTAATGAACATATCAGAAATAAGTTTCACACAATGCTTCTGTGTAGTTTTTATTTGAAGATATTATTTTTCCCCATATAGGCCTCTTAGCGCTCAGAATGTCCAATTGCAGTTTCTACAGAAAGAGTGTTTCAGAAAGGCTCAATCAAAAGTAAGGTTCAACTCTGTTAGTTGAATGCACAGAACAGAAAGAAGTTTCATACAATGCTTCTGTGTAGTTTATATTTGAACATATTATTTTTTCCACTATTACCCACTTAGCGCTACGAATGTCCAGTTGCATTTTCTACAGACAGAGTGTTTCAAAACTGCTCAATCAAAAGTATGGTTTAACTCTGTTAGCTGAATGCTCAGATCAGAAAGAAGTTTCACAGAATGCTTCTGTCTAGTTTATATTTGAATATATTCCTTTTTCCACTACTACTCTCTTAGCGCTCCAAATGTCCAGTTGCATTTTCTACAGAAAGAGTGTTCAGATCTGCTCAATCAAAAGTATGGTTTAACTCTGTTAGCTGAATGCACAGATCAGAAAGAAGTTTCACAGAATGATTCTGTGTAGTTTATATTTGGAGACATTCCTTTTTCCACTATTACCCTCTTAGCGCTCCGAATCTCCACCTGCATTTTCTACAGAAAGTGTGTTTCAGAACGGCTCAATCAAAACTAAGGTTCAACTCTTTTAGTTGAACAAACAGAACAGAAAGAAGTTTCACACAATTCTTCTGTGTAGTTTTTATTTGTAGACATTCTTTTTCCCAATATAGGCCTCTTAGCGCTCAGAATGTCCAATTGCAGTTTCTACAGAAAGAGTGTTTCAGAACGGCTCAATCAAATGTAAGGTTCAACTCTGTTAGTTGAATGCACAGAACAGAAAGAAGTTTCATACAATGCTTCTGTGTAGTTTATATTTGAACATATTCTTATTTCCACTATTACCCACTTAGCGCTACGAATGTCCAGTTGCATTTTCTACAGACAGAGTGTTTCAAAACTGCTCAATCAAAAGTATGGTTTAACTCTGTTAGCTGAATGCTCAGATCAGAAAGAAGTTTCACAGAATGCTTCTGTGTAGTTTATATTTGAATATATTCCTTTTTCCACTACTACGCTCTTAGCGCTACAAATGTCCAGTTGCATTTTCTACAGAAAGAGTGTTCAGATCTGCTCAATCAAAAGTATGGTTTAACACTGTTAGCTGAATGCACAGATCAGAAAGAAGTTTCACCGAATGATTCTGTGTAGTTTATATTTGAAGACATTCCTTTTTCCACTATTACCCTCTTAGCGCTCCGAATCTCCACTTGCATTTTCTACAAAAAGAGTGTTTCATAACTGCTCAATCAAAAATATGTTTTATCTCTGTTAACTGAATTTACAGATCAGAAATAAGTTTCACAGAATGCATCTGTGTAGTTTTTATTTGAAGATATTCTTTTTCCCAATGTAGGCCTCCTAGAGCTTAGCATGTCCAATTGCAGTTTCTACAGAAAGAGTGTTTCAGAACGGCTCAATCAAAAGTAAGGTTCAACTCTGTTAGTTGAATGCACAGAACAGAAAGAATTTTCACAGAATGCTACTGTGTAGTTTATATTTGAATATATTCCTTTTTCCACTATTACCCTCTTAGCGCTCCGAATGTCCACTTGCATTTTCTACAGAAAGAGTGTTCAGAACTGCGCAATCAAAAGTATGGTTTAACTCTGTTAGCTTAATGAACATATCAGAAATAAGTTTCACACAATTCTTCTGTGTAGTTTTTATTTGAAGATATTATTTTTCCCCATATAGGCCTCTTAGCGCTCAGAATGTCCAATTGCAGTTTCTACAGAAAGAGTGTTTCAGAAAGGCTCAATCAAAAGTAAGGTTCAACTCTGTTAGTTGAATGCACAGAACAGAAAGAAGTTTCATACAATGCTTCTGTGTAGTTTATATTTGAACATATTCCTTTTTCCACTATTACCCACTTAGCGCTACGAATGTCCAGTTGCATTTTCTACAGACAGAGTGTTTCAAAACTGCTCAATCAAAAGTATGGTTTAACTCTGTTAGCTGAATGCTCAGATCAGAAAGAAGTTTCACAGAATGCTTCTGTGTAGTTTATATTTGAATATATTCCTTTTTCCACTACTACTCTCTTAGCGCTCCAAATGTCCAGTTGCATTTTCTACAGAAAGAGTGTTCAGATCTGCTCAATCAAAAGTATGGTTTAACTCTGTTAGCTGAATGCACAGATCAGAAAGAAGTTTCACAGAATGATTCTGTGTAGTTTATATTTGGAGACATTCCTTTTTCCACTATTACCCTCTTAGCGCTCCGAATCTCCACTTGCATTTTCTACAGAAAGAGTGTTTCAGAACGGCTCAATCAAAACTAAGGTTCAACTCTTTTAGTTGAACAAACAGAACAGAAAGAAGTTTCACACAATTCTTCTGTGTAGGTTTTATTTGTAGACATTCTTTTTCCCAATATAGGCCTCTTAGCGCTCAGAATGGCCAATTGCAGTTTCTACAGAAAGAGTGTTTCAGAACGGCTCAATCAAAAGTAAGGTTCAACTCTGTTAGTTGAATGCACAGAACAGAAAGAAGTTTCATACAATGCTTCTGTGTAGTTTATATTTGAACATATTATTTTTTCCACTATTACCCACTTAGCGCTACGAATGTCCAGTTGCATTTTCTACAGACAGAGTGTTTCAAAACTGCTCAATCAAAAGTATGGTTTAACTCTCTTAGCTGAATGCTCAGATCAGAAAGAAGTTTCACAGAATGCTTCTGTGTAGTTTATATTTGAATATATTCCTTTTTCCACTACTACTCTCTTAGCGCTCCAAATGTCCAGTTGCATTTTCTACAGAAAGAGTGTTCAGATCTGCTCAATCAAAAGTATGGTTTAACTCTGTTAGCTGAATGCACAGATCAGAAAGAAGTTTCACAGAATGATTCTGTGTAGTTTATATTTGGAGACATTCCTTTTTCCACTATTACCCTCTTAGCGCTCCGAATCTCCACCTGCATTTTCTACAGAAAGTGTGTTTCAGAACGGCTCAATCAAAACTAAGGTTCAACTCTTTTAGTTGAACAAACAGAACAGAAAGAAGTTTCACACAATTCTTCTGTGTAGTTTTTATTTGTAGACATTCTTTTTCCCAATATAGGCCTCTTTGCGCTCAGAATGTCCAATTGCAGTTTCTACAGAAAGAGTGTTTCAGAACGGCTCAATCAAATGTAAGGTTCAACTCTGTTAGTTGAATGCACAGAACAGAAAGAAGTTTCATACAATGCTTCTGTGTAGTTTATATTTGAACATATTCTTTTTTCCACTATTACCCACTTAGCGCTACGAATGTCCAGTTGCATTTTCTACAGACAGAGTGTTTCAAAACTGCTCAATCAAAAGTATGGTTTAACTCTGTTAGCTGAATGCTCAGATCAGAAAGAAGTTTCACAGAATGCTTCTGTGTAGTTTATATTTGAATATATTCCTTTTTCCACTACTACGCTCTTAGCGCTCCAAATGTCCACTTGCATTTTCTACAGAAAGAGTGTTCAGATCTGCTCAATCAAAAGTATGGTTTAACTCTGTTAGCTGAATGCACAGATCAGAAAGAAGTTTCACCGAATGATTCTGTGTAGTTTATATTTGAAGACATTCCTTTTTCCACTATTACTCTCTTAGCGCTCCGAATCTCCTCTTGCATTTTCTACAAAAAGAGTGTTTCATAACTGCTCAATCAAAAATATGTTTTATCTCTGTTAACTGAATTTACAGATCTGAAATAAGTTTCACAGAATGCATCTGTGTAGTTTTTATTTGAAGATATTCTTTTTCCCAATGTAGGCCTCTTAGCGCTTAGCATGTCCAATTGCAGTTTCTACAGAAAGAGTGTTTCAGAACGGCTCAATCAAAAGTAAGGTTCAACTCTGTTAGTTGAATGCTCAGAACAGAAAGAATTTTCACAGAATGCTACTGTGTAGTTTATATTTGAATATATTCCTTTTTCCACTATTACCCTCTTAGCGCTCCGAATCTCCATTGCATTTTCTACAGAAAGAGTGTTCAGAACTGCGCAATCAAAAGTATGGTTTAACTCTGTTAGCTTAATGAACATATCAGAAATAAGTTTCACACAATGCTTCTGTGTAGTTTTTATTTGAAGATATTATTTTTCCCCATATAGGCCTCTTAGCGCTCAGAATGTCCAATTGCAGTTTCTACAGAAAGAGTGTTTCAGAAAGGCTCAATCAAAAGTAAGGTTCAACTCTGTTAGTTGAATGCACAGAACAGAAAGAAGTTTCATACAATGCTTCTGTGTAGTTTATATTTGAACATATTCCTTTTTCCACTATTACCCACTTAGCGCTACGAATGTCCAGTTGCATTTTCTACAGACAGAGTGTTTCAAAACTGCTCAATCAAAAGTATGGTTTAACTCTGTTAGCTGAATGCTCAGATCAGAAAGAAGTTTCACAGAATGCTTCTGTGTAGTTTATATTTGAATATATTCCTTTTTCCACTACTACTCTCTTAGCGCTCCAAATGTCCAGTTGCATTTTCTACAGAAAGAGTGTTCAGATCTGCTCAATCAAAAGTATGGTTTAACTCTGTTAGCTGAATGCACAGATCAGAAAGAAGTTTCACAGAATGATTCTGTGTAGTTTATATTTGGAGACATTCCTTTTTCCACTATTACCCTCTTAGCGCTCCGAATCTCCACTTGCATTTTCTACAGAAAGAGTGTTTCAGAACGGCTCAATCAAAACTAAGGTTCAACTCTTTTAGTTGAACAAACAGAACAGAAAGAAGTTTCACACAATTCTTCTGTGTAGTTTTTATTTGTAGACATTCTTTTTCCCAATATAGGCCTCTTAGCGCTCAGAATGGCCAATTGCAGTTTCTACAGAAAGAGTGTTTCAGAACGGCTCAATCAAAAGTAAGGTTCAACTCTGTTAGTTGAATGCACAGAACAGAAAGAAGTTTCATACAATGCTTCTGTGTAGTTTATATTTGAACATATTCTTTTTTCCACTATTACCCACTTAGCGCTACGAATGTCCAGTTGCATTTTCTACAGACACAGTGTTTCAAAACTACTCAATCAAAAGTATGGTTTAACTCTGTTAGCTGAATGCTCAGATCAGAAAGAAGTTTCACAGAATGCTTCTGTGTAGTTTATATTTGAATATATTCCTTTTTCCACTACTACTCTCTTAGCGCTCCAAATGTCCAGTTGCATTTTCTACAGAAAGAGTGTTCAGATCTGCTCGATCAAAAGTATGGTTTAACTCTGTTAGCTGAATGCACAGATCAGAAAGAAGTTTCACAGAATGATTCTGTGTAGTTTATATTTGGAGACATTCCTTTTTCCACTATTACCCTCTTAGCGCTCCGAATCTCCTCTTGCATTTTCTACAAAAAGAGTGTTTCATAACTGCTCAATCAAAAATATGTTTTATCTCTGTTAACTGAATTTACAGATCTGAAATAAGTTTCACAGAATGCATCTGTGTAGTTTTAATTTGAAGATATTCTTTTTCCCAATGTAGGCCTCTTAGCGCTTAGCATGTCCAATTGCAGTTTCTACAGAAACAGTGTTTCAGAACGGCTCAATCAAAAGTAAGGTTCAACTCTGTTAGTTGAATGCACAGAACAGAAAGAATTTTCACAGAATGCTACTGTGTAGTTTATATTTGAATATATTCCTTTTTCCACTATTACCCTCTTAGCGCTCCGAATCTCCATTGCATTTTCTACAGAAAGAGTGTTCAGAACTGCGCAATCAAAAGTATGGTTTAACTCTGTTAGCTTAATGAACATATCAGAAATAAGTTTCACACAATGCTTCTGTGTAGTTTTTATTTGAAGATATTATTTTTCCCCATATAGGCCTCTTAGCGCTCAGAATGTCCAATTGCAGTTTCTACAGAAAGAGTGTTTCAGAAAGGCTCAATCAAAAGTAAGGTTCAACTCTGTTAGTTGAATGCACAGAACAGAAAGAAGTTTCATACAATGCTTCTGTGTAGTTTATATTTGAACATATTCTTTTTTCCACTATTACCCACTTAGCGCTACGAATGTCCAGTTGCATTTTCTACAGACAGAGTGTTTCAAAACTGCTCAATCAAAAGTATGGTTTAACTCTGTTAGCTGAATGCTCAGATCAGAAAGAAGTTTCACAGAATGCTTCTGTGTAGTTTATATTTGAATATATTCCTTTTTCCACTACTACTCTCTTAGCGCTCCAAATGTCCAGTTGCATTTTCTACAGAAAGAGTGTTCAGATCTGCTCAATCAAAAGTATGGTTTAACTCTGTTAGCTGAATGCACAGATCAGAAAGAAGTTTCACAGAATGATTCTGTGTAGTTTATATTTGGAGACATTCCTTTTTCCACTATTACCCTCTTAGCGCTCCGAATCTCCACCTGCATTTTCTACAGAAAGTGTGTTTCAGAACGGCTCAATCAAAACTAAGGTTCAACTCTTTTAGTTGAACAAACAGAACAGGAAGAAGTTTCACAAAATTCTTCTGTGTAGTTTTTATTTGTAGACATTCTTTTTCCCAATATAGGCCTCTTAGCGCTCAGAATGTCCAATTGCAGTTTCTACAGAAAGAGTGTTTCAGAACGGCTCAATCAAATGTAAGGTTCAACTCTGTTAGTTGAATGCACAGAACACAAAGAAGTTTCATACAATGCTTCTGTGTAGTTAATATTTGAACATATTCTTATTTCCACTATTACCCACTTAGCGCTACGAATGTCCAGTTGCATTTTCTACAGACAGAGTGTTTCAAAACTGCTCAATCAAAAGTATGGTTTAACTCTGTTAGCTGAATGCTCAGATCAGAAAGAAGTTTCACAGAATGCTTCTGTGTAGTTTATATTTGAATATATTCCTTTTTCCACTACTACGCTCTTAGCGCTCCAAATGTCCAGTTGCATTTTCTACAGAAAGAGTGTTCAGATCTGCTCAATCAAAAGTATGGTTTAACACTGTTAGCTGAATGCACAGATCAGAAAGAAGTTTCACCGAATGATTCTGTGTAGTTTATATTTGAAGACATTCCTTTTTCCACTATTACCCTCTTAGCGCTCCGAATCTCCACTTGCATTTTCTACAAAAAGAGTGTTTCATAACTGCTCAATCAAAAATATGTTTTATCTCTGTTAACTGAATTTACAGATCAGAAATAAGTTTCACAGAATGCATCTGTGTAGTTTTTATTTGAAGATATTCTTTTTCCCAATGTAGGCCTCCTAGCGCTTAGCATGTCCAATTGCAGTTTCTACAGAAAGAGTGTTTCAGAACGGCTCAATCAAAATTAAGGTTCAACTCTGTTAGTTGAATGCACAGAACAGAAAGAATTTTCACAGAATGCTACTGTGTAGTTTATATTTGAATATATTCCTTTTTCCACTATTACCCTCTTAGCGCTCCGAATGTCCACTTGCATTTTCTACAGAAAGAGTGTTCAGAACTGCGCAATCAAAAGTATGGTTTAACTCTGTTAGCTTAATGAACATATCAGAAATAAGTTTCACACAATGCTTCTGTGTAGTTTTTATTTGAAGATATTATTTTTCCCAATAGAGGCCTCTTAGCGCTCAGAATGTCCAATTGCAGTTTCTACAGAAAGAGTGTTTCAGAAAGGCTCAATCAAAAGTAAGGTTCAACTCTGTTAGTTGAATGCACAGAACAGAAAGAAGTTTCATACAATGCTTCTGTGTAGTTTATATTTGAACATATTCCTTTTTCCACTATTACCCACTTAGCGCTACGAATGTCCAGTTGCATTTTCTACAGACAGAGTGTTTCAAAACTGCTCAATCAAAAGTATGGTTTAACTCTGTTAGCTGAATGCTCAGATTAGAAAGAAGTTTCACAGAATGCTTCTGTGTAGTTTATATTTGAATATATTCCTTTTTCCACTACTACTCTCTTAGCGCTCCAAATGTCCAGTTGCATTTTCTACAGAAAGAGTGTTCAGATCTGCTCAATCAAAAGTATGGTTTAACTCTGTTAGCTGAATGCACAGATCAGAAAGAAGTTTCACAGAATGATTCTGTGTAGTTTATATTTGGAGACATTCCTTTTTCCACTATTACCCTCTTAGCGCTCCGAATCTCCACTTGCATTTTCTACAGAAAGAGTGTTTCAGAACGGCTCAATCAAAACTAAGGTTCAACTCTTTTAGTTGAACAAACAGAACAGAAAGAAGTTTCACACAATTCTTCTGTGTAGTTTTTATTTGTAGACATTCTTTTTCCCAATATAGGCCTCTTAGCGCTCAGAATGGCCAATTGCAGTTTCTACAGAAAGAGTGTTTCAGAACGGCTCAATCAAAAGTAAGGTTCAACTCTGTTAGTTGAATGCACAGAACAGAAAGAAGTTTCATACAATGCTTCTGTGTAGTTTATATTTGAACATATTCTTTTTTCCACTATTACCCACTTAGCGCTACGAATGTCCAGTTGCATTTTCTACAGACACAGTGTTTCAAAACTGCTCAATCAAAAGTATGGTTTAACTCTGTTAGCTGAATGCTCAGATCAGAAAGAAGTTTCACAGAATGCTTCTGTGTAGTTTATATTTGAATATATTCCTTTTTCCACTACTACTCTCTTAGCGCTCCAAATGTCCAGTTGCATTTTCTACAGAAAGAGTGTTCAGATCTGCTCAATCAAAAGTATGGTTTAACTCTGTTAGCTGAATGCACAGATCAGAAAGAAGTTTCACAGAATGATTCTGTGTAGTTTATATTTGGAGACATTCCTTTTTCCACTATTACCCTCTTAGCGCTCCGAATCTCCACCTGCATTTTCTACAGAAAGTGTGTTTCAGAACGGCTCAATCAAAACTAAGGTTCAACTCTTTTAGTTGAACAAACAGAACAGAAAGAAGTTTCACACAATTCTTCTGTGTAGTTTTTATTTGTAGACATTCTTTTTCCCAATATAGGCCTCTTTGCGCTCAGAATGTCCAATTGCAGTTTCTACAGAAAGAGTGTTTCAGAACGGCTCAATCAAATGTAAGGTTCAACTCTGTTAGTTGAATGCACAGAACAGAAAGAAGTTTCATACAATGCTTCTGTGTAGTTTATATTTGAACATATTCTTTTTTCCACTATTACCCACTTAGCGCTACGAATGTCCAGTTGCATTTTCTACAGACAGAGTGTTTCAAAACTGCTCAATCAAAAGTATGGTTTAACTCTGTTAGCTGAATGCTCAGATCAGAAAGAAGTTTCACAGAATGCTTCTGTGTAGTTTATATTTGAATATATTCCTTTTTCCACTACTACGCTCTTAGCGCTCCAAATGTCCACTTGCATTTTCTACAGAAAGAGTGTTCAGATCTGCTCAATCAAAAGTATGGTTTAACTCTGTTAGCTGAATGCACAGATCAGAAAGAAGTTTCACCGAATGATTCTGTGTAGTTTATATTTGAAGACATTCCTTTTTCCACTATTACTCTCTTAGCGCTCCGAATCTCCTCTTGCATTTTCTACAAAAAGAGTGTTTCATAACTGCTCAATCAAAAATATGTTTTATCTCTGTTAACTGAATTTACAGATCTGAAATAAGTTTCACAGAATGCATCTGTGTAGTTTTTATTTGAAGATATTCTTTTTCCCAATGTAGGCCTCTTAGCGCTTAGCATGTCCAATTGCAGTTTCTACAGAAAGAGTGTTTCAGAACGGCTCAATCAAAAGTAAGGTTCAACTCTGTTAGTTGAATGCTCAGAACAGAAAGAATTTTCACAGAATGCTACTGTGTAGTTTATATTTGAATATATTCCTTTTTCCACTATTACCCTCTTAGCGCTCCGAATCTCCATTGCATTTTCTACAGAAAGAGTGTTCAGAACTGCGCAATCAAAAGTATGGTTTAACTCTGTTAGCTTAATGAACATATCAGAAATAAGTTTCACACAATGCTTCTGTGTAGTTTTTATTTGAAGATATTATTTTTCCCCATATAGGCCTCTTAGCGCTCAGAATGTCCAATTGCAGTTTCTACAGAAAGAGTGTTTCAGAAAGGCTCAATCAAAAGTAAGGTTCAACTCTGTTAGTTGAATGCACAGAACAGAAAGAAGTTTCATACAATGCTTCTGTGTAGTTTATATTTGAACATATTCCTTTTTCCACTATTACCCACTTAGCGCTACGAATGTCCAGTTGCATTTTCTACAGACAGAGTGTTTCAAAACTGCTCAATCAAAAGTATGGTTTAACTCTGTTAGCTGAATGCTCAGATCAGAAAGAAGTTTCACAGAATGCTTCTGTGTAGTTTATATTTGAATATATTCCTTTTTCCACTACTACTCTCTTAGCGCTCCAAATGTCCAGTTGCATTTTCTACAGAAAGAGTGTTCAGATCTGCTCAATCAAAAGTATGGTTTAACTCTGTTAGCTGAATGCACAGATCAGAAAGAAGTTTCACAGAATGATTCTGTGTAGTTTATATTTGGAGACATTCCTTTTTCCACTATTACCCTCTTAGCGCTCCGAATCTCCACTTGCATTTTCTACAGAAAGAGTGTTTCAGAACGGCTCAATCAAAACTAAGGTTCAACTCTTTTAGTTGAACAAACAGAACAGAAAGAAGTTTCACACAATTCTTCTGTGTAGTTTTTATTTGTAGACATTCTTTTTCCCAATATAGGCCTCTTAGCGCTCAGAATGGCCAATTGCAGTTTCTACAGAAAGAGTGTTTCAGAACGGCTCAATCAAAAGTAAGGTTCAACTCTGTTAGTTGAATGCACAGAACAGAAAGAAGTTTCATACAATGCTTCTGTGTAGTTTATATTTGAACATATTCTTTTTTCCACTATTACCCACTTAGCGCTACGAATGTCCAGTTGCATTTTCTACAGACACAGTGTTTCAAAACTACTCAATCAAAAGTATGGTTTAACTCTGTTAGCTGAATGCTCAGATCAGAAAGAAGTTTCACAGAATGCTTCTGTGTAGTTTATATTTGAATATATTCCTTTTTCCACTACTACTCTCTTAGCGCTCCAAATGTCCAGTTGCATTTTCTACAGAAAGAGTGTTCAGATCTGCTCGATCAAAAGTATGGTTTAACTCTGTTAGCTGAATGCACAGATCAGAAAGAAGTTTCACAGAATGATTCTGTGTAGTTTATATTTGGAGACATTCCTTTTTCCACTATTACCCTCTTAGCGCTCCGAATCTCCTCTTGCATTTTCTACAAAAAGAGTGTTTCATAACTGCTCAATCAAAAATATGTTTTATCTCTGTTAACTGAATTTACAGATCTGAAATAAGTTTCACAGAATGCATCTGTGTAGTTTTAATTTGAAGATATTCTTTTTCCCAATGTAGGCCTCTTAGCGCTTAGCATGTCCAATTGCAGTTTCTACAGAAACAGTGTTTCAGAACGGCTCAATCAAAAGTAAGGTTCAACTCTGTTAGTTGAATGCACAGAACAGAAAGAATTTTCACAGAATGCTACTGTGTAGTTTATATTTGAATATATTCCTTTTTCCACTATTACCCTCTTAGCGCTCCGAATCTCCATTGCATTTTCTACAGAAAGAGTGTTCAGAACTGCGCAATCAAAAGTATGGTTTAACTCTGTTAGCTTAATGAACATATCAGAAATAAGTTTCACACAATGCTTCTGTGTAGTTTTTATTTGAAGATATTATTTTTCCCCATATAGGCCTCTTAGCGCTCAGAATGTCCAATTGCAGTTTCTACAGAAAGAGTGTTTCAGAAAGGCTCAATCAAAAGTAAGGTTCAACTCTGTTAGTTGAATGCACAGAACAGAAAGAAGTTTCATACAATGCTTCTGTGTAGTTTATATTTGAACATATTCTTTTTTCCACTATTACCCACTTAGCGCTACGAATGTCCAGTTGCATTTTCTACAGACAGAGTGTTTCAAAACTGCTCAATCAAAAGTATGGTTTAACTCTGTTAGCTGAATGCTCAGATCAGAAAGAAGTTTCACAGAATGCTTCTGTGTAGTTTATATTTGAATATATTCCTTTTTCCACTACTACTCTCTTAGCGCTCCAAATGTCCAGTTGCATTTTCTACAGAAAGAGTGTTCAGATCTGCTCAATCAAAAGTATGGTTTAACTCTGTTAGCTGAATGCACAGATCAGAAAGAAGTTTCACAGAATGATTCTGTGTAGTTTATATTTGGAGACATTCCTTTTTCCACTATTACCCTCTTAGCGCTCCGAATCTCCACCTGCATTTTCTACAGAAAGTGTGTTTCAGAACGGCTCAATCAAAACTAAGGTTCAACTCTTTTAGTTGAACAAACAGAACAGGAAGAAGTTTCACAAAATTCTTCTGTGTAGTTTTTATTTGTAGACATTCTTTTTCCCAATATAGGCCTCTTAGCGCTCAGAATGTCCAATTGCAGTTTCTACAGAAAGAGTGTTTCAGAACGGCTCAATCAAATGTAAGGTTCAACTCTGTTAGTTGAATGCACAGAACACAAAGAAGTTTCATACAATGCTTCTGTGTAGTTAATATTTGAACATATTCTTATTTCCACTATTACCCACTTAGCGCTACGAATGTCCAGTTGCATTTTCTACAGACAGAGTGTTTCAAAACTGCTCAATCAAAAGTATGGTTTAACTCTGTTAGCTGAATGCTCAGATCAGAAAGAAGTTTCACAGAATGCTTCTGTGTAGTTTATATTTGAATATATTCCTTTTTCCACTACTACGCTCTTAGCGCTCCAAATGTCCAGTTGCATTTTCTACAGAAAGAGTGTTCAGATCTGCTCAATCAAAAGTATGGTTTAACACTGTTAGCTGAATGCACAGATCAGAAAGAAGTTTCACCGAATGATTCTGTGTAGTTTATATTTGAAGACATTCCTTTTTCCACTATTACCCTCTTAGCGCTCCGAATCTCCACTTGCATTTTCTACAAAAAGAGTGTTTCATAACTGCTCAATCAAAAATATGTTTTATCTCTGTTAACTGAATTTACAGATCAGAAATAAGTTTCACAGAATGCATCTGTGTAGTTTTTATTTGAAGATATTCTTTTTCCCAATGTAGGCCTCCTAGCGCTTAGCATGTCCAATTGCAGTTTCTACAGAAAGAGTGTTTCAGAACGGCTCAATCAAAATTAAGGTTCAACTCTGTTAGTTGAATGCACAGAACAGAAAGAATTTTCACAGAATGCTACTGTGTAGTTTATATTTGAATATATTCCTTTTTCCACTATTACCCTCTTAGCGCTCCGAATGTCCACTTGCATTTTCTACAGAAAGAGTGTTCAGAACTGCGCAATCAAAAGTATGGTTTAACTCTGTTAGCTTAATGAACATATCAGAAATAAGTTTCACACAATGCTTCTGTGTAGTTTTTATTTGAAGATATTATTTTTCCCAATAGAGGCCTCTTAGCGCTCAGAATGTCCAATTGCAGTTTCTACAGAAAGAGTGTTTCAGAAAGGCTCAATCAAAAGTAAGGTTCAACTCTGTTAGTTGAATGCACAGAACAGAAAGAAGTTTCATACAATGCTTCTGTGTAGTTTATATTTGAACATATTCCTTTTTCCACTATTACCCACTTAGCGCTACGAATGTCCAGTTGCATTTTCTACAGACAGAGTGTTTCAAAACTGCTCAATCAAAAGTATGGTTTAACTCTGTTAGCTGAATGCTCAGATTAGAAAGAAGTTTCACAGAATGCTTCTGTGTAGTTTATATTTGAATATATTCCTTTTTCCACTACTACTCTCTTAGCGCTCCAAATGTCCAGTTGCATTTTCTACAGAAAGAGTGTTCAGATCTGCTCAATCAAAAGTATGGTTTAACTCTGTTAGCTGAATGCACAGATCAGAAAGAAGTTTCACAGAATGATTCTGTGTAGTTTATATTTGGAGACATTCCTTTTTCCACTATTACCCTCTTAGCGCTCCGAATCTCCACTTGCATTTTCTACAGAAAGAGTGTTTCAGAACGGCTCAATCAAAACTAAGGTTCAACTCTTTTAGTTGAACAAACAGAACAGAAAGAAGTTTCACACAATTCTTCTGTGTAGTTTTTATTTGTAGACATTCTTTTTCCCAATATAGGCCTCTTAGCGCTCAGAATGGCCAATTGCAGTTTCTACAGAAAGAGTGTTTCAGAACGGCTCAATCAAAAGTAAGGTTCAACTCTGTTAGTTGAATGCACAGAACAGAAAGAAGTTTCATACAATGCTTCTGTGTAGTTTATATTTGAACATATTCTTTTTTCCACTATTACCCACTTAGCGCTACGAATGTCCAGTTGCATTTTCTACAGACACAGTGTTTCAAAACTGCTCAATCAAAAGTATGGTTTAACTCTGTTAGCTGAATGCTCAGATCAGAAAGAAGTTTCACAGAATGCTTCTGTGTAGTTTATATTTGAATATATTCCTTTTTCCACTACTACTCTCTTAGCGCTCCAAATGTCCAGTTGCATTTTCTACAGAAAGAGTGTTCAGATCTGCTCAATCAAAAGTATGGTTTAACTCTGTTAGCTGAATGCACAGATCAGAAAGAAGTTTCACAGAATGATTCTGTGTAGTTTATATTTGGAGACATTCCTTTTTCCACTATTACCCTCTTAGCGCTCCGAATCTCCACTTGCATTTTCTACAGAAAGAGTGTTTCAGAACGGCTCAATCAAAACTAAGGTTCAACTCTTTTAGTTGAACAAACAGAACAGAAAGAAGTTTCACACAATTCTTCTGTGTAGGTTTTATTTGTAGACATTCTTTTTCCCAATATAGGCCTCTTAGCGCTCAGAATGGCCAATTGCAGTTTCTACAGAAAGAGTGTTTCAGAACGGCTCAATCAAAAGTAAGGTTCAACTCTGTTAGTTGAATGCACAGAACAGAAAGAAGTTTCATACAATGCTTCTGTGTAGTTTATATTTGAACATATTATTTTTTCCACTATTACCCACTTAGCGCTACGAATGTCCAGTTGCATTTTCTACAGACAGAGTGTTTCAAAACTGCTCAATCAAAAGTATGGTTTAACTCTCTTAGCTGAATGCTCAGATCAGAAAGAAGTTTCACAGAATGCTTCTGTGTAGTTTATATTTGAATATATTCCTTTTTCCACTACTACTCTCTTAGCGCTCCAAATGTCCAGTTGCATTTTCTACAGAAAGAGTGTTCAGATCTGCTCAATCAAAAGTATGGTTTAACTCTGTTAGCTGAATGCACAGATCAGAAAGAAGTTTCACAGAATGATTCTGTGTAGTTTATATTTGGAGACATTCCTTTTTCCACTATTACCCTCTTAGCGCTCCGAATCTCCACCTGCATTTTCTACAGAAAGTGTGTTTCAGAACGGCTCAATCAAAACTAAGGTTCAACTCTTTTAGTTGAACAAACAGAACAGAAAGAAGTTTCACACAATTCTTCTGTGTAGTTTTTATTTGTAGACATTCTTTTTCCCAATATAGGCCTCTTTGCGCTCAGAATGTCCAATTGCAGTTTCTACAGAAAGAGTGTTTCAGAACGGCTCAATCAAATGTAAGGTTCAACTCTGTTAGTTGAATGCACAGAACAGAAAGAAGTTTCATACAATGCTTCTGTGTAGTTTATATTTGAACATATTCTTTTTTCCACTATTACCCACTTAGCGCTACGAATGTCCAGTTGCATTTTCTACAGACAGAGTGTTTCAAAACTGCTCAATCAAAAGTATGGTTTAACTCTGTTAGCTGAATGCTCAGATCAGAAAGAAGTTTCACAGAATGCTTCTGTGTAGTTTATATTTGAATATATTCCTTTTTCCACTACTACGCTCTTAGCGCTCCAAATGTCCACTTGCATTTTCTACAGAAAGAGTGTTCAGATCTGCTCAATCAAAAGTATGGTTTAACTCTGTTAGCTGAATGCACAGATCAGAAAGAAGTTTCACCGAATGATTCTGTGTAGTTTATATTTGAAGACATTCCTTTTTCCACTATTACTCTCTTAGCGCTCCGAATCTCCTCTTGCATTTTCTACAAAAAGAGTGTTTCATAACTGCTCAATCAAAAATATGTTTTATCTCTGTTAACTGAATTTACAGATCTGAAATAAGTTTCACAGAATGCATCTGTGTAGTTTTTATTTGAAGATATTCTTTTTCCCAATGTAGGCCTCTTAGCGCTTAGCATGTCCAATTGCAGTTTCTACAGAAAGAGTGTTTCAGAACGGCTCAATCAAAAGTAAGGTTCAACTCTGTTAGTTGAATGCTCAGAACAGAAAGAATTTTCACAGAATGCTACTGTGTAGTTTATATTTGAATATATTCCTTTTTCCACTATTACCCTCTTAGCGCTCCGAATCTCCATTGCATTTTCTACAGAAAGAGTGTTCAGAACTGCGCAATCAAAAGTATGGTTTAACTCTGTTAGCTTAATGAACATATCAGAAATAAGTTTCACACAATGCTTCTGTGTAGTTTTTATTTGAAGATATTATTTTTCCCCATATAGGCCTCTTAGCGCTCAGAATGTCCAATTGCAGTTTCTACAGAAAGAGTGTTTCAGAAAGGCTCAATCAAAAGTAAGGTTCAACTCTGTTAGTTGAATGCACAGAACAGAAAGAAGTTTCATACAATGCTTCTGTGTAGTTTATATTTGAACATATTCCTTTTTCCACTATTACCCACTTAGCGCTACGAATGTCCAGTTGCATTTTCTACAGACAGAGTGTTTCAAAACTGCTCAATCAAAAGTATGGTTTAACTCTGTTAGCTGAATGCTCAGATCAGAAAGAAGTTTCACAGAATGCTTCTGTGTAGTTTATATTTGAATATATTCCTTTTTCCACTACTACTCTCTTAGCGCTCCAAATGTCCAGTTGCTTTTTCTACAGAAAGAGTGTTCAGATCTGCTCAATCAAAAGTATGGTTTAACTCTGTTAGCTGAATGCACAGATCAGAAAGAAGTTTCACAGAATGATTCTGTGTAGTTTATATTTGGAGACATTCCTTTTTCCACTATTACCCTCTTAGCGCTCCGAATCTCCACTTGCATTTTCTACAGAAAGAGTGTTTCAGAACGGCTCAATCAAAACTAAGGTTCAACTCTTTTAGTTGAACAAACAGAACAGAAAGAAGTTTCACACAATTCTTCTGTGTAGTTTTTATTTGTAGACATTCTTTTTCCCAATATAGGCCTCTTAGCGCTCAGAATGGCCAATTGCAGTTTCTACAGAAAGAGTGTTTCAGAACGGCTCAATCAAAAGTAAGGTTCAACTCTGTTAGTTGAATGCACAGAACAGAAAGAAGTTTCATACAATGCTTCTGTGTAGTTTATATTTGAACATATTCTTTTTTCCACTATTACCCACTTAGCGCTACGAATGTCCAGTTGCATTTTCTACAGACACAGTGTTTCAAAACTACTCAATCAAAAGTATGGTTTAACTCTGTTAGCTGAATGCTCAGATCAGAAAGAAGTTTCACAGAATGCTTCTGTGTAGTTTATATTTGAATATATTCCTTTTTCCACTACTACTCTCTTAGCGCTCCAAATGTCCAGTTGCATTTTCTACAGAAAGAGTGTTCAGATCTGCTCGATCAAAAGTATGGTTTAACTCTGTTAGCTGAATGCACAGATCAGAAAGAAGTTTCACAGAATGATTCTGTGTAGTTTATATTTGGAGACATTCCTTTTTCCACTATTACCCTCTTAGCGCTCCGAATCTCCTCTTGCATTTTCTACAAAAAGAGTGTTTCATAACTGCTCAATCAAAAATATGTTTTATCTCTGTTAACTGAATTTACAGATCTGAAATAAGTTTCACAGAATGCATCTGTGTAGTTTTAATTTGAAGATATTCTTTTTCCCAATGTAGGCCTCTTAGCGCTTAGCATGTCCAATTGCAGTTTCTACAGAAACAGTGTTTCAGAACGGCTCAATCAAAAGTAAGGTTCAACTCTGTTAGTTGAATGCACAGAACAGAAAGAATTTTCACAGAATGCTACTGTGTAGTTTATATTTGAATATATTCCTTTTTCCACTATTACCCTCTTAGCGCTCCGAATCTCCATTGCATTTTCTACAGAAAGAGTGTTCAGAACTGCGCAATCAAAAGTATGGTTTAACTCTGTTAGCTTAATGAACATATCAGAAATAAGTTTCACACAATGCTTCTGTGTAGTTTTTATTTGAAGATATTATTTTTCCCCATATAGGCCTCTTAGCGCTCAGAATGTCCAATTGCAGTTTCTACAGAAAGAGTGTTTCAGAAAGGCTCAATCAAAAGTAAGGTTCAACTCTGTTAGTTGAATGCACAGAACAGAAAGAAGTTTCATACAATGCTTCTGTGTAGTTTATATTTGAACATATTCTTTTTTCCACTATTACCCACTTAGCGCTACGAATGTCCAGTTGCATTTTCTACAGACAGAGTGTTTCAAAACTGCTCAATCAAAAGTATGGTTTAACTCTGTTAGCTGAATGCTCAGATCAGAAAGAAGTTTCACAGAATGCTTCTGTGTAGTTTATATTTGAATATATTCCTTTTTCCACTACTACTCTCTTAGCGCTCCAAATGTCCAGTTGCATTTTCTACAGAAAGAGTGTTCAGATCTGCTCAATCAAAAGTATGGTTTAACTCTGTTAGCTGAATGCACAGATCAGAAAGAAGTTTCACAGAATGATTCTGTGTAGTTTATATTTGGAGACATTCCTTTTTCCACTATTACCCTCTTAGCGCTCCGAATCTCCACCTGCATTTTCTACAGAAAGTGTGTTTCAGAACGGCTCAATCAAAACTAAGGTTCAACTCTTTTAGTTGAACAAACAGAACAGGAAGAAGTTTCACAAAATTCTTCTGTGTAGTTTTTATTTGTAGACATTCTTTTTCCCAATATAGGCCTCTTAGCGCTCAGAATGTCCAATTGCAGTTTCTACAGAAAGAGTGTTTCAGAACGGCTCAATCAAATGTAAGGTTCAACTCTGTTAGTTGAATGCACAGAACACAAAGAAGTTTCATACAATGCTTCTGTGTAGTTAATATTTGAACATATTCTTATTTCCACTATTACCCACTTAGCGCTACGAATGTCCAGTTGCATTTTCTACAGACAGAGTGTTTCAAAACTGCTCAATCAAAAGTATGGTTTAACTCTGTTAGCTGAATGCTCAGATCAGAAAGAAGTTTCACAGAATGCTTCTGTGTAGTTTATATTTGAATATATTCCTTTTTCCACTACTACGCTCTTAGCGCTCCAAATGTCCAGTTGCATTTTCTACAGAAAGAGTGTTCAGATCTGCTCAATCAAAAGTATGGTTTAACACTGTTAGCTGAATGCACAGATCAGAAAGAAGTTTCACCGAATGATTCTGTGTAGTTTATATTTGAAGACATTCCTTTTTCCACTATTACCCTCTTAGCGCTCCGAATCTCCACTTGCATTTTCTACAAAAAGAGTGTTTCATAACTGCTCAATCAAAAATATGTTTTATCTCTGTTAACTGAATTTACAGATCAGAAATAAGTTTCACAGAATGCATCTGTGTAGTTTTTATTTGAAGATATTCTTTTTCCCAATGTAGGCCTCCTAGCGCTTAGCATGTCCAATTGCAGTTTCTACAGAAAGAGTGTTTCAGAACGGCTCAATCAAAATTAAGGTTCAACTCTGTTAGTTGAATGCACAGAACAGAAAGAATTTTCACAGAATGCTACTGTGTAGTTTATATTTGAATATATTCCTTTTTCCACTATTACCCTCTTAGCGCTCCGAATGTCCACTTGCATTTTCTACAGAAAGAGTGTTCAGAACTGCGCAATCAAAAGTATGGTTTAACTCTGTTAGCTTAATGAACATATCAGAAATAAGTTTCACACAATGCTTCTGTGTAGTTTTTATTTGAAGATATTATTTTTCCCAATAGAGGCCTCTTAGCGCTCAGAATGTCCAATTGCAGTTTCTACAGAAAGAGTGTTTCAGAAAG
The DNA here is from genome assembly GCF_028878055.3 of Symphalangus syndactylus. Classification (NCBI taxonomy): domain Eukaryota; kingdom Metazoa; phylum Chordata; class Mammalia; order Primates; family Hylobatidae; genus Symphalangus; species Symphalangus syndactylus. Next base: position 3,405,647 of record NC_072428.2, read on the forward strand.
GCTCAATCAAAAGTAAGGTTCAACTCTGTTAGTTGAATGCACAGAACAGAAAGAAGTTTCATACAATGCTTCTGTGTAGTTTATATTTGAACATATTCCTTTTTCCACTATTACCCACTTAGCGCTACGAATGTCCAGTTGCATTTTCTACAGACAGAGTGTTTCAAAACTGCTCAATCAAAAGTATGGTTTAACTCTGTTAGCTGAATGCTCAGATTAGAAAGAAGTTTCACAGAATGCTTCTGTGTAGTTTATATTTGAATATATTCCTTTTTCCACTACTACTCTCTTAGCGCTCCAAATGTCCAGTTGCATTTTCTACAGAAAGAGTGTTCAGATCTGCTCAATCAAAAGTATGGTTTAACTCTGTTAGCTGAATGCACAGATCAGAAAGAAGTTTCACAGAATGATTCTGTGTAGTTTATATTTGGAGACATTCCTTTTTCCACTATTACCCTCTTAGCGCTCCGAATCTCCACTTGCATTTTCTACAGAAAGAGTGTTTCAGAACGGCTCAATCAAAACTAAGGTTCAACTCTTTTAGTTGAACAAACAGAACAGAAAGAAGTTTCACACAATTCTTCTGTGTAGTTTTTATTTGTAGACATTCTTTTTCCCAATATAGGCCTCTTAGCGCTCAGAATGGCCAATTGCAGTTTCTACAGAAAGAGTGTTTCAGAACGGCTCAATCAAAAGTAAGGTTCAACTCTGTTAGTTGAATGCACAGAACAGAAAGAAGTTTCATACAATGCTTCTGTGTAGTTTATATTTGAACATATTCTTTTTTCCACTATTACCCACTTAGCGCTACGAATGTCCAGTTGCATTTTCTACAGACACAGTGTTTCAAAACTGCTCAATCAAAAGTATGGTTTAACTCTGTTAGCTGAATGCTCAGATCAGAAAGAAGTTTCACAGAATGCTTCTGTGTAGTTTATATTTGAATATATTCCTTTTTCCACTACTACTCTCTTAGCGCTCCAAATGTCCAGTTGCATTTTCTACAGAAAGAGTGTTCAGATCTGCTCAATCAAAAGTATGGTTTAACTCTGTTAGCTGAATGCACAGATCAGAAAGAAGTTTCACAGAATGATTCTGTGTAGTTTATATTTGGAGACATTCCTTTTTCCACTATTACCCTCTTAGCGCTCCGAATCTCCACTTGCATTTTCTACAGAAAGAGTGTTTCAGAACGGCTCAATCAAAACTAAGGTTCAACTCTTTTAGTTGAACAAACAGAACAGAAAGAAGTTTCACACAATTCTTCTGTGTAGGTTTTATTTGTAGACATTCTTTTTCCCAATATAGGCCTCTTAGCGCTCAGAATGGCCAATTGCAGTTTCTACAGAAAGAGTGTTTCAGAACGGCTCAATCAAAAGTAAGGTTCAACTCTGTTAGTTGAATGCACAGAACAGAAAGAAGTTTCATACAATGCTTCTGTGTAGTTTATATTTGAACATATTATTTTTTCCACTATTACCCACTTAGCGCTACGAATGTCCAGTTGCATTTTCTACAGACAGAGTGTTTCAAAACTGCTCAATCAAAAGTATGGTTTAACTCTCTTAGCTGAATGCTCAGATCAGAAAGAAGTTTCACAGAATGCTTCTGTGTAGTTTATATTTGAATATATTCCTTTTTCCACTACTACTCTCTTAGCGCTCCAAATGTCCAGTTGCATTTTCTACAGAAAGAGTGTTCAGATCTGCTCAATCAAAAGTATGGTTTAACTCTGTTAGCTGAATGCACAGATCAGAAAGAAGTTTCACAGAATGATTCTGTGTAGTTTATATTTGGAGACATTCCTTTTTCCACTATTACCCTCTTAGCGCTCCGAATCTCCACCTGCATTTTCTACAGAAAGTGTGTTTCAGAACGGCTCAATCAAAACTAAGGTTCAACTCTTTTAGTTGAACAAACAGAACAGAAAGAAGTTTCACACAATTCTTCTGTGTAGTTTTTATTTGTAGACATTCTTTTTCCCAATATAGGCCTATTTGCGCTCAGAATGTCCAATTGCAGTTTCTACAGAAAGAGTGTTTCAGAACGGCTCAATCAAATGTAAGGTTCAACTCTGTTAGTTGAATGCACAGAACAGAAAGAAGTTTCATACAATGCTTCTGTGTAGTTTATATTTGAACATATTCTTTTTTCCACTATTACCCACTTAGCGCTACGAATGTCCAGTTGCATTTTCTACAGACAGAGTGTTTCAAAACTGCTCAATCAAAAGTATGGTTTAACTCTGTTAGCTGAATGCTCAGATCAGAAAGAAGTTTCACAGAATGCTTCTGTGTAGTTTATATTTGAATATATTCCTTTTTCCACTACTACGCTCTTAGCGCTCCAAATGTCCACTTGCATTTTCTACAGAAAGAGTGTTCAGATCTGCTCAATCAAAAGTATGGTTTAACTCTGTTAGCTGAATGCACAGATCAGAAAGAAGTTTCACCGAATGATTCTGTGTAGTTTATATTTGAAGACATTCCTTTTTCCACTATTACTCTCTTAGCGCTCCGAATCTCCTCTTGCATTTTCTACAAAAAGAGTGTTTCATAACTGCTCAATCAAAAATATGTTTTATCTCTGTTAACTGAATTTACAGATCTGAAATAAGTTTCACAGAATGCATCTGTGTAGTTTTTATTTGAAGATATTCTTTTTCCCAATGTAGGCCTCTTAGCGCTTAGCATGTCCAATTGCAGTTTCTACAGAAAGAGTGTTTCAGAACGGCTCAATCAAAAGTAAGGTTCAACTCTGTTAGTTGAATGCTCAGAACAGAAAGAATTTTCACAGAATGCTACTGTGTAGTTTATATTTGAATATATTCCTTTTTCCACTATTACCCTCTTAGCGCTCCGAATCTCCATTGCATTTTCTACAGAAAGAGTGTTCAGAACTGCGCAATCAAAAGTATGGTTTAACTCTGTTAGCTTAATGAACATATCAGAAATAAGTTTCACACAATGCTTCTGTGTAGTTTTTATTTGAAGATATTATTTTTCCCCATATAGGCCTCTTAGCGCTCAGAATGTCCAATTGCAGTTTCTACAGAAAGAGTGTTTCAGAAAGGCTCAATCAAAAGTAAGGTTCAACTCTGTTAGTTGAATGCACAGAACAGAAAGAAGTTTCATACAATGCTTCTGTGTAGTTTATATTTGAACATATTCCTTTTTCCACTATTACCCACTTAGCGCTACGAATGTCCAGTTGCATTTTCTACAGACAGAGTGTTTCAAAACTGCTCAATCAAAAGTATGGTTTAACTCTGTTAGCTGAATGCTCAGATCAGAAAGAAGTTTCACAGAATGCTTCTGTGTAGTTTATATTTGAATATATTCCTTTTTCCACTACTACTCTCTTAGCGCTCCAAATGTCCAGTTGCATTTTCTACAGAAAGAGTGTTCAGATCTGCTCAATCAAAAGTATGGTTTAACTCTGTTAGCTGAATGCACAGATCAGAAAGAAGTTTCACAGAATGATTCTGTGTAGTTTATATTTGGAGACATTCCTTTTTCCACTATTACCCTCTTAGCGCTCCGAATCTCCACTTGCATTTTCTACAGAAAGAGTGTTTCAGAACGGCTCAATCAAAACTAAGGTTCAACTCTTTTAGTTGAACAAACAGAACAGAAAGAAGTTTCACACAATTCTTCTGTGTAGTTTTTATTTGTAGACATTCTTTTTCCCAATATAGGCCTCTTAGCGCTCAGAATGGCCAATTGCAGTTTCTACAGAAAGAGTGTTTCAGAACGGCTCAATCAAAAGTAAGGTTCAACTCTGTTAGTTGAATGCACAGAACAGAAAGAAGTTTCATACAATGCTTCTGTGTAGTTTATATTTGAACATATTCTTTTTTCCACTATTACCCACTTAGCGCTACGAATGTCCAGTTGCATTTTCTACAGACAGAGTGTTTCAAAACTGCTCAATCAAAAGTATGGTTTAACTCTGTTAGCTGAATGCTCAGATCAGAAAGAAGTTTCACAGAATGCTTCTGTGTAGTTTATATTTGAATATATTCCTTTTTCCACTACTACTCTCTTAGCGCTCCAAATGTCCAGTTGCATTTTCTACAGAAAGAGTGTTCAGATCTGCTCAATCAAAAGTATGGTTTAACTCTGTTAGCTGAATGCACAGATCAGAAAGAAGTTTCACAGAATGATTCTGTGTAGTTTATATTTGGAGACATTCCTTTTTCCACTATTACCCTCTTAGCGCTCCGAATCTCCACCTGCATTTTCTACAGAAAGTGTGTTTCAGAACGGCTCAATCAAAACTAAGGTTCAACTCTTTTAGTTGAACAAACAGAACAGAAAGAAGTTTCACACAATTCTTCTGTGTAATTTTTATTTGTAGACATTCTTTTTCCCAATATAGGCCTCTTAGCGCTCAGAATGTCCAATTGCAGTTTCTACAGAAAGAGTGTTTCAGAACGGCTCAATCAAAAGTAAGGTTCAACTCTGTTAGTTGAATGCACAGAACAGAAAGAAGTTTCATACAATGCTTCTGTGTAGTTTATATTTGAACATATTCTTTTTTCCACTATTACCCACTTAGCGCTACGAATGTCCAGTTGCATTTTCTACAGACAGAGTGTTTCAAAACTGCTCAATCAAAAGTATGGTTTAACTCTGTTAGCTGAATGCTCAGATCAGAAAGAAGTTTCACAGAATGCTTCTGTGTAGTTTATATTTGAATATATTCCTTTTTCCACTACTACGCTCTTAGCGCTCCAAATGTCCAGTTGCATTTTCTACAGAAAGAGTGTTCAGATCTGCTCAATCAAAAGTATGGTTTAACTCTGTTAGCTGAATGCACAGATCAGAAAGAAGTTTCACCGAATGATTCTGTGTAGTTTATATTTGAAGACATTCCTTTTTCCACTATTACCCTCTTAGCGCTCCTAATCTCCACTTGCATTTTCTACAAAAAGAGTGTTTCATAACTGCTCAATCAAAAATATGTTTTATCTCTGTTAACTGAATTTACAGATCAGAAATAAGTTTCACAGAATGCATCTGTGTAGTTTTTATTTGAAGATATTCTTTTTCCCAATGTAGGCCTCTTAGCGCTTAGCATGTCCAATTGCAGTTTCTACAGAAAGAGTGTTTCAGAACGGCTCAATCAAAAGTAAGGTTCAACTCTGTTAGTTGAATGCACAGAACAGAAAGAATTTTCACAGAATGCTACTGTGTAGTTTATATTTGAATATATTCCTTTTTCCACTATTACCCTCTTAGCGCTCCGAATGTCCACTTGCATTTTCTACAGAAAGAGTGTTCAGAACTGCGCAATCAAAAGTATGGTTTAACTCTGTTAGCTTAATGAACATATCAGAAATAAGTTTCACACAATGCTTCTGTGTAGTTTTTATTTGAAGATATTATTTTTCCCAATAGAGGCCTCTTAGCGCTCAGAATGTCCAATTGCAGTTTCTACCGAAAGAGTGTTTCAGAAAGGTTCAATCAAAAGTAAGGTTCAACTCTGTTAATTGAATGCACAGAACAGAAAGTAGTTTCATACAATGCTTCTGTGTAGTTTATATTTGAACATATTCTTTTTTCCACTATTACCCACTTAGCGCTACGAATGTCCAGTTGCATTTTCTACAGACAGAGTGTTTCAAAACTGCTCAATCAAAAGTATGGTTTAACTCTGTTAGCTGAATGCTCAGATCAGAAAGAAGTTTCACAGAATGCTTCTGTGTAGTTTATATTTGAATATATTCCTTTTTCCACTACTACTCTCTTAGCGCTCCAAATGTCCAGTTGCATTTTCTACAGAAAGAGTGTTCAGATCTGCTCAATCAAAAGTATGGTTTAACTCTGTTAGCTGAATGCACAGATCAGAAAGAAGTTTCACAGAATGATTCTGTGTAGTTTATATTTGGAGACATTCCTTTTTCCACTATTACCCTCTTAGCGCTCCGAATCTCCACCTGCATTTTCTACAGAAAGTGTGTTTCAGAACGGCTCAATCAAAACTAAGGTTCAACTCTTTTAGTTGAACAAACAGAACAGAAAGAAGTTTCACACAATTCTTCTGTGTAGTTTTTATTTGTAGACATTCTTTTTCGCAATATAGGCCTCTTAGCGCTCAGAATGTCCAATTGCAGTTTCTACAGAAAGAGTGTTTCAGAACGGCTCAATCAAAAGTAAGGTTCAACTCTGTTAGTTGAATGCACAGAACAGAAAGAAGTTTCATACAATGCTTCTGTGTAGTTTATATTTGAACATATTCTTTTTTCCACTATTACCCACTTAGCGCTACGAATGTCCAGTTGCATTTTCTACAGACAGAGTGTTTCAAAACTGCTCAATCAAAAGTATGGTTTAACTCTGTTAGCTGAATGCTCAGATCAGAAAGAAGTTTCACAGAATGCTTCTGTGTAGTTTATATTTGAATATATTCCTTTTTCCACTACTACGCTCTTAGCGCTCCAAATGTCCAGTTGCATTTTCTACAGAAAGAGTGTTCAGATCTGCTCAATCAAAAGTCTGGTTTAACTCTGTTAGCTGAATGCACAGATCAGAAAGATGTTTCACCGAATGATTCTGTGTAGTTTATATTTGAAGACATTCCTTTTTCCACTATTACCCTCTTAGCGCTCCGAATCTCCACTTGCATTTTCTACAAAAAGAGTGTTTCATAACTGCTCAATCAAAAATATGTTTTATCTCTGTTAACTGAATTTACAGATCAGAAATAAGTTTCACAGAATGCATCTGTGTAGTTTTTATTTGAAGATATTCTTTTTCCCAATGTAGGCCTCTTAGCGCTTAGCATGTCCAATTGCAGTTTCTACAGAAAGAGTGTTTCAGAACGGCTCAATCAAAAGTAAGGTTCAACTCTGTTAGTTGAATGCACAGAACAGAAAGAATTTTCACAGAATGCTACTGTGTAGTTTATATTTGAATATATTCCTTTTTCCACTATTACCCTATTAGCGCTCCGAATGTCCACTTGCATTTTCTACAGAAAGAGTGTTCAGAACTGCGCAATCAAAAGTATGGTTTAACTCTGTTAGCTTAATGAACATATCAGAAATAAGTTTCACACAATGCTTCTGTGTAGTTTTTATTTGAAGATATTATTTTTCCCAATAGAGGCCTCTTAGCGCTCAGAATGTCCAATTGCAGTTTCTACAGAAAGAGTGTTTCAGAACGGCTCAATCAAAAGTAAGGTTCAACTCTGTTAGTTGAATGCACAGAACAGAAAGAAGTTTCATACAATGCTTCTGTGTAGTTTATATTTGAACATATTCTTTTTTCCACTATTACCCACTTAGCGCTACGAATGTCCAGTTGCATTTTCTACAGACAGAGTGTTTCAAAACTGCTCAATCAAAAGTATGGTTTAACTCTGTTAGCTGAATGCTCAGATCAGAAAGAAGTTTCACAGAATGCTTCTGTGTAGTTTATATTTGAATATATTCCTTTTTCCACTACTACGCTCTTAGCGCTCCAAATGTCCAGTTGCATTTTCTACAGAAAGAGTGTTCAGATCTGCTCAATCAAAAGTATGGTTTAACTCTGTTAGCTGAATGCACAGATCAGAAAGAAGTTTCACCGAATGATTCTGTGTAGTTTATATTTGAAGACATTCCTTTTTCCACTATTACCCTCTTAGCGCTCCGAATCTCCACTTGCATTTTCTACAAAAAGAGTGTTTCATAACTGCTCAATCAAAAATATGTTTTATCTCTGTTAACTGAATTTACAGATCAGAAATAAGTTTCACAGAATGCATCTGTGTAGTTTTTATTTGAAGATATTCTTTTTCCCAATGTAGGCCTCTTAGCGCTTAGCATGTCCAATTGCAGTTTCTACAGAAAGAGTGTTTCAGAACGGCTCAATCCAAAGTAAGCTTCAACTCTGTTAGTTGAATGCACAGAACAGAAAGAATTTTCACAGAATGCTACTGTGTAGTTTATATTTGAATATATTCCTTTTTCCACTATTACCCTCTTAGCGCTCCGAATGTCCACTTGCATTTTCTACAGAAAGTGTGTTCAGAACTGCGCAATCAAAAGTATGGTTTAACTCTGTTAGCTTAATGAACATATCAGAAATAAGTTTCACACAATGCTTCTGTGTAGTTTTTATTTGAAGATATTATTTTTCCCAATAGAGGCCTCTTAGCGCTCAGAATGTCCAATTGCAGTTCCTACAGAAAGAGTGTTTCAGAAAGGCTCAATCAAAAGTAAGGTTCAACTCTGTTAATTGAATGCACAGAACAGAAAGTAGTTTCATACAATGCTTCTGTGTAGTTTATATTTGAACATATTCTTTTTTCCACTATTACCCACTTAGCGCTACGAATGTCCAGTTGTATTTTCTACAGACAGAGTGTTTCAAAACTGCTCAATAAAAAGTATGGTTTAACTCTGTTAGCTGAATGCTCAGATCAGAAAGAAGTTTCACAGAATGCTTCTGTGTAGTTTATATTTGAATATATTCCTTTTTCCACTACTACTCTCTTAGCGCTGCAAATGTCCAGTTGCATTTTCTACAGAAAGAGTGTTCAGATCTGCTCAATCAAAAGTATGGTTTAACTCTGTTAGCTGAATGCACAGATCAGAAAGAAGTTTCACAGAATGATTCTGTGTAGTTTATATTTGGAGACATTCCTTTTTCCACTATTACCCTCTTAGCGCTCCGAATCTCCACCTGCATTTTCTACAGAAAGTGTGTTTCAGAACGGCTCAATCAAAATTAAGGTTCAACTCTTTTAGTTGAACAAACAGAACAGAAAGAAGTTTCACACAATTCTTCTGTGTAGTTTTTATTTGTAGACATTATTTTTCCCAATATAGGCCTCTTAGCGCTCAGAATGTCCAATTGCAGTTTCTACAGAAAGAGTGTTTCAGAACGGCTCAATCAAAAGTAAGGTTCAACTCTGTTAGTTGAATGCACAGAACAGAAAGAAGTTTCATACAATGCTTCTGTGTAGTTTATATTTGAACATATTCTTTTTTCCACTATTACCCACTTAGCGCTACGAATGTCCAGTTGCATTTTCTACAGACAGAGTGTTTCAAAACTGCTCAATCAAAAGTATGGTTTAACTCTGTTAGCTGAATGCTCAGATCAGAAAGAAGTTTCACAGAATGCTTCTGTGTAGTTTATATTTGAATATATTCCTTTTTCCACTACTACTCTCTTAGCGCTCCAAATGTCCAGTTGCATTTTCTACAGAAAGAGTGTTCAGATCTGCTCAATCAAAAGTATGGTTTAACTCTGTTAGCTGAATGCACAGATCAGAAAGAAGTTTCACAGAATGATTCTGTGTAGTTTATATTTGGAGACATTCCTTTTTCCACTATTACCCTCTTAGCGCTCCGAATCTCCACCTGCATTTTCTACAGAAAGTGTGTTTCAGAACGGCTCAATCAAAACTAAGGTTCAACTCTTTTAGTTGAACAAACAGAACAGAAAGAAGTTTCACACAATTCTTCTGTGTAGTTTTTATTTGTAGACATTCTTTTTCCCAATATAGGCCTCTTAGCGCTCAGAATGTCCAATTGCAGTTTCTACAGAAAGAGTGTTTCGGAACGGCTCAATCAAAAGTAAGGTTCAACTCTGTTAGTTGAATGCACAGAACAGAAAGAAGTTTCATACAATGCTTCTGTGTAGTTTATATTTGAACATATTCTTTTTTCCACTATTACCCACTTAGCGCTACGAATGTCCAGTTGCATTTTCTACAGACAGAGTGTTTCAAAACTGCTCAATCAAATGTATGGTTTAACTGTGTTAGCTGAATGCTCAGATCAGAAAGAAGTTTCACAGAATGCTTCTGTGTAGTTTATATTTGAATATATTCCTTTTTCCACTTCTACGCTCTTAGCGCTCCAAATGTCCAGTTGCATTTTCTACAGAAAGAGTGTTCAGATCTGCTCAATCAAAAGTATGGTTTAACTCTGTTAGCTGAATGCACAGATCAGAAAGAAGTTTCACCGAATGATTCTGTGTAGTTTATATTTGAAGACATTCCTTTTTCCACTATTACCCTCTTAGCGCTCCGAATCTCCACTTGCATTTTCTACAAAAAGAGTGTTTCATAACTGCTCAATCAAAAATATGTTTTATCTCTGTTAACTGAATTTACAGATCAGAAATAAGTTTCACAGAATGCATCTGTGTAGTTTTTATTTGAAGATATTCTTTTTCCCAATGTAGGCCTCTTAGCGCTTAGCATGTCCAATTGCAGTTTCTACAGAAAGAGTTTTTCAGAACGGCTCAATCAAAAGTAAGGTTCAACTCTGTTAGTTGAATGCACAGAACAGAAAGAATTTTCACAGAATGCTACTGTGTAGTTTATATTTGAATATATTCCTTTTTCCACTATTACCCTCTTAGCGCTCCGAATGTCCACTTGCATTTTCTACAGAAAGAGTGTTCAGAACTGCGCAATCAAAAGTATGGTTTAACTCTGTTAGCTTAATGAACATATCAGAAATAAGTTTCACACAATGCTTCTGTGTAGTTTTTATTTGAAGATATTATTTTTCCCAATAGAGGCCTCTTAGCGCTCAGAATGTCCAATTGCAGTTTCTACAGAAAGAGTGTTTCAGAAAGGCTCAATCAAAAGTAAGGTTCAACTCTGTTAATTGAATGCACAGAACAGAAAGTAGTTTCATACAATGCTTCTGTGTAGTTTATATTTGAACATATTCTTTTTTCCACTATTACCCACTTAGCGCTACGAATGTCCAGTTGCATTTTCTACAGACAGAGTGTTTCAAAACTGCTCAATCAAAAGTATGGTTTAACTCTGTTAGCTGAATGCTCAGATCAGAAAGAAGTTTCACAGAATGCTTCTGTGTAGTTTATATTTGAATATATTCCTTTTTCCACTACTACGCTCTTAGCGCTCCAAATGTCCACTTGCATTTTCTACAGAAAGAGTGTTCAGATCTGCTCAATCAAAAGTATGGTTTAACTCTGTTAGCTGAATGCACAGATCAGAAAGAAGTTTCACCGAATGATTCTGTGTAGTTTATATTTGAAGACATTCCTTTTTCCACTATTACTCTCTTAGCGCTCCGAATCTCCTCTTGCATTTTCTACAAAAAGAGTGTTTCATAACTGCTCAATCAAAAATATGTTTTATCTCTGTTAACTGAATTTACAGATCTGAAATAAGTTTCACAGAATGCATCTGTGTAGTTTTTATTTGAAGATATTCTTTTTCCCAATGTAGGCCTCTTAGCGCTTAGCATGTCCAATTGCAGTTTCTACAGAAAGAGTGTTTCAGAACGGCTCAATCAAAAGTAAGGTTCAACTCTGTTAGTTGAATGCACAGAACAGAAAGAATTTTCACAGAATGCTACTGTGTAGTTTATATTTGAATATATTCCTTTTTCCACTATTACCCTCTTAGCGCTCCGAATCTCCATTGCATTTTCTACAGAAAGAGTGTTCAGAACTGCGCAATCAAAAGTATGGTTTAACTCTGTTAGCTTAATGAACATATCAGAAATAAGTTTCACACAATGCTTCTGTGTAGTTTTTATTTGAAGATATTATTTTTCCCCATATAGGCCTCTTAGCGCTCAGAATGTCCAATTGCAGTTTCTACAGAAAGAGTGTTTCAGAAAGGCTCAATCAAAAGTAAGGTTCAACTCTGTTAGTTGAATGCACAGAACAGAAAGAAGTTTCATACAATGCTTCTGTGTAGTTTATATTTGAACATATTCTTTTTTCCACTATTACCCACTTAGCGCTACGAATGTCCAGTTGCATTTTCTACAGACAGAGTGTTTCAAAACTGCTCAATCAAAAGTATGGTTTAACTCTGTTAGCTGAATGCTCAGATCAGAAAGAAGTTTCACAGAATGCTTCTGTGTATTTTATATTTGAATATATTCCTTTTTCCACTACTACTCTCTTAGCGCTCCAAATGTCCAGTTGCATTTTCTACAGAAAGAGTGTTCAGATCTGCTCAATCAAAAGTATGGTTTAACTCTGTTAGCTGAATGCACAGATCAGAAAGAAGTTTCACAGAATGATTCTGTGTAGTTTATATTTGGAGACATTCCTTTTTCCACTATTACCCTCTTAGCGCTCCGAATCTCCACCTGCATTTTCTACAGAAAGTGTGTTTCAGAACGGCTCAATCAAAACTAAGGTTCAACTCTTTTAGTTGAACAAACAGAAGAGAAAGAAGTTTCACACAATTCTTCTGTGTAGTTTTTATTTGTAGACATTCTTTTTCCCAATATAGGCCTCTTAGCGCTCAGAATGTCCAATTGCAGTTTCTACAGAAAGAGTGTTTCAGAACGGCTCAATCAAAAGTAAGGTTCAACTCTGTTAGTTGAATGCACAGAACAGAAAGAAGTTTCATACAATGCTTCTGTGTAGTTTATATTTGAACATATTCTTTTTTCCACTATTACCCACTTAGCGCTACGAATGTCCAGTTGCATTTTCTACAGACAGAGTGTTTCAAAACTGCTCAATCAAAAGTATGGTTTAACTCTGTTAGCTGAATGCTCAGATCAGAAAGAAGTTTCACAGAATGCTTCTGTGTAGTTTATATTTGAATATATTACTTTTTCCACTACTACGCTCTTAGCGCTCCAAATGTCCAGTTGCATTTTCTCCAGAAAGAGTGTTCAGATCTGCTCAATCAAAAGTATGGTTTAACTCTGTTAGCTGAATGCACAGATCAGAAAGAAGTTTCACCGAATGATTCTGGTAGTTTATATTTGAAGACATTCCTTTTTCCACTATTACCCTCTTAGCGCTCCGAATCTCCACTTGCATTTTCTACAAAAAGAGTGTTTCATAACTGCTGAATCAAAAATATGTTTTATCTCTGTTAACTGAATTTACAGATCAGAAATAAGTTTCACAGAATGCATCTGTGTAGTTTTTATTTTAAGATATTCTTTTTCCCAATGTAGGCCTCTTAGCGCTTAGCATGTCCAATTGCAGTTTCTACAGAAAGAGTGTTTCAGAACGGCTCAATCAAAAGTAAGGTTCAACTCTGTTAGTTGAATGCACAGAACAGAAAGAATTTTCACAGAATGCTACTGTGTAGTTTATATTTGAATATATTCCTTTTTCCACTATTACCCTCTTAGCGCTCCGAATGTCCACTTGCATTTTCTACAGAAAGAGTGTTCAGAACTGCGCAATCAAAAGTTTGGTTTAACTCTGTTAGCTTAATGAACATATCAGAAATAAGTTTCACACAATGCTTCTGTGTAGTTTTTATTTGAAGATATTATTTTTCCCAATAGAGGCCTCTTAGCGCTCAGAATGTCCAATTGCAGTTTCTACAGAAAGAGTGTTTCAGAAAGGCTCAATCAAAAGTAAGGTTCAACTCTGTTAGTTGAATGCACAGAACAGAAAGAAGTTTCATACAGTGCTTCTGTGTAGTTTATATTTGAACATATTCTTTTTTCCACTATTACCCACTTAGCGCTACGAATGTCCAGTTGCATTTTCTACAGACAGAGTGTTTCAAAACTGCTCAATCAAAAGTATGGTTTAACTCTGTTAGCTGAATGCTCAGATCAGAAAGAAGTTTCACAGAATGCTTCTGTGTAGTTTATATTTGAATATATTCCTTTTTCCACTGCTACTCTCTTAGCGCTCCAAATGTCCAGTTGCATTTTCTACAGAAAGAGTGTTCAGATCTGCTCAATCAAATGTATGGTTTAACTCTGTTAGCTGAATGCACAGATCAGAAAGAAGTTTCACAGAATGATTCTGTGTAGTTTATATTTGGAGACATTCCTTTTTCCACTATTACCCTCTTAGCGCTCCGAATCTCCACTTGCATTTTCTACAGAAAGAGTGTTTCAGAACGGCTCAATCAAAACTAAGGTTCAACTCTTTTAGTTGAACAAACAGAAGAGAAAGAAGTTTCACACAATTCTTCTGTGTAGTTTTTATTTGTAGACATTCTTTTTCCCAATATAGGCCTCTTAGCGCTCAGAATGTCCAATTGCAGTTTCTACAGAAAGAGTGTTTCAGAACGGCTCAATCAAAAGTAAGGTTCAACTCTGTTAGTTGAATGCACAGAACAGAAAGAAGTTTCATACAATGCTTCTGTGTAGTTTATATTTGAACATATTCTTTTTTCCACTATTACCCACTTAGCGCTACGAATGTCCAGTTGCATTTTCTACAGACAGAGTGTTTCAAAACTGCTCAATCAAAAGTATGGTTTAACTCTGTTAGCTGAATGCTCAGATCAGAAAGAAGTTTCACAGAATGCTTCTGTGTAGTTTATATTTGAATATATTCCTTTTTCCACTACTACTCTCTTAGCGCTCCAAATGTCCAGTTGCATTTTCTACAGAAAGAGTGTTCAGATCTGCTCAATCAAAAGTATGGTTTAACTCTGTTAGCTGAATGCACAGATCAGAAAGAAGTTTCACAGAATGATTCTGTGTAGTTTATATTTGGAGACATTCCTTTTTCCACTATTACCCTCTTAGCGCTCCGAATCTCCACCTGCATTTTCTACAGAAAGTGTGTTTCAGAACGGCTCAATCAAAACTAAGGTTCAACTCTTTTAGTTGAACAAACAGAACAGGAAGAAGTTTCACAAAATTCTTCTGTGTAGTTTTTATTTGTAGACATTCTTTTTCCCAATATAGGCCTCTTAGCGCTCAGAATGTCCAATTGCAGTTTCTACAGAAAGAGTGTTTCAGAACGGCTCAATCAAATGTAAGGTTCAACTCTGTTAGTTGAATGCACAGAACACAAAGAAGTTTCATACAATGCTTCTGTGTAGTTAATATTTGAACATATTCTTATTTCCACTATTACCCACTTAGCGCTACGAATGTCCAGTTGCATTTTCTACAGACAGAGTGTTTCAAAACTGCTCAATCAAAAGTATGGTTTAACTCTGTTAGCTGAATGCTCAGATCAGAAAGAAGTTTCACAGAATGCTTCTGTGTAGTTTATATTTGAATATATTCCTTTTTCCACTACTACGCTCTTAGCGCTCCAAATGTCCAGTTGCATTTTCTACAGAAAGAGTGTTCAGATCTGCTCAATCAAAAGTATGGTTTAACACTGTTAGCTGAATGCACAGATCAGAAAGAAGTTTCACCGAATGATTCTGTGTAGTTTATATTTGAAGACATTCCTTTTTCCACTATTACCCTCTTAGCGCTCCGAATCTCCACTTGCATTTTCTACAAAAAGAGTGTTTCATAACTGCTCAATCAAAAATATGTTTTATCTCTGTTAACTGAATTTACAGATCAGAAATAAGTTTCACAGAATGCATCTGTGTAGTTTTTATTTGAAGATATTCTTTTTCCCAATGTAGGCCTCCTAGCGCTTAGCATGTCCAATTGCAGTTTCTACAGAAAGAGTGTTTCAGAACGGCTCAATCAAAATTAAGGTTCAACTCTGTTAGTTGAATGCACAGAACAGAAAGAATTTTCACAGAATGCTACTGTGTAGTTTATATTTGAATATATTCCTTTTTCCACTATTACCCTCTTAGCGCTCCGAATGTCCACTTGCATTTTCTACAGAAAGAGTGTTCAGAACTGCGCAATCAAAAGTATGGTTTAACTCTGTTAGCTTAATGAACATATCAGAAATAAGTTTCACACAATGCTTCTGTGTAGTTTTTATTTGAAGATATTATTTTTCCCAATAGAGGCCTCTTAGCGCTCAGAATGTCCAATTGCAGTTTCTACAGAAAGAGTGTTTCAGAAAGGCTCAATCAAAAGTAAGGTTCAACTCAGTTGAATGCACAGAACAGAAAGAAGTTTCATACAATGCTTCTGTGTAGTTTATATTTGAACATATTCCTTTTTCCACTATTACCCACTTAGCGCTACGAATGTCCAGTTGCATTTTCTACAGACAGAGTGTTTCAAAACTGCTCAATCAAAAGTATGGTTTAACTCTGTTAGCTGAATGCTCAGATTAGAAAGAAGTTTCACAGAATGCTTCTGTGTAGTTTATATTTGAATATATTCCTTTTTCCACTACTACTCTCTTAGCGCTCCAAATGTCCAGTTGCATTTTCTACAGAAAGAGTGTTCAGATCTGCTCAATCAAAAGTATGGTTTAACTCTGTTAGCTGAATGCACAGATCAGAAAGAAGTTTCACAGAATGATTCTGTGTAGTTTATATTTGGAGACATTCCTTTTTCCACTATTACCCTCTTAGCGCTCCGAATCTCCACTTGCATTTTCTACAGAAAGAGTGTTTCAGAACGGCTCAATCAAAACTAAGGTTCAACTCTTTTAGTTGAACAAACAGAACAGAAAGAAGTTTCACACAATTCTTCTGTGTAGTTTTTATTTGTAGACATTCTTTTTCCCAATATAGGCCTCTTAGCGCTCAGAATGGCCAATTGCAGTTTCTACAGAAAGAGTGTTTCAGAACGGCTCAATCAAAAGTAAGGTTCAACTCTGTTAGTTGAATGCACAGAACAGAAAGAAGTTTCATACAATGCTTCTGTGTAGTTTATATTTGAACATATTCTTTTTTCCACTATTACCCACTTAGCGCTACGAATGTCCAGTTGCATTTTCTACAGACACAGTGTTTCAAAACTGCTCAATCAAAAGTATGGTTTAACTCTGTTAGCTGAATGCTCAGATCAGAAAGAAGTTTCACAGAATGCTTCTGTGTAGTTTATATTTGAATATATTCCTTTTTCCACTACTACTCTCTTAGCGCTCCAAATGTCCAGTTGCATTTTCTACAGAAAGAGTGTTCAGATCTGCTCAATCAAAAGTATGGTTTAACTCTGTTAGCTGAATGCACAGATCAGAAAGAAGTTTCACAGAATGATTCTGTGTAGTTTATATTTGGAGACATTCCTTTTTCCACTATTACCCTCTTAGCGCTCCGAATCTCCACTTGCATTTTCTACAGAAAGAGTGTTTCAGAACGGCTCAATCAAAACTAAGGTTCAACTCTTTTAGTTGAACAAACAGAACAGAAAGAAGTTTCACACAATTCTTCTGTGTAGGTTTTATTTGTAGACATTCTTTTTCCCAATATAGGCCTCTTAGCGCTCAGAATGGCCAATTGCAGTTTCTACAGAAAGAGTGTTTCAGAACGGCTCAATCAAAAGTAAGGTTCAACTCTGTTAGTTGAATGCACAGAACAGAAAGAAGTTTCATACAATGCTTCTGTGTAGTTTATATTTGAACATATTATTTTTTCCACTATTACCCACTTAGCGCTACGAATGTCCAGTTGCATTTTCTACAGACAGAGTGTTTCAAAACTGCTCAATCAAAAGTATGGTTTAACTCTCTTAGCTGAATGCTCAGATCAGAAAGAAGTTTCACAGAATGCTTCTGTGTAGTTTATATTTGAATATATTCCTTTTTCCACTACTACTCTCTTAGCGCTCCAAATGTCCAGTTGCATTTTCTACAGAAAGAGTGTTCAGATCTGCTCAATCAAAAGTATGGTTTAACTCTGTTAGCTGAATGCACAGATCAGAAAGAAGTTTCACAGAATGATTCTGTGTAGTTTATATTTGGAGACATTCCTTTTTCCACTATTACCCTCTTAGCGCTCCGAATCTCCACCTGCATTTTCTACAGAAAGTGTGTTTCAGAACGGCTCAATCAAAACTAAGGTTCAACTCTTTTAGTTGAACAAACAGAACAGAAAGAAGTTTCACACAATTCTTCTGTGTAGTTTTTATTTGTAGACATTCTTTTTCCCAATATAGGCCTCTTTGCGCTCAGAATGTCCAATTGCAGTTTCTACAGAAAGAGTGTTTCAGAACGGCTCAATCAAATGTAAGGTTCAACTCTGTTAGTTGAATGCACAGAACAGAAAGAAGTTTCATACAATGCTTCTGTGTAGTTTATATTTGAACATATTCTTTTTTCCACTATTACCCACTTAGCGCTACGAATGTCCAGTTGCATTTTCTACAGACAGAGTGTTTCAAAACTGCTCAATCAAAAGTATGGTTTAACTCTGTTAGCTGAATGCTCAGATCAGAAAGAAGTTTCACAGAATGCTTCTGTGTAGTTTATATTTGAATATATTCCTTTTTCCACTACTACGCTCTTAGCGCTCCAAATGTCCACTTGCATTTTCTACAGAAAGAGTGTTCAGATCTGCTCAATCAAAAGTATGGTTTAACTCTGTTAGCTGAATGCACAGATCAGAAAGAAGTTTCACCGAATGATTCTGTGTAGTTTATATTTGAAGACATTCCTTTTTCCACTATTACTCTCTTAGCGCTCCGAATCTCCTCTTGCATTTTCTACAAAAAGAGTGTTTCATAACTGCTCAATCAAAAATATGTTTTATCTCTGTTAACTGAATTTACAGATCTGAAATAAGTTTCACAGAATGCATCTGTGTAGTTTTTATTTGAAGATATTCTTTTTCCCAATGTAGGCCTCTTAGCGCTTAGCATGTCCAATTGCAGTTTCTACAGAAAGAGTGTTTCAGAACGGCTCAATCAAAAGTAAGGTTCAACTCTGTTAGTTGAATGCTCAGAACAGAAAGAATTTTCACAGAATGCTACTGTGTAGTTTATATTTGAATATATTCCTTTTTCCACTATTACCCTCTTAGCGCTCCGAATCTCCATTGCATTTTCTACAGAAAGAGTGTTCAGAACTGCGCAATCAAAAGTATGGTTTAACTCTGTTAGCTTAATGAACATATCAGAAATAAGTTTCACACAATGCTTCTGTGTAGTTTTTATTTGAAGATATTATTTTTCCCCATATAGGCCTCTTAGCGCTCAGAATGTCCAATTGCAGTTTCTACAGAAAGAGTGTTTCAGAAAGGCTCAATCAAAAGTAAGGTTCAACTCTGTTAGTTGAATGCACAGAACAGAAAGAAGTTTCATACAATGCTTCTGTGTAGTTTATATTTGAACATATTCCTTTTTCCACTATTACCCACTTAGCGCTACGAATGTCCAGTTGCATTTTCTACAGACAGAGTGTTTCAAAACTGCTCAATCAAAAGTATGGTTTAACTCTGTTAGCTGAATGCTCAGATCAGAAAGAAGTTTCACAGAATGCTTCTGTGTAGTTTATATTTGAATATATTCCTTTTTCCACTACTACTCTCTTAGCGCTCCAAATGTCCAGTTGCATTTTCTACAGAAAGAGTGTTCAGATCTGCTCAATCAAAAGTATGGTTTAACTCTGTTAGCTGAATGCACAGATCAGAAAGAAGTTTCACAGAATGATTCTGTGTAGTTTATATTTGGAGACATTCCTTTTTCCACTATTACCCTCTTAGCGCTCCGAATCTCCACTTGCATTTTCTACAGAAAGAGTGTTTCAGAACGGCTCAATCAAAACTAAGGTTCAACTCTTTTAGTTGAACAAACAGAACAGAAAGAAGTTTCACACAATTCTTCTGTGTAGTTTTTATTTGTAGACATTCTTTTTCCCAATATAGGCCTCTTAGCGCTCAGAATGGCCAATTGCAGTTTCTACAGAAAGAGTGTTTCAGAACGGCTCAATCAAAAGTAAGGTTCAACTCTGTTAGTTGAATGCACAGAACAGAAAGAAGTTTCATACAATGCTTCTGTGTAGTTTATATTTGAACATATTCTTTTTTCCACTATTACCCACTTAGCGCTACGAATGTCCAGTTGCATTTTCTACAGACACAGTGTTTCAAAACTACTCAATCAAAAGTATGGTTTAACTCTGTTAGCTGAATGCTCAGATCAGAAAGAAGTTTCACAGAATGCTTCTGTGTAGTTTATATTTGAATATATTCCTTTTTCCACTACTACTCTCTTAGCGCTCCAAATGTCCAGTTGCATTTTCTACAGAAAGAGTGTTCAGATCTGCTCGATCAAAAGTATGGTTTAACTCTGTTAGCTGAATGCACAGATCAGAAAGAAGTTTCACAGAATGATTCTGTGTAGTTTATATTTGGAGACATTCCTTTTTCCACTATTACCCTCTTAGCGCTCCGAATCTCCTCTTGCATTTTCTACAAAAAGAGTGTTTCATAACTGCTCAATCAAAAATATGTTTTATCTCTGTTAACTGAATTTACAGATCTGAAATAAGTTTCACAGAATGCATCTGTGTAGTTTTAATTTGAAGATATTCTTTTTCCCAATGTAGGCCTCTTAGCGCTTAGCATGTCCAATTGCAGTTTCTACAGAAACAGTGTTTCAGAACGGCTCAATCAAAAGTAAGGTTCAACTCTGTTAGTTGAATGCACAGAACAGAAAGAATTTTCACAGAATGCTACTGTGTAGTTTATATTTGAATATATTCCTTTTTCCACTATTACCCTCTTAGCGCTCCGAATCTCCATTGCATTTTCTACAGAAAGAGTGTTCAGAACTGCGCAATCAAAAGTATGGTTTAACTCTGTTAGCTTAATGAACATATCAGAAATAAGTTTCACACAATGCTTCTGTGTAGTTTTTATTTGAAGATATTATTTTTCCCCATATAGGCCTCTTAGCGCTCAGAATGTCCAATTGCAGTTTCTACAGAAAGAGTGTTTCAGAAAGGCTCAATCAAAAGTAAGGTTCAACTCTGTTAGTTGAATGCACAGAACAGAAAGAAGTTTCATACAATGCTTCTGTGTAGTTTATATTTGAACATATTCTTTTTTCCACTATTACCCACTTAGCGCTACGAATGTCCAGTTGCATTTTCTACAGACAGAGTGTTTCAAAACTGCTCAATCAAAAGTATGGTTTAACTCTGTTAGCTGAATGCTCAGATCAGAAAGAAGTTTCACAGAATGCTTCTGTGTAGTTTATATTTGAATATATTCCTTTTTCCACTACTACTCTCTTAGCGCTCCAAATGTCCAGTTGCATTTTCTACAGAAAGAGTGTTCAGATCTGCTCAATCAAAAGTATGGTTTAACTCTGTTAGCTGAATGCACAGATCAGAAAGAAGTTTCACAGAATGATTCTGTGTAGTTTATATTTGGAGACATTCCTTTTTCCACTATTACCCTCTTAGCGCTCCGAATCTCCACCTGCATTTTCTACAGAAAGTGTGTTTCAGAACGGCTCAATCAAAACTAAGGTTCAACTCTTTTAGTTGAACAAACAGAACAGGAAGAAGTTTCACAAAATTCTTCTGTGTAGTTTTTATTTGTAGACATTCTTTTTCCCAATATAGGCCTCTTAGCGCTCAGAATGTCCAATTGCAGTTTCTACAGAAAGAGTGTTTCAGAACGGCTCAATCAAATGTAAGGTTCAACTCTGTTAGTTGAATGCACAGAACACAAAGAAGTTTCATACAATGCTTCTGTGTAGTTAATATTTGAACATATTCTTATTTCCACTATTACCCACTTAGCGCTACGAATGTCCAGTTGCATTTTCTACAGACAGAGTGTTTCAAAACTGCTCAATCAAAAGTATGGTTTAACTCTGTTAGCTGAATGCTCAGATCAGAAAGAAGTTTCACAGAATGCTTCTGTGTAGTTTATATTTGAATATATTCCTTTTTCCACTACTACGCTCTTAGCGCTCCAAATGTCCAGTTGCATTTTCTACAGAAAGAGTGTTTCAAAACTGCTCAATCAAAAGTATGGTTTAACTCTGTTAGCTGAATGCTCAGATCAGAAAGAAGTTTCACAGAATGCTTCTGTGTAGTTTATATTTGAATATATTCCTTTTTCCACTACTACTCTCTTAGCGCTCCAAATGTCCAGTTGCATTTTCTACAGAAAGAGTGTTCAGATCTGCTCGATCAAAAGTATGGTTTAACTCTGTTAGCTGAATGCACAGATCAGAAAGAAGTTTCACAGAATGATTCTGTGTAGTTTATATTTGGAGACATTCCTTTTTCCACTATTACCCTCTTAGCGCTCCGAATCTCCTCTTGCATTTTCTACAAAAAGAGTGTTTCATAACTGCTCAATCAAAAATATGTTTTATCTCTGTTAACTGAATTTACAGATCTGAAATAAGTTTCACAGAATGCATCTGTGTAGTTTTAATTTGAAGATATTCTTTTTCCCAATGTAGGCCTCTTAGCGCTTAGCATGTCCAATTGCAGTTTCTACAGAAACAGTGTTTCAGAACGGCTCAATCAAAAGTAAGGTTCAACTCTGTTAGTTGAATGCACAGAACAGAAAGAATTTTCACAGAATGCTACTGTGTAGTTTATATTTGAATATATTCCTTTTTCCACTATTACCCTCTTAGCGCTCCGAATCTCCATTGCATTTTCTACAGAAAGAGTGTTCAGAACTGCGCAATCAAAAGTATGGTTTAACTCTGTTAGCTTAATGAACATATCAGAAATAAGTTTCACACAATGCTTCTGTGTAGTTTTTATTTGAAGATATTATTTTTCCCCATATAGGCCTCTTAGCGCTCAGAATGTCCAATTGCAGTTTCTACAGAAAGAGTGTTTCAGAAAGGCTCAATCAAAAGTAAGGTTCAACTCTGTTAGTTGAATGCACAGAACAGAAAGAAGTTTCATACAATGCTTCTGTGTAGTTTATATTTGAACATATTCTTTTTTCCACTATTACCCACTTAGCGCTACGAATGTCCAGTTGCATTTTCTACAGACAGAGTGTTTCAAAACTGCTCAATCAAAAGTATGGTTTAACTCTGTTAGCTGAATGCTCAGATCAGAAAGAAGTTTCACAGAATGCTTCTGTGTAGTTTATATTTGAATATATTCCTTTTTCCACTACTACTCTCTTAGCGCTCCAAATGTCCAGTTGCATTTTCTACAGAAAGAGTGTTCAGATCTGCTCAATCAAAAGTATGGTTTAACTCTGTTAGCTGAATGCACAGATCAGAAAGAAGTTTCACAGAATGATTCTGTGTAGTTTATATTTGGAGACATTCCTTTTTCCACTATTACCCTCTTAGCGCTCCGAATCTCCACTTGCATTTTCTACAGAAAGAGTGTTTCAGAACGGCTCAATCAAAACTAAGGTTCAACTCTTTTAGTTGAACAAACAGAACAGAAAGAAGTTTCACACAATTCTTCTGTGTAGTTTTTATTTGTAGACATTCTTTTTCCCAATATAGGCCTCTTAGCGCTCAGAATGGCCAATTGCAGTTTCTACAGAAAGAGTGTTTCAGAACGGCTCAATCAAAAGTAAGGTTCAACTCTGTTAGTTGAATGCACAGAACAGAAAGAAGTTTCATACAATGCTTCTGTGTAGTTTATATTTGAACATATTCTTTTTTCCACTATTACCCACTTAGCGCTACGAATGTCCAGTTGCATTTTCTACAGACAGAGTGTTTCAAAACTGCTCAATCAAAAGTATGGTTTAACTCTGTTAGCTGAATGCTCAGATCAGAAAGAAGTTTCACAGAATGCTTCTGTGTAGTTTATATTTGAATATATTCCTTTTTCCACTACTACTGTCTTAGCGCTCCAAATGTCCAGTTGCATTTTCTACAGAAAGAGTGTTCAGATCTGCTCAATCAAAAGTATGGTTTAACTCTGTTAGCTGAATGCACAGATCAGAAAGAAGTTTCACAGAATGATTCTGTGTAGTTTATATTTGGAGACATTCCTTTTTCCACTATTACCCTCTTAGCGCTCCGAATCTCCACCTGCATTTTCTACAGAAAGTGTGTTTCAGAACGGCTCAATCAAAACTAAGGTTCAACTCTTTTAGTTGAACAAACAGAACAGAAAGAAGTTTCACACAATTCTTCTGTGTAATTTTTATTTGTAGACATTCTTTTTCCCAATATAGGCCTCTTAGCGCTCAGAATGTCTAATTGCAGTTTCTACAGAAAGAGTGTTTCAGAACGGCTCAATCAAAAGTAAGGTTCAACTCTGTTAGTTGAATGCACAGAACAGAAAGAAGTTTCATACAATGCTTCTGTGTAGTTTATATTTGAACATATTCTTTTTTCCACTATTACCCACTTAGCGCTACGAATGTCCAGTTGCATTTTCTACAGACAGAGTGTTTCAAAACTGCTCAATCAAAAGTATGGTTTAACTCTGTTAGCTGAATGCTCAGATCAGAAAGAAGTTTCACAGAATGCTTCTGTGTAGTTTATATTTGAATATATTCCTTTTTCCACTACTACGCTCTTAGCGCTCCAAATGTCCAGTTGCATTTTCTACAGAAAGAGTGTTCAGATCTGCTCAATCAAAAGTATGGTTTAACTCTGTTAGCTGAATGCACAGATCAGAAAGAAGTTTCACCGAATGATTCTGTGTAGTTTATATTTGAAGACATTCCTTTTTCCACTATTACCCTCTTAGCGCTCCTAATCTCCACTTGCATTTTCTACAAAAAGAGTGTTTCATAACTGCTCAATCAAAAATATGTTTTATCTCTGTTAACTGAATTTACAGATCAGAAATAAGTTTCACAGAATGCATCTGTGTAGTTTTTATTTGAAGATATTCTTTTTCCCAATGTAGGCCTCTTAGCGCTTAGCATGTCCAATTGCAGTTTCTACAGAAAGAGTGTTTCAGAACGGCTCAATCAAAAGTAAGGTTCAACTCTGTTAGTTGAATGCACAGAACAGAAAGAATTTTCACAGAATGCTACTGTGTAGTTTATATTTGAATATATTCCTTTTTCCACTATTACCCTCTTAGCGCTCCGAATGTCCACTTGCATTTTCTACAGAAAGAGTGTTCAGAACTGCGCAATCAAAAGTATGGTTTAACTCTGTTAGCTTAATGAACATATCAGAAATAAGTTTCACACAATGCTTCTGTGCAGTTTTTATTTGAAGATATTATTTTTCCCAATAGAGGCCTCTTAGCGCTCAGAATGTCCAATTGCAGTTTCTACCGAAAGAGTGTTTCAGAAAGGTTCAATCAAAAGTAAGGTTCAACTCTGTTAATTGAATGCACAGAACAGAAAGTAGTTTCATACAATGCTTCTGTGTAGTTTATATTTGAACATATTCTTTTTTCCACTATTACCCACTTAGCGCTACGAATGTCCAGTTGCATTTTCTACAGACAGAGTGTTTCAAAACTGCTCAATCAAAAGTATGGTTTAACTCTGTTAGCTGAATGCTCAGATCAGAAAGAAGTTTCACAGAATGCTTCTGTGTAGTTTATATTTGAATATATTCCTTTTTCCACTACTACTCTCTTAGCGCTCCAAATGTCCAGTTGCATTTTCTACAGAAAGAGTGTTCAGATCTGCTCAATCAAAAGTATGGTTTAACTCTGTTAGCTGAATGCACAGATCAGAAAGAAGTTTCACAGAATGATTCTGTGTAGTTTATATTTGGAGACATTCCTTTTTCCACTATTACCCTCTTAGCGCTCCGAATCTCCACCTGCATTTTCTACAGAAAGTGTGTTTCAGAACGGCTCAATCAAAACTAAGGTTCAACTCTTTTAGTTGAACAAACAGAACAGAAAGAAGTTTCACACAATTCTTCTGTGTAGTTTTTATTTGTAGACATTCTTTTTCGCAATATAGGCCTCTTAGCGCTCAGAATGTCCAATTGCAGTTTCTACAGAAAGAGTGTTTCAGAACGGCTCAATCAAAAGTAAGGTTCAACTCTGTTAGTTGAATGCACAGAACAGAAAGAAGTTTCATACAATGCTTCTGTGTAGTTTATATTTGAACATATTCTTTTTTCCACTATTACCCACTTAGCGCTACGAATGTCCAGTTGCATTTTCTACAGACAGAGTGTTTCAAAACTGCTCAATCAAAAGTATGGTTTAACTCTGTTAGCTGAATGCTCAGATCAGAAAGAAGTTTCACAGAATGCTTCTGTGTAGTTTATATTTGAATATATTCCTTTTTCCACTACTACGCTCTTAGCGCTCCAAATGTCCAGTTGCATTTTCTACAGAAAGAGTGTTCAGATCTGCTCAATCAAAAGTCTGGTTTAACTCTGTTAGCTGAATGCACAGATCAGAAAGATGTTTCACCGAATGATTCTGTGTAGTTTATATTTGAAGACATTCCTTTTTCCACTATTACCCTCTTAGCGCTCCGAATCTCCACTTGCATTTTCTACAAAAAGAGTGTTTCATAACTGCTCAATCAAAAATATGTTTTATCTCTGTTAACTGAATTTACAGATCAGAAATAAGTTTCACAGAATGCATCTGTGTAGTTTTTATTTGAAGATATTCTTTTTCCCAATGTAGGCCTCTTAGCGCTTAGCATGTCCAATTGCAGTTTCTACAGAAAGAGTGTTTCAGAACGGCTCAATCAAAAGTAAGGTTCAACTCTGTTAGTTGAATGCACAGAACAGAAAGAAGTTTCATACAATGCTTCTGTGTAGTTTATATTTGAACATATTCTTTTTTCCACTATTACCCACTTAGCGCTACGAATGTCCAGTTGCATTTTCTACAGACAGAGTGTTTCAAAACTGCTCAATCAAAAGTATGGTTTAACTCTGTTAGCTGAATGCTCAGATCAGAAAGAAGTTTCACAGAATGCTTCTGTGTAGTTTATATTTGAATATATTCCTTTTTCCACTACTACTCTCTTAGCGCTCCAAATGTCCAGTTGCATTTTCTACAGAAAGAGTGTTCAGATCTGCTCAATCAAAAGTATGGTTTAACTCTGTTAGCTGAATGCACAGATCAGAAAGAAGTTTCACCGAATGATTCTGTGTAGTTTATATTTGAAGACATTCCTTTTTCCACTATTACTCTCTTAGCGCTCCGAATCTCCTCTTGCATTTTCTACAAAAAGAGTGTTTCATAACTGCTCAATCAAAAATATGTTTTATCTCTGTTAACTGAATTTACAGATCTGAAATAAGTTTCACAGAATGCATCTGTGTAGTTTTTATTTGAAGATATTCTTTTTCCCAATGTAGGCCTCTTAGCGCTTAGCATGTCCAATTGCAGTTTCTACAGAAAGAGTGTTTCAGAACGGCTCAATCAAAAGTAAGGTTCAACTCTGTTAGTTTAATGCTCAGAACAGAAAGAATTTTCACAGAATGCTACTGTGTAGTTTATATTTGAATATATTCCTTTTTCCACTACTACTCTCTTAGCGCTCCAAATGTCCAGTTGCATTTTCTACAGAAAGAGTGTTCAGATCTGCTCGATCAAAAGTATGGTTTAACTCTGTTAGCTGAATGCACAGATCAGAAAGAAGTTTCACAGAATGATTCTGTGTAGTTTATATTTGGAGACATTCCTTTTTCCACTATTACCCTCTTAGCGCTCCGAATCTCCTCTTGCATTTTCTACAAAAAGAGTGTTTCATAACTGCTCAATCAAAAATATGTTTTATCTCTGTTAACTGAATTTACAGATCTGAAATAAGTTTCACAGAATGCATCTGTGTAGTTTTAATTTGAAGATATTCTTTTTCCCAATGTAGGCCTCTTAGCGCTTAGCATGTCCAATTGCAGTTTCTACAGAAACAGTGTTTCAGAACGGCTCAATCAAAAGTAAGGTTCAACTCTGTTAGTTGAATGCACAGAACAGAAAGAATTTTCACAGAATGCTACTGTGTAGTTTATATTTGAATATATTCCTTTTTCCACTATTACCCTCTTAGCGCTCCGAATCTCCATTGCATTTTCTACAGAAAGAGTGTTCAGAACTGCGCAATCAAAAGTATGGTTTAACTCTGTTAGCTTAATGAACATATCAGAAATAAGTTTCACACAATGCTTCTGTGTAGTTTTTATTTGAAGATATTATTTTTCCCCATATAGGCCTCTTAGCGCTCAGAATGTCCAATTGCAGTTTCTACAGAAAGAGTGTTTCAGAAAGGCTCAATCAAAAGTAAGGTTCAACTCTGTTAGTTGAATGCACAGAACAGAAAGAAGTTTCATACAATGCTTCTGTGTAGTTTATATTTGAACATATTCTTTTTTCCACTATTACCCACTTAGCGCTACGAATGTCCAGTTGCATTTTCTACAGACAGAGTGTTTCAAAACTGCTCAATCAAAAGTATGGTTTAACTCTGTTAGCTGAATGCTCAGATCAGAAAGAAGTTTCACAGAATGCTTCTGTGTAGTTTATATTTGAATATATTCCTTTTTCCACTACTACTCTCTTAGCGCTCCAAATGTCCAGTTGCATTTTCTACAGAAAGAGTGTTCAGATCTGCTCAATCAAAAGTATGGTTTAACTCTGTTAGCTGAATGCACAGATCAGAAAGAAGTTTCACAGAATGATTCTGTGTAGTTTATATTTGGAGACATTCCTTTTTCCACTATTACCCTCTTAGCGCTCCGAATCTCCACCTGCATTTTCTACAGAAAGTGTGTTTCAGAACGGCTCAATCAAAACTAAGGTTCAACTCTTTTAGTTGAACAAACAGAACAGGAAGAAGTTTCACAAAATTCTTCTGTGTAGTTTTTATTTGTAGACATTCTTTTTCCCAATATAGGCCTCTTAGCGCTCAGAATGTCCAATTGCAGTTTCTACAGAAAGAGTGTTTCAGAACGGCTCAATCAAATGTAAGGTTCAACTCTGTTAGTTGAATGCACAGAACACAAAGAAGTTTCATACAATGCTTCTGTGTAGTTAATATTTGAACATATTCTTATTTCCACTATTACCCACTTAGCGCTACGAATGTCCAGTTGCATTTTCTACAGACAGAGTGTTTCAAAACTGCTCAATCAAAAGTATGGTTTAACTCTGTTAGCTGAATGCTCAGATCAGAAAGAAGTTTCACAGAATGCTTCTGTGTAGTTTATATTTGAATATATTCCTTTTTCCACTACTACGCTCTTAGCGCTCCAAATGTCCAGTTGCATTTTCTACAGACAGAGTGTTTCAAAACTGCTCAATCAAAAGTATGGTTTAACTCTGTTAGCTGAATGCTCAGATCAGAAAGAAGTTTCACAGAATGCTTCTGTGTAGTTTATATTTGAATATATTCCTTTTTCCACTACTAC
Source organism: Symphalangus syndactylus (assembly GCF_028878055.3). Lineage (NCBI taxonomy): Eukaryota > Metazoa > Chordata > Mammalia > Primates > Hylobatidae > Symphalangus > Symphalangus syndactylus. Next base: position 3,434,430 of record NC_072428.2, read on the forward strand.
TCTCTTAGCGCTCCAAATGTCCAGTTGCATTTTCTACAGAAAGAGTGTTCAGATCTGCTCGATCAAAAGTATGGTTTAACTCTGTTAGCTGAATGCACAGATCAGAAAGAAGTTTCACAGAATGATTCTGTGTAGTTTATATTTGGAGACATTCCTTTTTCCACTATTACCCTCTTAGCGCTCCGAATCTCCTCTTGCATTTTCTACAAAAAGAGTGTTTCATAACTGCTCAATCAAAAATATGTTTTATCTCTGTTAACTGAATTTACAGATCTGAAATAAGTTTCACAGAATGCATCTGTGTAGTTTTAATTTGAAGATATTCTTTTTCCCAATGTAGGCCTCTTAGCGCTTAGCATGTCCAATTGCAGTTTCTACAGAAACAGTGTTTCAGAACGGCTCAATCAAAAGTAAGGTTCAACTCTGTTAGTTGAATGCACAGAACAGAAAGAATTTTCACAGAATGCTACTGTGTAGTTTATATTTGAATATATTCCTTTTTCCACTATTACCCTCTTAGCGCTCCGAATCTCCATTGCATTTTCTACAGAAAGAGTGTTCAGAACTGCGCAATCAAAAGTATGGTTTAACTCTGTTAGCTTAATGAACATATCAGAAATAAGTTTCACACAATGCTTCTGTGTAGTTTTTATTTGAAGATATTATTTTTCCCCATATAGGCCTCTTAGCGCTCAGAATGTCCAATTGCAGTTTCTACAGAAAGAGTGTTTCAGAAAGGCTCAATCAAAAGTAAGGTTCAACTCTGTTAGTTGAATGCACAGAACAGAAAGAAGTTTCATACAATGCTTCTGTGTAGTTTATATTTGAACATATTCTTTTTTCCACTATTACCCACTTAGCGCTACGAATGTCCAGTTGCATTTTCTACAGACAGAGTGTTTCAAAACTGCTCAATCAAAAGTATGGTTTAACTCTGTTAGCTGAATGCTCAGATCAGAAAGAAGTTTCACAGAATGCTTCTGTGTAGTTTATATTTGAATATATTCCTTTTTCCACTACTACTCTCTTAGCGCTCCAAATGTCCAGTTGCATTTTCTACAGAAAGAGTGTTCAGATCTGCTCAATCAAAAGTATGGTTTAACTCTGTTAGCTGAATGCACAGATCAGAAAGAAGTTTCACAGAATGATTCTGTGTAGTTTATATTTGGAGACATTCCTTTTTCCACTATTACCCTCTTAGCGCTCCGAATCTCCACTTGCATTTTCTACAGAAAGAGTGTTTCAGAACGGCTCAATCAAAACTAAGGTTCAACTCTTTTAGTTGAACAAACAGAACAGAAAGAAGTTTCACACAATTCTTCTGTGTAGTTTTTATTTGTAGACATTCTTTTTCCCAATATAGGCCTCTTAGCGCTCAGAATGGCCAATTGCAGTTTCTACAGAAAGAGTGTTTCAGAACGGCTCAATCAAAAGTAAGGTTCAACTCTGTTAGTTGAATGCACAGAACAGAAAGAAGTTTCATACAATGCTTCTGTGTAGTTTATATTTGAACATATTCTTTTTTCCACTATTACCCACTTAGCGCTACGAATGTCCAGTTGCATTTTCTACAGACAGAGTGTTTCAAAACTGCTCAATCAAAAGTATGGTTTAACTCTGTTAGCTGAATGCTCAGATCAGAAAGAAGTTTCACAGAATGCTTCTGTGTAGTTTATATTTGAATATATTCCTTTTTCCACTACTACTCTCTTAGCGCTCCAAATGTCCAGTTGCATTTTCTACAGAAAGAGTGTTCAGATCTGCTCAATCAAAAGTATGGTTTAACTCTGTTAGCTGAATGCACAGATCAGAAAGAAGTTTCACAGAATGATTCTGTGTAGTTTATATTTGGAGACATTCCTTTTTCCACTATTACCCTCTTAGCGCTCCGAATCTCCACCTGCATTTTCTACAGAAAGTGTGTTTCAGAACGGCTCAATCAAAACTAAGGTTCAACTCTTTTAGTTGAACAAACAGAACAGAAAGAAGTTTCACACAATTCTTCTGTGTAATTTTTATTTGTAGACATTCTTTTTCCCAATATAGGCCTCTTAGCGCTCAGAATGTCCAATTGCAGTTTCTACAGAAAGAGTGTTTCAGAACGGCTCAATCAAAAGTAAGGTTCAACTCTGTTAGTTGAATGCACAGAACAGAAAGAAGTTTCATACAATGCTTCTGTGTAGTTTATATTTGAACATATTCTTTTTTCCACTATTACCCACTTAGCGCTACGAATGTCCAGTTGCATTTTCTACAGACAGAGTGTTTCAAAACTGCTCAATCAAAAGTATGGTTTAACTCTGTTAGCTGAATGCTCAGATCAGAAAGAAGTTTCACAGAATGCTTCTGTGTAGTTTATATTTGAATATATTCCTTTTTCCACTACTACGCTCTTAGCGCTCCAAATGTCCAGTTGCATTTTCTACAGAAAGAGTGTTCAGATCTGCTCAATCAAAAGTATGGTTTAACTCTGTTAGCTGAATGCACAGATCAGAAAGAAGTTTCACCGAATGATTCTGTGTAGTTTATATTTGAAGACATTCCTTTTTCCACTATTACCCTCTTAGCGCTCCTAATCTCCACTTGCATTTTCTACAAAAAGAGTGTTTCATAACTGCTCAATCAAAAATATGTTTTATCTCTGTTAACTGAATTTACAGATCAGAAATAAGTTTCACAGAATGCATCTGTGTAGTTTTTATTTGAAGATATTCTTTTTCCCAATGTAGGCCTCTTAGCGCTTAGCATGTCCAATTGCAGTTTCTACAGAAAGAGTGTTTCAGAACGGCTCAATCAAAAGTAAGGTTCAACTCTGTTAGTTGAATGCACAGAACAGAAAGAATTTTCACAGAATGCTACTGTGTAGTTTATATTTGAATATATTCCTTTTTCCACTATTACCCTCTTAGCGCTCCGAATGTCCACTTGCATTTTCTACAGAAAGAGTGTTCAGAACTGCGCAATCAAAAGTATGGTTTAACTCTGTTAGCTTAATGAACATATCAGAAATAAGTTTCACACAATGCTTCTGTGTAGTTTTTATTTGAAGATATTATTTTTCCCAATAGAGGCCTCTTAGCGCTCAGAATGTCCAATTGCAGTTTCTACCGAAAGAGTGTTTCAGAAAGGTTCAATCAAAAGTAAGGTTCAACTCTGTTAATTGAATGCACAGAACAGAAAGTAGTTTCATACAATGCTTCTGTGTAGTTTATATTTGAACATATTCTTTTTTCCACTATTACCCACTTAGCGCTACGAATGTCCAGTTGCATTTTCTACAGACAGAGTGTTTCAAAACTGCTCAATCAAAAGTATGGTTTAACTCTGTTAGCTGAATGCTCAGATCAGAAAGAAGTTTCACAGAATGCTTCTGTGTAGTTTATATTTGAATATATTCCTTTTTCCACTACTACTCTCTTAGCGCTCCAAATGTCCAGTTGCATTTTCTACAGAAAGAGTGTTCAGATCTGCTCAATCAAAAGTATGGTTTAACTCTGTTAGCTGAATGCACAGATCAGAAAGAAGTTTCACAGAATGATTCTGTGTAGTTTATATTTGGAGACATTCCTTTTTCCACTATTACCCTCTTAGCGCTCCGAATCTCCACCTGCATTTTCTACAGAAAGTGTGTTTCAGAACGGCTCAATCAAAACTAAGGTTCAACTCTTTTAGTTGAACAAACAGAACAGAAAGAAGTTTCACACAATTCTTCTGTGTAGTTTTTATTTGTAGACATTCTTTTTCGCAATATAGGCCTCTTAGCGCTCAGAATGTCCAATTGCAGTTTCTACAGAAAGAGTGTTTCAGAACGGCTCAATCAAAAGTAAGGTTCAACTCTGTTAGTTGAATGCACAGAACAGAAAGAAGTTTCATACAATGCTTCTGTGTAGTTTATATTTGAACATATTCTTTTTTCCACTATTACCCACTTAGCGCTACGAATGTCCAGTTGCATTTTCTACAGACAGAGTGTTTCAAAACTGCTCAATCAAAAGTATGGTTTAACTCTGTTAGCTGAATGCTCAGATCAGAAAGAAGTTTCACAGAATGCTTCTGTGTAGTTTATATTTGAATATATTCCTTTTTCCACTACTACGCTCTTAGCGCTCCAAATGTCCAGTTGCATTTTCTACAGAAAGAGTGTTCAGATCTGCTCAATCAAAAGTCTGGTTTAACTCTGTTAGCTGAATGCACAGATCAGAAAGATGTTTCACCGAATGATTCTGTGTAGTTTATATTTGAAGACATTCCTTTTTCCACTATTACCCTCTTAGCGCTCCGAATCTCCACTTGCATTTTCTACAAAAAGAGTGTTTCATAACTGCTCAATCAAAAATATGTTTTATCTCTGTTAACTGAATTTACAGATCAGAAATAAGTTTCACAGAATGCATCTGTGTAGTTTTTATTTGAAGATATTCTTTTTCCCAATGTAGGCCTCTTAGCGCTTAGCATGTCCAATTGCAGTTTCTACAGAAAGAGTGTTTCAGAACGGCTCAATCAAAAGTAAGGTTCAACTCTGTTAGTTGAATGCACAGAACAGAAAGAATTTTCACAGAATGCTACTGTGTAGTTTATATTTGAATATATTCCTTTTTCCACTATTACCCTATTAGCGCTCCGAATGTCCACTTGCATTTTCTACAGAAAGAGTGTTCAGAACTGCGCAATCAAAAGTATGGTTTAACTCTGTTAGCTTAATGAACATATCAGAAATAAGTTTCACACAATGCTTCTGTGTAGTTTTTATTTGAAGATATTATTTTTCCCAATAGAGGCCTCTTAGCGCTCAGAATGTCCAATTGCAGTTTCTACAGAAAGAGTGTTTCAGAACGGCTCAATCAAAAGTAAGGTTCAACTCTGTTAGTTGAATGCACAGAACAGAAAGAAGTTTCATACAATGCTTCTGTGTAGTTTATATTTGAACATATTCTTTTTTCCACTATTACCCACTTAGCGCTACGAATGTCCAGTTGCATTTTCTACAGACAGAGTGTTTCAAAACTGCTCAATCAAAAGTATGGTTTAACTCTGTTAGCTGAATGCTCAGATCAGAAAGAAGTTTCACAGAATGCTTCTGTGTAGTTTATATTTGAATATATTCCTTTTTCCACTACTACGCTCTTAGCGCTCCAAATGTCCAGTTGCATTTTCTACAGAAAGAGTGTTCAGATCTGCTCAATCAAAAGTATGGTTTAACTCTGTTAGCTGAATGCACAGATCAGAAAGAAGTTTCACCGAATGATTCTGTGTAGTTTATATTTGAAGACATTCCTTTTTCCACTATTACCCTCTTAGCGCTCCGAATCTCCACTTGCATTTTCTACAAAAAGAGTGTTTCATAACTGCTCAATCAAAAATATGTTTTATCTCTGTTAACTGAATTTACAGATCAGAAATAAGTTTCACAGAATGCATCTGTGTAGTTTTTATTTGAAGATATTCTTTTTCCCAATGTAGGCCTCTTAGCGCTTAGCATGTCCAATTGCAGTTTCTACAGAAAGAGTGTTTCAGAACGGCTCAATCCAAAGTAAGCTTCAACTCTGTTAGTTGAATGCACAGAACAGAAAGAATTTTCACAGAATGCTACTGTGTAGTTTATATTTGAATATATTCCTTTTTCCACTATTACCCTCTTAGCGCTCCGAATGTCCACTTGCATTTTCTACAGAAAGTGTGTTCAGAACTGCGCAATCAAAAGTATGGTTTAACTCTGTTAGCTTAATGAACATATCAGAAATAAGTTTCACACAATGCTTCTGTGTAGTTTTTATTTGAAGATATTATTTTTCCCAATAGAGGCCTCTTAGCGCTCAGAATGTCCAATTGCAGTTCCTACAGAAAGAGTGTTTCAGAAAGGCTCAATCAAAAGTAAGGTTCAACTCTGTTAATTGAATGCACAGAACAGAAAGTAGTTTCATACAATGCTTCTGTGTAGTTTATATTTGAACATATTCTTTTTTCCACTATTACCCACTTAGCGCTACGAATGTCCAGTTGTATTTTCTACAGACAGAGTGTTTCAAAACTGCTCAATAAAAAGTATGGTTTAACTCTGTTAGCTGAATGCTCAGATCAGAAAGAAGTTTCACAGAATGCTTCTGTGTAGTTTATATTTGAATATATTCCTTTTTCCACTACTACTCTCTTAGCGCTGCAAATGTCCAGTTGCATTTTCTACAGAAAGAGTGTTCAGATCTGCTCAATCAAAAGTATGGTTTAACTCTGTTAGCTGAATGCACAGATCAGAAAGAAGTTTCACAGAATGATTCTGTGTAGTTTATATTTGGAGACATTCCTTTTTCCACTATTACCCTCTTAGCGCTCCGAATCTCCACCTGCATTTTCTACAGAAAGTGTGTTTCAGAACGGCTCAATCAAAATTAAGGTTCAACTCTTTTAGTTGAACAAACAGAACAGAAAGAAGTTTCACACAATTCTTCTGTGTAGTTTTTATTTGTAGACATTATTTTTCCCAATATAGGCCTCTTAGCGCTCAGAATGTCCAATTGCAGTTTCTACAGAAAGAGTGTTTCAGAACGGCTCAATCAAAAGTAAGGTTCAACTCTGTTAGTTGAATGCACAGAACAGAAAGAAGTTTCATACAATGCTTCTGTGTAGTTTATATTTGAACATATTCTTTTTTCCACTATTACCCACTTAGCGCTACGAATGTCCAGTTGCATTTTCTACAGACAGAGTGTTTCAAAACTGCTCAATCAAAAGTATGGTTTAACTCTGTTAGCTGAATGCTCAGATCAGAAAGAAGTTTCACAGAATGCTTCTGTGTAGTTTATATTTGAATATATTCCTTTTTCCACTACTACTCTCTTAGCGCTCCAAATGTCCAGTTGCATTTTCTACAGAAAGAGTGTTCAGATCTGCTCAATCAAAAGTATGGTTTAACTCTGTTAGCTGAATGCACAGATCAGAAAGAATTTTCACAGAATGATTCTGTGTAGTTTATATTTGGAGACATTCCTTTTTCCACTATTACCCTCTTAGCGCTCCGAATCTCCACCTGCATTTTCTACAGAAAGTGTGTTTCAGAACGGCTCAATCAAAACTAAGGTTCAACTCTTTTAGTTGAACAAACAGAACAGAAAGAAGTTTCACACAATTCTTCTGTGTAGTTTTTATTTGTAGACATTCTTTTTCCCAATATAGGCCTCTTAGCGCTCAGAATGTCCAATTGCAGTTTCTACAGAAAGAGTGTTTCGGAACGGCTCAATCAAAAGTAAGGTTCAACTCTGTTAGTTGAATGCACAGAACAGAAAGAAGTTTCATACAATGCTTCTGTGTAGTTTATATTTGAACATATTCTTTTTTCCACTATTACCCACTTAGCGCTACGAATGTCCAGTTGCATTTTCTACAGACAGAGTGTTTCAAAACTGCTCAATCAAATGTATGGTTTAACTCTGTTAGCTGAATGCTCAGATCAGAAAGAAGTTTCACAGAATGCTTCTGTGTAGTTTATATTTGAATATATTCCTTTTTCCACTTCTACGCTCTTAGCGCTCCAAATGTCCAGTTGCATTTTCTACAGAAAGAGTGTTCAGATCTGCTCAATCAAAAGTATGGTTTAACTCTGTTAGCTGAATGCACAGATCAGAAAGAAGTTTCACCGAATGATTCTGTGTAGTTTATATTTGAAGACATTCCTTTTTCCACTATTACCCTCTTAGCGCTCCGAATCTCCACTTGCATTTTCTACAAAAAGAGTGTTTCATAACTGCTCAATCAAAAATATGTTTTATCTCTGTTAACTGAATTTACAGATCAGAAATAAGTTTCACAGAATGCATCTGTGTAGTTTTTATTTGAAGATATTCTTTTTCCCAATGTAGGCCTCTTAGCGCTTAGCATGTCCAATTGCAGTTTCTACAGAAAGAGTTTTTCAGAACGGCTCAATCAAAAGTAAGGTTCAACTCTGTTAGTTGAATGCACAGAACAGAAAGAATTTTCACAGAATGCTACTGTGTAGTTTATATTTGAATATATTCCTTTTTCCACTATTACCCTCTTAGCGCTCCGAATGTCCACTTGCATTTTCTACAGAAAGAGTGTTCAGAACTGCGCAATCAAAAGTATGGTTTAACTCTGTTAGCTTAATGAACATATCAGAAATAAGTTTCACACAATGCTTCTGTGTAGTTTTTATTTGAAGATATTATTTTTCCCAATAGAGGCCTCTTAGCGCTCAGAATGTCCAATTGCAGTTTCTACAGAAAGAGTGTTTCAGAAAGGCTCAATCAAAAGTAAGGTTCAACTCTGTTAATTGAATGCACAGAACAGAAAGTAGTTTCATACAATGCTTCTGTGTAGTTTATATTTGAACATATTCTTTTTTCCACTATTACCCACTTAGCGCTACGAATGTCCAGTTGCATTTTCTACAGACAGAGTGTTTCAAAACTGCTCAATCAAAAGTATGGTTTAACTCTGTTAGCTGAATGCTCAGATCAGAAAGAAGTTTCACAGAATGCTTCTGTGTAGTTTATATTTGAATATATTCCTTTTTCCACTACTACGCTCTTAGCGCTCCAAATGTCCACTTGCATTTTCTACAGAAAGAGTGTTCAGATCTGCTCAATCAAAAGTATGGTTTAACTCTGTTAGCTGAATGCACAGATCAGAAAGAAGTTTCACCGAATGATTCTGTGTAGTTTATATTTGAAGACATTCCTTTTTCCACTATTACTCTCTTAGCGCTCCGAATCTCCTCTTGCATTTTCTACAAAAAGAGTGTTTCATAACTGCTCAATCAAAAATATGTTTTATCTCTGTTAACTGAATTTACAGATCTGAAATAAGTTTCACAGAATGCATCTGTGTAGTTTTTATTTGAAGATATTCTTTTTCCCAATGTAGGCCTCTTAGCGCTTAGCATGTCCAATTGCAGTTTCTACAGAAAGAGTGTTTCAGAACGGCTCAATCAAAAGTAAGGTTCAACTCTGTTAGTTGAATGCTCAGAACAGAAAGAATTTTCACAGAATGCTACTGTGTAGTTTATATTTGAATATATTCCTTTTTCCACTATTACCCTCTTAGCGCTCCGAATCTCCATTGCATTTTCTACAGAAAGAGTGTTCAGAACTGCGCAATCAAAAGTATGGTTTAACTCTGTTAGCTTAATGAACATATCAGAAATAAGTTTCACACAATGCTTCTGTGTAGTTTTTATTTGAAGATATTATTTTTCCCCATATAGGCCTCTTAGCGCTCAGAATGTCCAATTGCAGTTTCTACAGAAAGAGTGTTTCAGAAAGGCTCAATCAAAAGTAAGGTTCAACTCTGTTAGTTGAATGCACAGAACAGAAAGAAGTTTCATACAATGCTTCTGTGTAGTTTATATTTGAACATATTCCTTTTTCCACTATTACCCACTTAGCGCTACGAATGTCCAGTTGCATTTTCTACAGACAGAGTGTTTCAAAACTGCTCAATCAAAAGTATGGTTTAACTCTGTTAGCTGAATGCTCAGATCAGAAAGAAGTTTCACAGAATGCTTCTGTGTAGTTTATATTTGAATATATTCCTTTTTCCACTACTACTCTCTTAGCGCTCCAAATGTCCAGTTGCATTTTCTACAGAAAGAGTGTTCAGATCTGCTCAATCAAAAGTATGGTTTAACTCTGTTAGCTGAATGCACAGATCAGAAAGAAGTTTCACAGAATGATTCTGTGTAGTTTATATTTGGAGACATTCCTTTTTCCACTATTACCCTCTTAGCGCTCCGAATCTCCACTTGCATTTTCTACAGAAAGAGTGTTTCAGAACGGCTCAATCAAAACTAAGGTTCAACTCTTTTAGTTGAACAAACAGAACAGAAAGAAGTTTCACACAATTCTTCTGTGTAGTTTTTATTTGTAGACATTCTTTTTCCCAATATAGGCCTCTTAGCGCTCAGAATGGCCAATTGCAGTTTCTACAGAAAGAGTGTTTCAGAACGGCTCAATCAAAAGTAAGGTTCAACTCTGTTAGTTGAATGCACAGAACAGAAAGAAGTTTCATACAATGCTTCTGTGTAGTTTATATTTGAACATATTCTTTTTTCCACTATTACCCACTTAGCGCTACGAATGTCCAGTTGCATTTTCTACAGACACAGTGTTTCAAAACTACTCAATCAAAAGTATGGTTTAACTCTGTTAGCTGAATGCTCAGATCAGAAAGAAGTTTCACAGAATGCTTCTGTGTAGTTTATATTTGAATATATTCCTTTTTCCACTACTACTCTCTTAGCGCTCCAAATGTCCAGTTGCATTTTCTACAGAAAGAGTGTTCAGATCTGCTCGATCAAAAGTATGGTTTAACTCTGTTAGCTGAATGCACAGATCAGAAAGAAGTTTCACAGAATGATTCTGTGTAGTTTATATTTGGAGACATTCCTTTTTCCACTATTACCCTCTTAGCGCTCCGAATCTCCTCTTGCATTTTCTACAAAAAGAGTGTTTCATAACTGCTCAATCAAAAATATGTTTTATCTCTGTTAACTGAATTTACAGATCTGAAATAAGTTTCACAGAATGCATCTGTGTAGTTTTAATTTGAAGATATTCTTTTTCCCAATGTAGGCCTCTTAGCGCTTAGCATGTCCAATTGCAGTTTCTACAGAAACAGTGTTTCAGAACGGCTCAATCAAAAGTAAGGTTCAACTCTGTTAGTTGAATGCACAGAACAGAAAGAATTTTCACAGAATGCTACTGTGTAGTTTATATTTGAATATATTCCTTTTTCCACTATTACCCTCTTAGCGCTCCGAATCTCCATTGCATTTTCTACAGAAAGAGTGTTCAGAACTGCGCAATCAAAAGTATGGTTTAACTCTGTTAGCTTAATGAACATATCAGAAATAAGTTTCACACAATGCTTCTGTGTAGTTTTTATTTGAAGATATTATTTTTCCCCATATAGGCCTCTTAGCGCTCAGAATGTCCAATTGCAGTTTCTACAGAAAGAGTGTTTCAGAAAGGCTCAATCAAAAGTAAGGTTCAACTCTGTTAGTTGAATGCACAGAACAGAAAGAAGTTTCATACAATGCTTCTGTGTAGTTTATATTTGAACATATTCTTTTTTCCACTATTACCCACTTAGCGCTACGAATGTCCAGTTGCATTTTCTACAGACAGAGTGTTTCAAAACTGCTCAATCAAAAGTATGGTTTAACTCTGTTAGCTGAATGCTCAGATCAGAAAGAAGTTTCACAGAATGCTTCTGTGTAGTTTATATTTGAATATATTCCTTTTTCCACTACTACTCTCTTAGCGCTCCAAATGTCCAGTTGCATTTTCTACAGAAAGAGTGTTCAGATCTGCTCAATCAAAAGTATGGTTTAACTCTGTTAGCTGAATGCACAGATCAGAAAGAAGTTTCACAGAATGATTCTGTGTAGTTTATATTTGGAGACATTCCTTTTTCCACTATTACCCTCTTAGCGCTCCGAATCTCCACCTGCATTTTCTACAGAAAGTGTGTTTCAGAACGGCTCAATCAAAACTAAGGTTCAACTCTTTTAGTTGAACAAACAGAACAGGAAGAAGTTTCACAAAATTCTTCTGTGTAGTTTTTATTTGTAGACATTCTTTTTCCCAATATAGGCCTCTTAGCGCTCAGAATGTCCAATTGCAGTTTCTACAGAAAGAGTGTTTCAGAACGGCTCAATCAAATGTAAGGTTCAACTCTGTTAGTTGAATGCACAGAACACAAAGAAGTTTCATACAATGCTTCTGTGTAGTTAATATTTGAACATATTCTTATTTCCACTATTACCCACTTAGCGCTACGAATGTCCAGTTGCATTTTCTACAGACAGAGTGTTTCAAAACTGCTCAATCAAAAGTATGGTTTAACTCTGTTAGCTGAATGCTCAGATCAGAAAGAAGTTTCACAGAATGCTTCTGTGTAGTTTATATTTGAATATATTCCTTTTTCCACTACTACGCTCTTAGCGCTCCAAATGTCCAGTTGCATTTTCTACAGAAAGAGTGTTTCAAAACTGCTCAATCAAAAGTATGGTTTAACTCTGTTAGCTGAATGCTCAGATCAGAAAGAAGTTTCACAGAATGCTTCTGTGTAGTTTATATTTGAATATATTCCTTTTTCCACTACTACTCTCTTAGCGCTCCAAATGTCCAGTTGCATTTTCTACAGAAAGAGTGTTCAGATCTGCTCGATCAAAAGTATGGTTTAACTCTGTTAGCTGAATGCACAGATCAGAAAGAAGTTTCACAGAATGATTCTGTGTAGTTTATATTTGGAGACATTCCTTTTTCCACTATTACCCTCTTAGCGCTCCGAATCTCCTCTTGCATTTTCTACAAAAAGAGTGTTTCATAACTGCTCAATCAAAAATATGTTTTATCTCTGTTAACTGAATTTACAGATCTGAAATAAGTTTCACAGAATGCATCTGTGTAGTTTTAATTTGAAGATATTCTTTTTCCCAATGTAGGCCTCTTAGCGCTTAGCATGTCCAATTGCAGTTTCTACAGAAACAGTGTTTCAGAACGGCTCAATCAAAAGTAAGGTTCAACTCTGTTAGTTGAATGCACAGAACAGAAAGAATTTTCACAGAATGCTACTGTGTAGTTTATATTTGAATATATTCCTTTTTCCACTATTACCCTCTTAGCGCTCCGAATCTCCATTGCATTTTCTACAGAAAGAGTGTTCAGAACTGCGCAATCAAAAGTATGGTTTAACTCTGTTAGCTTAATGAACATATCAGAAATAAGTTTCACACAATGCTTCTGTGTAGTTTTTATTTGAAGATATTATTTTTCCCCATATAGGCCTCTTAGCGCTCAGAATGTCCAATTGCAGTTTCTACAGAAAGAGTGTTTCAGAAAGGCTCAATCAAAAGTAAGGTTCAACTCTGTTAGTTGAATGCACAGAACAGAAAGAAGTTTCATACAATGCTTCTGTGTAGTTTATATTTGAACATATTCTTTTTTCCACTATTACCCACTTAGCGCTACGAATGTCCAGTTGCATTTTCTACAGACAGAGTGTTTCAAAACTGCTCAATCAAAAGTATGGTTTAACTCTGTTAGCTGAATGCTCAGATCAGAAAGAAGTTTCACAGAATGCTTCTGTGTAGTTTATATTTGAATATATTCCTTTTTCCACTACTACTCTCTTAGCGCTCCAAATGTCCAGTTGCATTTTCTACAGAAAGAGTGTTCAGATCTGCTCAATCAAAAGTATGGTTTAACTCTGTTAGCTGAATGCACAGATCAGAAAGAAGTTTCACAGAATGATTCTGTGTAGTTTATATTTGGAGACATTCCTTTTTCCACTATTACCCTCTTAGCGCTCCGAATCTCCACTTGCATTTTCTACAGAAAGAGTGTTTCAGAACGGCTCAATCAAAACTAAGGTTCAACTCTTTTAGTTGAACAAACAGAACAGAAAGAAGTTTCACACAATTCTTCTGTGTAGTTTTTATTTGTAGACATTCTTTTTCCCAATATAGGCCTCTTAGCGCTCAGAATGGCCAATTGCAGTTTCTACAGAAAGAGTGTTTCAGAACGGCTCAATCAAAAGTAAGGTTCAACTCTGTTAGTTGAATGCACAGAACAGAAAGAAGTTTCATACAATGCTTCTGTGTAGTTTATATTTGAACATATTCTTTTTTCCACTATTACCCACTTAGCGCTACGAATGTCCAGTTGCATTTTCTACAGACAGAGTGTTTCAAAACTGCTCAATCAAAAGTATGGTTTAACTCTGTTAGCTGAATGCTCAGATCAGAAAGAAGTTTCACAGAATGCTTCTGTGTAGTTTATATTTGAATATATTCCTTTTTCCACTACTACTCTCTTAGCGCTCCAAATGTCCAGTTGCATTTTCTACAGAAAGAGTGTTCAGATCTGCTCAATCAAAAGTATGGTTTAACTCTGTTAGCTGAATGCACAGATCAGAAAGAAGTTTCACAGAATGATTCTGTGTAGTTTATATTTGGAGACATTCCTTTTTCCACTATTACCCTCTTAGCGCTCCGAATCTCCACCTGCATTTTCTACAGAAAGTGTGTTTCAGAACGGCTCAATCAAAACTAAGGTTCAACTCTTTTAGTTGAACAAACAGAACAGAAAGAAGTTTCACACAATTCTTCTGTGTAATTTTTATTTGTAGACATTCTTTTTCCCAATATAGGCCTCTTAGCGCTCAGAATGTCCAATTGCAGTTTCTACAGAAAGAGTGTTTCAGAACGGCTCAATCAAAAGTAAGGTTCAACTCTGTTAGTTGAATGCACAGAACAGAAAGAAGTTTCATACAATGCTTCTGTGTAGTTTATATTTGAACATATTCTTTTTTCCACTATTACCCACTTAGCGCTACGAATGTCCAGTTGCATTTTCTACAGACAGAGTGTTTCAAAACTGCTCAATCAAAAGTATGGTTTAACTCTGTTAGCTGAATGCTCAGATCAGAAAGAAGTTTCACAGAATGCTTCTGTGTAGTTTATATTTGAATATATTCCTTTTTCCACTACTACGCTCTTAGCGCTCCAAATGTCCAGTTGCATTTTCTACAGAAAGAGTGTTCAGATCTGCTCAATCAAAAGTATGGTTTAACTCTGTTAGCTGAATGCACAGATCAGAAAGAAGTTTCACCGAATGATTCTGTGTAGTTTATATTTGAAGACATTCCTTTTTCCACTATTACCCTCTTAGCGCTCCTAATCTCCACTTGCATTTTCTACAAAAAGAGTGTTTCATAACTGCTCAATCAAAAATATGTTTTATCTCTGTTAACTGAATTTACAGATCAGAAATAAGTTTCACAGAATGCATCTGTGTAGTTTTTATTTGAAGATATTCTTTTTCCCAATGTAGGCCTCTTAGCGCTTAGCATGTCCAATTGCAGTTTCTACAGAAAGAGTGTTTCAGAACGGCTCAATCAAAAGTAAGGTTCAACTCTGTTAGTTGAATGCACAGAACAGAAAGAATTTTCACAGAATGCTACTGTGTAGTTTATATTTGAATATATTCCTTTTTCCACTATTACCCTCTTAGCGCTCCGAATGTCCACTTGCATTTTCTACAGAAAGAGTGTTCAGAACTGCGCAATCAAAAGTATGGTTTAACTCTGTTAGCTTAATGAACATATCAGAAATAAGTTTCACACAATGCTTCTGTGTAGTTTTTATTTGAAGATATTATTTTTCCCAATAGAGGCCTCTTAGCGCTCAGAATGTCCAATTGCAGTTTCTACCGAAAGAGTGTTTCAGAAAGGTTCAATCAAAAGTAAGGTTCAACTCTGTTAATTGAATGCACAGAACAGAAAGTAGTTTCATACAATGCTTCTGTGTAGTTTATATTTGAACATATTCTTTTTTCCACTATTACCCACTTAGCGCTACGAATGTCCAGTTGCATTTTCTACAGACAGAGTGTTTCAAAACTGCTCAATCAAAAGTATGGTTTAACTCTGTTAGCTGAATGCTCAGATCAGAAAGAAGTTTCACAGAATGCTTCTGTGTAGTTTATATTTGAATATATTCCTTTTTCCACTACTACTCTCTTAGCGCTCCAAATGTCCAGTTGCATTTTCTACAGAAAGAGTGTTCAGATCTGCTCAATCAAAAGTATGGTTTAACTCTGTTAGCTGAATGCACAGATCAGAAAGAAGTTTCACAGAATGATTCTGTGTAGTTTATATTTGGAGACATTCCTTTTTCCACTATTACCCTCTTAGCGCTCCGAATCTCCACCTGCATTTTCTACAGAAAGTGTGTTTCAGAACGGCTCAATCAAAACTAAGGTTCAACTCTTTTAGTTGAACAAACAGAACAGAAAGAAGTTTCACACAATTCTTCTGTGTAGTTTTTATTTGTAGACATTCTTTTTCGCAATATAGGCCTCTTAGCGCTCAGAATGTCCAATTGCAGTTTCTACAGAAAGAGTGTTTCAGAACGGCTCAATCAAAAGTAAGGTTCAACTCTGTTAGTTGAATGCACAGAACAGAAAGAAGTTTCATACAATGCTTCTGTGTAGTTTATATTTGAACATATTCTTTTTTCCACTATTACCCACTTAGCGCTACGAATGTCCAGTTGCATTTTCTACAGACAGAGTGTTTCAAAACTGCTCAATCAAAAGTATGGTTTAACTCTGTTAGCTGAATGCTCAGATCAGAAAGAAGTTTCACAGAATGCTTCTGTGTAGTTTATATTTGAATATATTCCTTTTTCCACTACTACGCTCTTAGCGCTCCAAATGTCCAGTTGCATTTTCTACAGAAAGAGTGTTCAGATCTGCTCAATCAAAAGTCTGGTTTAACTCTGTTAGCTGAATGCACAGATCAGAAAGATGTTTCACCGAATGATTCTGTGTAGTTTATATTTGAAGACATTCCTTTTTCCACTATTACCCTCTTAGCGCTCCGAATCTCCACTTGCATTTTCTACAAAAAGAGTGTTTCATAACTGCTCAATCAAAAATATGTTTTATCTCTGTTAACTGAATTTACAGATCAGAAATAAGTTTCACAGAATGCATCTGTGTAGTTTTTATTTGAAGATATTCTTTTTCCCAATGTAGGCCTCTTAGCGCTTAGCATGTCCAATTGCAGTTTCTACAGAAAGAGTGTTTCAGAACGGCTCAATCAAAAGTAAGGTTCAACTCTGTTAGTTGAATGCACAGAACAGAAAGAAGTTTCATACAATGCTTCTGTGTAGTTTATATTTGAACATATTCTTTTTTCCACTATTACCCACTTAGCGCTACGAATGTCCAGTTGCATTTTCTACAGACAGAGTGTTTCAAAACTGCTCAATCAAAAGTATGGTTTAACTCTGTTAGCTGAATGCTCAGATCAGAAAGAAGTTTCACAGAATGCTTCTGTGTAGTTTATATTTGAATATATTCCTTTTTCCACTACTACTCTCTTAGCGCTCCAAATGTCCAGTTGCATTTTCTACAGAAAGAGTGTTCAGATCTGCTCAATCAAAAGTATGGTTTAACTCTGTTAGCTGAATGCACAGATCAGAAAGAAGTTTCACCGAATGATTCTGTGTAGTTTATATTTGAAGACATTCCTTTTTCCACTATTACTCTCTTAGCGCTCCGAATCTCCTCTTGCATTTTCTACAAAAAGAGTGTTTCATAACTGCTCAATCAAAAATATGTTTTATCTCTGTTAACTGAATTTACAGATCTGAAATAAGTTTCACAGAATGCATCTGTGTAGTTTTTATTTGAAGATATTCTTTTTCCCAATGTAGGCCTCTTAGCGCTTAGCATGTCCAATTGCAGTTTCTACAGAAAGAGTGTTTCAGAACGGCTCAATCAAAAGTAAGGTTCAACTCTGTTAGTTGAATGCTCAGAACAGAAAGAATTTTCACAGAATGCTACTGTGTAGTTTATATTTGAATATATTCCTTTTTCCACTACTACTCTCTTAGCGCTCCAAATGTCCAGTTGCATTTTCTACAGAAAGAGTGTTCAGATCTGCTCGATCAAAAGTATGGTTTAACTCTGTTAGCTGAATGCACAGATCAGAAAGAAGTTTCACAGAATGATTCTGTGTAGTTTATATTTGGAGACATTCCTTTTTCCACTATTACCCTCTTAGCGCTCCGAATCTCCTCTTGCATTTTCTACAAAAAGAGTGTTTCATAACTGCTCAATCAAAAATATGTTTTATCTCTGTTAACTGAATTTACAGATCTGAAATAAGTTTCACAGAATGCATCTGTGTAGTTTTAATTTGAAGATATTCTTTTTCCCAATGTAGGCCTCTTAGCGCTTAGCATGTCCAATTGCAGTTTCTACAGAAAGAGTGTTTCAGAACGGCTCAATCAAAAGTAAGGTTCAACTCTGTTAGTTGAATGCACAGAACAGAAAGAATTTTCACAGAATGCTACTGTGTAGTTTATATTTGAATATATTCCTTTTTCCACTATTACCCTCTTAGCGCTCCGAATCTCCATTGCATTTTCTACAGAAAGAGTGTTCAGAACTGCGCAATCAAAAGTATGGTTTAACTCTGTTAGCTTAATGAACATATCAGAAATAAGTTTCACACAATGCTTCTGTGTAGTTTTTATTTGAAGATATTATTTTTCCCCATATAGGCCTCTTAGCGCTCAGAATGTCCAATTGCAGTTTCTACAGAAAGAGTGTTTCAGAAAGGCTCAATCAAAAGTAAGGTTCAACTCTGTTAGTTGAATGCACAGAACAGAAAGAAGTTTCATACAATGCTTCTGTGTAGTTTATATTTGAACATATTCTTTTTTCCACTATTACCCACTTAGCGCTACGAATGTCCAGTTGCATTTTCTACAGACAGAGTGTTTCAAAACTGCTCAATCAAAAGTATGGTTTAACTCTGTTAGCTGAATGCTCAGATCAGAAAGAAGTTTCACAGAATGCTTCTGTGTAGTTTATATTTGAATATATTCCTTTTTCCACTACTACTCTCTTAGCGCTCCAAATGTCCAGTTGCATTTTCTACAGAAAGAGTGTTCAGATCTGCTCAATCAAAAGTATGGTTTAACTCTGTTAGCTGAATGCACAGATCAGAAAGAAGTTTCACAGAATGATTCTGTGTAGTTTATATTTGAAGACATTCCTTTTTCCACTATTACCCTCTTAGCGCTCCGAATCTCCACCTGCATTTTCTACAGAAAGTGTGTTTCAGAACGGCTCAATCAAAACTAAGGTTCAACTCTTTTAGTTGAACAAACAGAACAGGAAGAAGTTTCACAAAATTCTTCTGTGTAGTTTTTATTTGTAGACATTCTTTTTCCCAATATAGGCCTCTTAGCGCTCAGAATGTCCAATTGCAGTTTCTACAGAAAGAGTGTTTCAGAACGGCTCAATCAAATGTAAGGTTCAACTCTGTTAGTTGAATGCACAGAACACAAAGAAGTTTCATACAATGCTTCTGTGTAGTTAATATTTGAACATATTCTTATTTCCACTATTACCCACTTAGCGCTACGAATGTCCAGTTGCATTTTCTACAGACAGAGTGTTTCAAAACTGCTCAATCAAAAGTATGGTTTAACTCTGTTAGCTGAATGCTCAGATCAGAAAGAAGTTTCACAGAATGCTTCTGTGTAGTTTATATTTGAATATATTCCTTTTTCCACTACTACGCTCTTAGCGCTCCAAATGTCCAGTTGCATTTTCTACAGACAGAGTGTTTCAAAACTGCTCAATCAAAAGTATGGTTTAACTCTGTTAGCTGAATGCTCAGATCAGAAAGAAGTTTCACAGAATGCTTCTGTGTAGTTTATATTTGAATATATTCCTTTTTCCACTACTACTCTCTTAGCGCTCCAAATGTCCAGTTGCATTTTCTACAGAAAGAGTGTTCAGATCTGCTCGATCAAAAGTATGGTTTAACTCTGTTAGCTGAATGCACAGATCAGAAAGAAGTTTCACAGAATGATTCTGTGTAGTTTATATTTGGAGACATTCCTTTTTCCACTATTACCCTCTTAGCGCTCCGAATCTCCTCTTGCATTTTCTACAAAAAGAGTGTTTCATAACTGCTCAATCAAAAATATGTTTTATCTCTGTTAACTGAATTTACAGATCTGAAATAAGTTTCACAGAATGCATCTGTGTAGTTTTAATTTGAAGATATTCTTTTTCCCAATGTAGGCCTCTTAGCGCTTAGCATGTCCAATTGCAGTTTCTACAGAAACAGTGTTTCAGAACGGCTCAATCAAAAGTAAGGTTCAACTCTGTTAGTTGAATGCACAGAACAGAAAGAATTTTCACAGAATGCTACTGTGTAGTTTATATTTGAATATATTCCTTTTTCCACTATTACCCTCTTAGCGCTCCGAATCTCCATTGCATTTTCTACAGAAAGAGTGTTCAGAACTGCGCAATCAAAAGTATGGTTTAACTCTGTTAGCTTAATGAACATATCAGAAATAAGTTTCACACAATGCTTCTGTGTAGTTTTTATTTGAAGATATTATTTTTCCCCATATAGGCCTCTTAGCGCTCAGAATGTCCAATTGCAGTTTCTACAGAAAGAGTGTTTCAGAAAGGCTCAATCAAAAGTAAGGTTCAACTCTGTTAGTTGAATGCACAGAACAGAAAGAAGTTTCATACAATGCTTCTGTGTAGTTTATATTTGAACATATTCTTTTTTCCACTATTACCCACTTAGCGCTACGAATGTCCAGTTGCATTTTCTACAGACAGAGTGTTTCAAAACTGCTCAATCAAAAGTATGGTTTAACTCTGTTAGCTGAATGCTCAGATCAGAAAGAAGTTTCACAGAATGCTTCTGTGTAGTTTATATTTGAATATATTCCTTTTTCCACTACTACTCTCTTAGCGCTCCAAATGTCCAGTTGCATTTTCTACAGAAAGAGTGTTCAGATCTGCTCAATCAAAAGTATGGTTTAACTCTGTTAGCTGAATGCACAGATCAGAAAGAAGTTTCACAGAATGATTCTGTGTAGTTTATATTTGGAGACATTCCTTTTTCCACTATTACCCTCTTAGCGCTCCGAATCTCCACTTGCATTTTCTACAGAAAGAGTGTTTCAGAACGGCTCAATCAAAACTAAGGTTCAACTCTTTTAGTTGAACAAACAGAACAGAAAGAAGTTTCACACAATTCTTCTGTGTAGTTTTTATTTGTAGACATTCTTTTTCCCAATATAGGCCTCTTAGCGCTCAGAATGGCCAATTGCAGTTTCTACAGAAAGAGTGTTTCAGAACGGCTCAATCAAAAGTAAGGTTCAACTCTGTTAGTTGAATGCACAGAACAGAAAGAAGTTTCATACAATGCTTCTGTGTAGTTTATATTTGAACATATTCTTTTTTCCACTATTACCCACTTAGCGCTACGAATGTCCAGTTGCATTTTCTACAGACAGAGTGTTTCAAAACTGCTCAATCAAAAGTATGGTTTAACTCTGTTAGCTGAATGCTCAGATCAGAAAGAAGTTTCACAGAATGCTTCTGTGTAGTTTATATTTGAATATATTCCTTTTTCCACTACTACTCTCTTAGCGCTCCAAATGTCCAGTTGCATTTTCTACAGAAAGAGTGTTCAGATCTGCTCAATCAAAAGTATGGTTTAACTCTGTTAGCTGAATGCACAGATCAGAAAGAAGTTTCACAGAATGATTCTGTGTAGTTTATATTTGGAGACATTCCTTTTTCCACTATTACCCTCTTAGCGCTCCGAATCTCCACCTGCATTTTCTACAGAAAGTGTGTTTCAGAACGGCTCAATCAAAACTAAGGTTCAACTCTTTTAGTTGAACAAACAGAACAGAAAGAAGTTTCACACAATTCTTCTGTGTAATTTTTATTTGTAGACATTCTTTTTCCCAATATAGGCCTCTTAGCGCTCAGAATGTCCAATTGCAGTTTCTACAGAAAGAGTGTTTCAGAACGGCTCAATCAAAAGTAAGGTTCAACTCTGTTAGTTGAATGCACAGAACAGAAAGAAGTTTCATACAATGCTTCTGTGTAGTTTATATTTGAACATATTCTTTTTTCCACTATTACCCACTTAGCGCTACGAATGTCCAGTTGCATTTTCTACAGACAGAGTGTTTCAAAACTGCTCAATCAAAAGTATGGTTTAACTCTGTTAGCTGAATGCTCAGATCAGAAAGAAGTTTCACAGAATGCTTCTGTGTAGTTTATATTTGAATATATTCCTTTTTCCACTACTACGCTCTTAGCGCTCCAAATGTCCAGTTGCATTTTCTACAGAAAGAGTGTTCAGATCTGCTCAATCAAAAGTATGGTTTAACTCTGTTAGCTGAATGCACAGATCAGAAAGAAGTTTCACCGAATGATTCTGTGTAGTTTATATTTGAAGACATTCCTTTTTCCACTATTACCCTCTTAGCGCTCCTAATCTCCACTTGCATTTTCTACAAAAAGAGTGTTTCATAACTGCTCAATCAAAAATATGTTTTATCTCTGTTAACTGAATTTACAGATCAGAAATAAGTTTCACAGAATGCATCTGTGTAGTTTTTATTTGAAGATATTCTTTTTCCCAATGTAGGCCTCTTAGCGCTTAGCATGTCCAATTGCAGTTTCTACAGAAAGAGTGTTTCAGAACGGCTCAATCAAAAGTAAGGTTCAACTCTGTTAGTTGAATGCACAGAACAGAAAGAATTTTCACAGAATGCTACTGTGTAGTTTATATTTGAATATATTCCTTTTTCCACTATTACCCTCTTAGCGCTCCGAATGTCCACTTGCATTTTCTACAGAAAGAGTGTTCAGAACTGCGCAATCAAAAGTATGGTTTAACTCTGTTAGCTTAATGAACATATCAGAAATAAGTTTCACACAATGCTTCTGTGTAGTTTTTATTTGAAGATATTATTTTTCCCAATAGAGGCCTCTTAGCGCTCAGAATGTCCAATTGCAGTTTCTACCGAAAGAGTGTTTCAGAAAGGTTCAATCAAAAGTAAGGTTCAACTCTGTTAATTGAATGCACAGAACAGAAAGTAGTTTCATACAATGCTTCTGTGTAGTTTATATTTGAACATATTCTTTTTTCCACTATTACCCACTTAGCGCTACGAATGTCCAGTTGCATTTTCTACAGACAGAGTGTTTCAAAACTGCTCAATCAAAAGTATGGTTTAACTCTGTTAGCTGAATGCTCAGATCAGAAAGAAGTTTCACAGAATGCTTCTGTGTAGTTTATATTTGAATATATTCCTTTTTCCACTACTACTCTCTTAGCGCTCCAAATGTCCAGTTGCATTTTCTACAGAAAGAGTGTTCAGATCTGCTCAATCAAAAGTATGGTTTAACTCTGTTAGCTGAATGCACAGATCAGAAAGAAGTTTCACAGAATGATTCTGTGTAGTTTATATTTGGAGACATTCCTTTTTCCACTATTACCCTCTTAGCGCTCCGAATCTCCACCTGCATTTTCTACAGAAAGTGTGTTTCAGAACGGCTCAATCAAAACTAAGGTTCAACTCTTTTAGTTGAACAAACAGAACAGAAAGAAGTTTCACACAATTCTTCTGTGTAGTTTTTATTTGTAGACATTCTTTTTCGCAATATAGGCCTCTTAGCGCTCAGAATGTCCAATTGCAGTTTCTACAGAAAGAGTGTTTCAGAACGGCTCAATCAAAAGTAAGGTTCAACTCTGTTAGTTGAATGCACAGAACAGAAAGAAGTTTCATACAATGCTTCTGTGTAGTTTATATTTGAACATATTCTTTTTTCCACTATTACCCACTTAGCGCTACGAATGTCCAGTTGCATTTTCTACAGACAGAGTGTTTCAAAACTGCTCAATCAAAAGTATGGTTTAACTCTGTTAGCTGAATGCTCAGATCAGAAAGAAGTTTCACAGAATGCTTCTGTGTAGTTTATATTTGAATATATTCCTTTTTCCACTACTACGCTCTTAGCGCTCCAAATGTCCAGTTGCATTTTCTACAGAAAGAGTGTTCAGATCTGCTCAATCAAAAGTCTGGTTTAACTCTGTTAGCTGAATGCACAGATCAGAAAGATGTTTCACCGAATGATTCTGTGTAGTTTATATTTGAAGACATTCCTTTTTCCACTATTACCCTCTTAGCGCTCCGAATCTCCACTTGCATTTTCTACAAAAAGAGTGTTTCATAACTGCTCAATCAAAAATATGTTTTATCTCTGTTAACTGAATTTACAGATCAGAAATAAGTTTCACAGAATGCATCTGTGTAGTTTTTATTTGAAGATATTCTTTTTCCCAATGTAGGCCTCTTAGCGCTTAGCATGTCCAATTGCAGTTTCTACAGAAAGAGTGTTTCAGAACGGCTCAATCAAAAGTAAGGTTCAACTCTGTTAGTTGAATGCACAGAACAGAAAGAATTTTCACAGAATGCTACTGTGTAGTTTATATTTGAATATATTCCTTTTTCCACTATTACCCTATTAGCGCTCCGAATGTCCACTTGCATTTTCTACAGAAAGAGTGTTCAGAACTGCGCAATCAAAAGTATGGTTTAACTCTGTTAGCTTAATGAACATATCAGAAATAAGTTTCACACAATGCTTCTGTGTAGTTTTTATTTGAAGATATTATTTTTCCCAATAGAGGCCTCTTAGCGCTCAGAATGTCCAATTGCAGTTTCTACAGAAAGAGTGTTTCAGAACGGCTCAATCAAAAGTAAGGTTCAACTCTGTTAGTTGAATGCACAGAACAGAAAGAAGTTTCATACAATGCTTCTGTGTAGTTTATATTTGAACATATTCTTTTTTCCACTATTACCCACTTAGCGCTACGAATGTCCAGTTGCATTTTCTACAGACAGAGTGTTTCAAAACTGCTCAATCAAAAGTATGGTTTAACTCTGTTAGCTGAATGCTCAGATCAGAAAGAAGTTTCACAGAATGCTTCTGTGTAGTTTATATTTGAATATATTCCTTTTTCCACTACTACGCTCTTAGCGCTCCAAATGTCCAGTTGCATTTTCTACAGAAAGAGTGTTCAGATCTGCTCAATCAAAAGTATGGTTTAACTCTGTTAGCTGAATGCACAGATCAGAAAGAAGTTTCACCGAATGATTCTGTGTAGTTTATATTTGAAGACATTCCTTTTTCCACTATTACCCTCTTAGCGCTCCGAATCTCCACTTGCATTTTCTACAAAAAGAGTGTTTCATAACTGCTCAATCAAAAATATGTTTTATCTCTGTTAACTGAATTTACAGATCAGAAATAAGTTTCACAGAATGCATCTGTGTAGTTTTTATTTGAAGATATTCTTTTTCCCAATGTAGGCCTCTTAGCGCTTAGCATGTCCAATTGCAGTTTCTACAGAAAGAGTGTTTCAGAACGGCTCAATCCAAAGTAAGCTTCAACTCTGTTAGTTGAATGCACAGAACAGAAAGAATTTTCACAGAATGCTACTGTGTAGTTTATATTTGAATATATTCCTTTTTCCACTATTACCCTCTTAGCGCTCCGAATGTCCACTTGCATTTTCTACAGAAAGTGTGTTCAGAACTGCGCAATCAAAAGTATGGTTTAACTCTGTTAGCTTAATGAACATATCAGAAATAAGTTTCACACAATGCTTCTGTGTAGTTTTTATTTGAAGATATTATTTTTCCCAATAGAGGCCTCTTAGCGCTCAGAATGTCCAATTGCAGTTCCTACAGAAAGAGTGTTTCAGAAAGGCTCAATCAAAAGTAAGGTTCAACTCTGTTAATTGAATGCACAGAACAGAAAGTAGTTTCATACAATGCTTCTGTGTAGTTTATATTTGAACATATTCTTTTTTCCACTATTACCCACTTAGCGCTACGAATGTCCAGTTGTATTTTCTACAGACAGAGTGTTTCAAAACTGCTCAATAAAAAGTATGGTTTAACTCTGTTAGCTGAATGCTCAGATCAGAAAGAAGTTTCACAGAATGCTTCTGTGTAGTTTATATTTGAATATATTCCTTTTTCCACTACTACTCTCTTAGCGCTGCAAATGTCCAGTTGCATTTTCTACAGAAAGAGTGTTCAGATCTGCTCAATCAAAAGTATGGTTTAACTCTGTTAGCTGAATGCACAGATCAGAAAGAAGTTTCACAGAATGATTCTGTGTAGTTTATATTTGGAGACATTCCTTTTTCCACTATTACCCTCTTAGCGCTCCGAATCTCCACCTGCATTTTCTACAGAAAGTGTGTTTCAGAACGGCTCAATCAAAATTAAGGTTCAACTCTTTTAGTTGAACAAACAGAACAGAAAGAAGTTTCACACAATTCTTCTGTGTAGTTTTTATTTGTAGACATTATTTTTCCCAATATAGGCCTCTTAGCGCTCAGAATGTCCAATTGCAGTTTCTACAGAAAGAGTGTTTCAGAACGGCTCAATCAAAAGTAAGGTTCAACTCTGTTAGTTGAATGCACAGAACAGAAAGAAGTTTCATACAATGCTTCTGTGTAGTTTATATTTGAACATATTCTTTTTTCCACTATTACCCACTTAGCGCTACGAATGTCCAGTTGCATTTTCTACAGACAGAGTGTTTCAAAACTGCTCAATCAAAAGTATGGTTTAACTCTGTTAGCTGAATGCTCAGATCAGAAAGAAGTTTCACAGAATGCTTCTGTGTAGTTTATATTTGAATATATTCCTTTTTCCACTACTACTCTCTTAGCGCTCCAAATGTCCAGTTGCATTTTCTACAGAAAGAGTGTTCAGATCTGCTCAATCAAAAGTATGGTTTAACTCTGTTAGCTGAATGCACAGATCAGAAAGAATTTTCACAGAATGATTCTGTGTAGTTTATATTTGGAGACATTCCTTTTTCCACTATTACCCTCTTAGCGCTCCGAATCTCCACCTGCATTTTCTACAGAAAGTGTGTTTCAGAACGGCTCAATCAAAACTAAGGTTCAACTCTTTTAGTTGAACAAACAGAACAGAAAGAAGTTTCACACAATTCTTCTGTGTAGTTTTTATTTGTAGACATTCTTTTTCCCAATATAGGCCTCTTAGCGCTCAGAATGTCCAATTGCAGTTTCTACAGAAAGAGTGTTTCGGAACGGCTCAATCAAAAGTAAGGTTCAACTCTGTTAGTTGAATGCACAGAACAGAAAGAAGTTTCATACAATGCTTCTGTGTAGTTTATATTTGAACATATTCTTTTTTCCACTATTACCCACTTAGCGCTACGAATGTCCAGTTGCATTTTCTACAGACAGAGTGTTTCAAAACTGCTCAATCAAATGTATGGTTTAACTCTGTTAGCTGAATGCTCAGATCAGAAAGAAGTTTCACAGAATGCTTCTGTGTAGTTTATATTTGAATATATTCCTTTTTCCACTTCTACGCTCTTAGCGCTCCAAATGTCCAGTTGCATTTTCTACAGAAAGAGTGTTCAGATCTGCTCAATCAAAAGTATGGTTTAACTCTGTTAGCTGAATGCACAGATCAGAAAGAAGTTTCACCGAATGATTCTGTGTAGTTTATATTTGAAGACATTCCTTTTTCCACTATTACCCTCTTAGCGCTCCGAATCTCCACTTGCATTTTCTACAAAAAGAGTGTTTCATAACTGCTCAATCAAAAATATGTTTTATCTCTGTTAACTGAATTTACAGATCAGAAATAAGTTTCACAGAATGCATCTGTGTAGTTTTTATTTGAAGATATTCTTTTTCCCAATGTAGGCCTCTTAGCGCTTAGCATGTCCAATTGCAGTTTCTACAGAAAGAGTTTTTCAGAACGGCTCAATCAAAAGTAAGGTTCAACTCTGTTAGTTGAATGCACAGAACAGAAAGTATTTTCACAGAATGCTACTGTGTAGTTTATATTTGAATATATTCCTTTTTCCACTATTACCCTCTTAGCGCTCCGAATGTCCACTTGCATTTTCTACAGAAAGAGTGTTCAGAACTGCGCAATCAAAAGTATGGTTTAACTCTGTTAGCTTAATGAACATATCAGAAATAAGTTTCACACAATGCTTCTGTGTAGTTTTTATTTGAAGATATTATTTTTCCCAATAGAGGCCTCTTAGCGCTCAGAATGTCCAATTGCAGTTTCTACAGAAAGAGTGTTTCAGAAAGGCTCAATCAAAAGTAAGGTTCAACTCTGTTAATTGAATGCACAGAACAGAAAGTAGTTTCATACAATGCTTCTGTGTAGTTTATATTTGAACATATTCTTTTTTCCACTATTACCCACTTAGCGCTACGAATGTCCAGTTGCATTTTCTACAGACAGAGTGTTTCAAAACTGCTCAATCAAAAGTATGGTTTAACTCTGTTAGCTGAATGCTCAGATCAGAAAGAAGTTTCACAGAATGCTTCTGTGTAGTTTATATTTGAATATATTCCTTTTTCCACTACTACGCTCTTAGCGCTCCAAATGTCCACTTGCATTTTCTACAGAAAGAGTGTTCAGATCTGCTCAATCAAAAGTATGGTTTAACTCTGTTAGCTGAATGCACAGATCAGAAAGAAGTTTCACCGAATGATTCTGTGTAGTTTATATTTGAAGACATTCCTTTTTCCACTATTACTCTCTTAGCGCTCCGAATCTCCTCTTGCATTTTCTACAAAAAGAGTGTTTCATAACTGCTCAATCAAAAATATGTTTTATCTCTGTTAACTGAATTTACAGATCTGAAATAAGTTTCACAGAATGCATCTGTGTAGTTTTTATTTGAAGATATTCTTTTTCCCAATGTAGGCCTCTTAGCGCTTAGCATGTCCAATTGCAGTTTCTACAGAAAGAGTGTTTCAGAACGGCTCAATCAAAAGTAAGGTTCAACTCTGTTAGTTGAATGCACAGAACAGAAAGAATTTTCACAGAATGCTACTGTGTAGTTTATATTTGAATATATTCCTTTTTCCACTATTACCCTCTTAGCGCTCCGAATCTCCATTGCATTTTCTACAGAAAGAGTGTTCAGAACTGCGCAATCAAAAGTATGGTTTAACTCTGTTAGCTTAATGAACATATCAGAAATAAGTTTCACACAATGCTTCTGTGTAGTTTTTATTTGAAGATATTATTTTTCCCCATATAGGCCTCTTAGCGCTCAGAATGTCCAATTGCAGTTTCTACAGAAAGAGTGTTTCAGAAAGGCTCAATCAAAAGTAAGGTTCAACTCTGTTAGTTGAATGCACAGAACAGAAAGAAGTTTCATACAATGCTTCTGTGTAGTTTATATTTGAACATATTCTTTTTTCCACTATTACCCACTTAGCGCTACGAATGTCCAGTTGCATTTTCTACAGACAGAGTGTTTCAAAACTGCTCAATCAAAAGTATGGTTTAACTCTGTTAGCTGAATGCTCAGATCAGAAAGAAGTTTCACAGAATGCTTCTGTGTATTTTATATTTGAATATATTCCTTTTTCCACTACTACTCTCTTAGCGCTCCAAATGTCCAGTTGCATTTTCTACAGAAAGAGTGTTCAGATCTGCTCAATCAAAAGTATGGTTTAACTCTGTTAGCTGAATGCACAGATCAGAAAGAAGTTTCACAGAATGATTCTGTGTAGTTTATATTTGGAGACATTCCTTTTTCCACTATTACCCTCTTAGCGCTCCGAATCTCCACCTGCATTTTCTACAGAAAGTGTGTTTCAGAACGGCTCAATCAAAACTAAGGTTCAACTCTTTTAGTTGAACAAACAGAAGAGAAAGAAGTTTCACACAATTCTTCTGTGTAGTTTTTATTTGTAGACATTCTTTTTCCCAATATAGGCCTCTTAGCGCTCAGAATGTCCAATTGCAGTTTCTACAGAAAGAGTGTTTCAGAACGGCTCAATCAAAAGTAAGGTTCAACTCTGTTAGTTGAATGCACAGAACAGAAAGAAGTTTCATACAATGCTTCTGTGTAGTTTATATTTGAACATATTCTTTTTTCCACTATTACCCACTTAGCGCTACGAATGTCCAGTTGCATTTTCTACAGACAGAGTGTTTCAAAACTGCTCAATCAAAAGTATGGTTTAACTCTGTTAGCTGAATGCTCAGATCAGAAAGAAGTTTCACAGAATGCTTCTGTGTAGTTTATATTTGAATATATTACTTTTTCCACTACTACGCTCTTAGCGCTCCAAATGTCCAGTTGCATTTTCTACAGAAAGAGTGTTCAGATCTGCTCAATCAAAAGTATGGTTTAACTCTGTTAGCTGAATGCACAGATCAGAAAGAAGTTTCACCGAATGATTCTGGTAGTTTATATTTGAAGACATTCCTTTTTCCACTATTACCCTCTTAGCGCTCCGAATCTCCACTTGCATTTTCTACAAAAAGAGTGTTTCATAACTGCTGAATCAAAAATATGTTTTATCTCTGTTAACTGAATTTACAGATCAGAAATAAGTTTCACAGAATGCATCTGTGTAGTTTTTATTTTAAGATATTCTTTTTCCCAATGTAGGCCTCTTAGCGCTTAGCATGTAGAATTGCAGTTTCTACAGAAAGAGTGTTTCAGAACGGCTCAATCAAAAGTAAGGTTCAACTCTGTTAGTTGAATGCACAGAACAGAAAGAATTTTCACAGAATGCTACTGTGTAGTTTATATTTGAATATATTCCTTTTTCCACTATTACCCTCTTAGCGCTCCGAATGTCCACTTGCATTTTCTACAGAAAGAGTGTTCAGAACTGCGCAATCAAAAGTTTGGTTTAACTCTGTTAGCTTAATGAACATATCAGAAATAAGTTTCACACAATGCTTCTGTGTAGTTTTTATTTGAAGATATTATTTTTCCCAATAGAGGCCTCTTAGCGCTCAGAATGTCCAATTGCAGTTTCTACAGAAAGAGTGTTTCAGAAAGGCTCAATCAAAAGTAAGGTTCAACTCTGTTAGTTGAATGCACAGAACAGAAAGAAGTTTCATACAGTGCTTCTGTGTAGTTTATATTTGAACATATTCTTTTTTCCACTATTACCCACTTAGCGCTACGAATGTCCAGTTGCATTTTCTACAGACAGAGTGTTTCAAAACTGCTCAATCAAAAGTATGGTTTAACTCTGTTAGCTGAATGCTCAGATCAGAAAGAAGTTTCACAGAATGCTTCTGTGTAGTTTATATTTGAATATATTCCTTTTTCCACTGCTACTCTCTTAGCGCTCCAAATGTCCAGTTGCATTTTCTACAGAAAGAGTGTTCAGATCTGCTCAATCAAATGTATGGTTTAACTCTGTTAGCTGAATGCACAGATCAGAAAGAAGTTTCACAGAATGATTCTGTGTAGTTTATATTTGGAGACATTCCTTTTTCCACTATTACCCTCTTAGCGCTCCGAATCTCCACTTGCATTTTCTACAGAAAGAGTGTTTCAGAACGGCTCAATCAAAACTAAGGTTCAACTCTTTTAGTTGAACAAACAGAAGAGAAAGAAGTTTCACACAATTCTTCTGTGTAGTTTTTATTTGTAGACATTCTTTTTCCCAATATAGGCCTCTTAGCGCTCAGAATGTCCAATTGCAGTTTCTACAGAAAGAGTGTTTCAGAACGGCTCAATCAAAAGTAAGGTTCAACTCTGTTAGTTGAATGCACAGAACAGAAAGAAGTTTCATACAATGCTTCTGTGTAGTTTATATTTGAACATATTCTTTTTTCCACTATTACCCACTTAGCGCTACGAATGTCCAGTTGCATTTTCTACAGACAGAGTGTTTCAAAACTGCTCAATCAAAAGTATGGTTTAACTCTGTTAGCTGAATGCTCAGATCAGAAAGAAGTTTCACAGAATGCTTCTGTGTAGTTTATATTTGAATATATTCCTTTTTCCACTACTACTCTCTTAGCGCTCCAAATGTCCAGTTGCATTTTCTACAGAAAGAGTGTTCAGATCTGCTCAATCAAAAGTATGGTTTAACTCTGTTAGCTGAATGCACAGATCAGAAAGAAGTTTCACAGAATGATTCTGTGTAGTTTATATTTGGAGACATTCCTTTTTCCACTATTACCCTCTTAGCGCTCCGAATCTCCACCTGCATTTTCTACAGAAAGTGTGTTTCAGAACGGCTCAATCAAAACTAAGGTTCAACTCTTTTAGTTGAACAAACAGAACAGGAAGAAGTTTCACAAAATTCTTCTGTGTAGTTTTTATTTGTAGACATTCTTTTTCCCAATATAGGCCTCTTAGCGCTCAGAATGTCCAATTGCAGTTTCTACAGAAAGAGTGTTTCAGAACGGCTCAATCAAATGTAAGGTTCAACTCTGTTAGTTGAATGCACAGAACACAAAGAAGTTTCATACAATGCTTCTGTGTAGTTAATATTTGAACATATTCTTATTTCCACTATTACCCACTTAGCGCTACGAATGTCCAGTTGCATTTTCTACAGACAGAGTGTTTCAAAACTGCTCAATCAAAAGTATGGTTTAACTCTGTTAGCTGAATGCTCAGATCAGAAAGAAGTTTCACAGAATGCTTCTGTGTAGTTTATATTTGAATATATTCCTTTTTCCACTACTACGCTCTTAGCGCTCCAAATGTCCAGTTGCATTTTCTACAGAAAGAGTGTTCAGATCTGCTCAATCAAAAGTATGGTTTAACACTGTTAGCTGAATGCACAGATCAGAAAGAAGTTTCACCGAATGATTCTGTGTAGTTTATATTTGAAGACATTCCTTTTTCCACTATTACCCTCTTAGCGCTCCGAATCTCCACTTGCATTTTCTACAAAAAGAGTGTTTCATAACTGCTCAATCAAAAATATGTTTTATCTCTGTTAACTGAATTTACAGATCAGAAATAAGTTTCACAGAATGCATCTGTGTAGTTTTTATTTGAAGATATTCTTTTTCCCAATGTAGGCCTCCTAGCGCTTAGCATGTCCAATTGCAGTTTCTACAGAAAGAGTGTTTCAGAACGGCTCAATCAAAAGTAAGGTTCAACTCTGTTAGTTGAATGCACAGAACAGAAAGAATTTTCACAGAATGCTACTGTGTAGTTTATATTTGAATATATTCCTTTTTCCACTATTACCCTCT
Organism: Symphalangus syndactylus; assembly: GCF_028878055.3. Classification (NCBI taxonomy): domain Eukaryota; kingdom Metazoa; phylum Chordata; class Mammalia; order Primates; family Hylobatidae; genus Symphalangus; species Symphalangus syndactylus. Next base: position 3,466,861 of record NC_072428.2, read on the forward strand.
TAGCGCTCCGAATGTCCACTTGCATTTTCTACAGAAAGAGTGTTCAGAACTGCGCAATCAAAAGTATGGTTTAACTCTGTTAGCTTAATGAACATATCAGAAATAAGTTTCACACAATGCTTCTGTGTAGTTTTTATTTGAAGATATTATTTTTCCCAATAGAGGCCTCTTAGCGCTCAGAATGTCCAATTGCAGTTTCTACAGAAAGAGTGTTTCAGAAAGGCTCAATCAAAAGTAAGGTTCAACTCTGTTAGTTGAATGCACAGAACAGAAAGAAGTTTCATACAATGCTTCTGTGTAGTTTATATTTGAACATATTCCTTTTTCCACTATTACCCACTTAGCGCTACGAATGTCCAGTTGCATTTTCTACAGACAGAGTGTTTCAAAACTGCTCAATCAAAAGTATGGTTTAACTCTGTTAGCTGAATGCTCAGATTAGAAAGAAGTTTCACAGAATGCTTCTGTGTAGTTTATATTTGAATATATTCCTTTTTCCACTACTACTCTCTTAGCGCTCCAAATGTCCAGTTGCATTTTCTACAGAAAGAGTGTTCAGATCTGCTCAATCAAAAGTATGGTTTAACTCTGTTAGCTGAATGCACAGATCAGAAAGAAGTTTCACAGAATGATTCTGTGTAGTTTATATTTGGAGACATTCCTTTTTCCACTATTACCCTCTTAGCGCTCCGAATCTCCACTTGCATTTTCTACAGAAAGAGTGTTTCAGAACGGCTCAATCAAAACTAAGGTTCAACTCTTTTAGTTGAACAAACAGAACAGAAAGAAGTTTCACACAATTCTTCTGTGTAGTTTTTATTTGTAGACATTCTTTTTCCCAATATAGGCCTCTTAGCGCTCAGAATGGCCAATTGCAGTTTCTACAGAAAGAGTGTTTCAGAACGGCTCAATCAAAACTAAGGTTCAACTCTGTTAGTTGAATGCACAGAACAGAAAGAAGTTTCATACAATGCTTCTGTGTAGTTTATATTTGAACATATTATTTTTTCCACTATTACCCACTTAGCGCTACGAATGTCCAGTTGCATTTTCTACAGACAGAGTGTTTCCAAACTGCTCAATCAAAAGTATGGTTTAACTCTGTTAGCTGAATGCTCAGATCAGAAAGAAGTTTCACAGAATGCTTCTGTGTAGTTTATATTTGAATATATTCCTTTTTCCACTACTACTCACTTAGCGCTCCAAATGTCCAGTTGCATTTTCTACAGAAAGAGTGTTCAGATCTGCTCGATCAAAAGTATGGTTTAACTCTGTTAGCTGAATGCACAGATCAGAAAGAAGTTTCACAGAATGATTCTGTGTAGTTTATATTTGGAGACATTCCTTTTTCCACTATTACCCTCTTAGCGCTCCGAATCTCCACCTGCATTTTCTACAGAAAGTGTGTTTCAGAACGGCTCAATCAAAACTAAGGTTCAACTCTTTTAGTTGAACAAACAGAACAGAAAGAAGTTTCACACAATTCTTCTGTGTAGTTTTTATTTGTAGACATTCTTTTTCCCAATATAGGCCTCTTAGCGCTCAGAATGGCCAATTGCAGTTTCTACAGAAAGAGTGTTTCAGAACGGCTCAATCAAAACTAAGCTTCAACTCTGTTAGTTGAATGCACGGAACAGAAAGAAGTTTCATACAATGCTTCTGTGTAGTTTATATTTGAACATATTATTTTTTCCACTATTACCCACTTAGCGCTACGAATGTCCAGTTGCATTTTCTACAGACAGAGTGTTTCAAAACTGCTCAATCAAAAGTATGTTTTAACTCTGTTAGCTGAATGCTCAGATCAGAAAGAAGTTTCACAGAATGCTTCTGTGTAGTTTATATTTGAATATATTCCTTTTTCCACTACTACTCACTTAGCGCTCCAAATGTCCAGTTGCATTTTCTACAGAAAGAGTGTTCAGATCTGCTCGATCAAAAGTATGGTTTAACTCTGTTAGCTGAATGCACAGATCAGAAAGAAGTTTCACAGAATGATTCTGTGTAGTTTATATTTGGAGACATTCCTTTTTCCACTATTACCCTCTTAGCGCTCCGAATCTCCACCTGCATTTTCTACAGAAAGTGTGTTTCAGAACGGCTCAATCAAAACTAAGGTTCAACTCTTTTAGTTGAACAAACAGAACAGAAAGTAGTTTCACACAATTCTTCTGTGTAGTTTTTATTTGTAGACATTCTTTTTCCCAATATAGGCCTCTTTGCGCTCAGAATGTCCAATTGCAGTTTCTACAGAAAGAGTGTTTCAGAACGGCTCAATCAAATGTAAGGTTCAACTCTGTTAGTTGAATGCACAGAACAGAAAGAAGTTTCATACAATGCTTCTGTGTAGTTTATATTTGAACATATTCTTTTTTCCACTATTACCCACTTAGCGCTACGAATGTCCAGTTGCATTTTCTACAGACAGAGTGTTTCAAAACTGCTCAATCAAAAGTAAGGTTTAACTCTGTTAGCTGAATGCTCAGATCAGAAAGAAGTTTCACAGAATGCTTCTGTGTAGTTTATATTTGAATATATTCCTTTTTCCACTACTACGCTCTTAGCGCTCCAAATGTCCACTTGCATTTTCTACAGAAAGAGTGTTCAGATCTGCTCAATCAAAAGTATGGTTTAACTCTGTTAGCTGAATGCACAGATCAGAAAGAAGTTTCACCGAATGATTCTGTGTTGTTTATATTTGAAGACATTCCTTTTTCCACTATTACTCTCTTAGCGCTCCGAATCTCCTCTTGCATTTTCTACAAAAAGAGTGTTTCATAACTGCTCAATCAAAAATATGTTTTATCTCTGTTAACTGAATTTACAGATCTGAAATAAGTTTCACAGAATGCATCTGTGTAGTTTTTATTTGAAGATATTCTTTTTCCCAATGTAGGCCTCTTAGCGCTTAGCATGTCCAATTGCAGTTTCTACAGAAAGAGTGTTTCAGAACGGCTCAATCAAAAGTAAGGTTCAACTCTGTTAGTTGAATGCACAGAACAGAAAGAATTTTCACAGAATGCTACTGTGTAGTTTATATTTGAATATATTCCTTTTTCCACTATTACCCTCTTAGCGCTCCTAATCTCCATTGCATTTTCTACAGAAAGAGTGTTCAGAACTGCGCAATCAAAAGTATGGTTTAACTCTGTTAGCTTAATGAACATATCAGAAATAAGTTTCACACAATGCTTCTGTGTAGTTTTTATTTGAAGATATTATTTTTCCCCATATAGGCCTCTTAGCGCTCAGAATGTCCAATTGCAGTTTCTACAGAAAGAGTGTTTCAGAAAGGCTCAATCAAAAGTAAGGTTCAACTCTGTTAGTTGAATGCACAGAACAGAAAGAAGTTTCATACAATGCTTCTGTGTAGTTTATATTTGAACATATTCTTTTTTCCACTATTACCCACTTAGCGCTACGAATGTCCAGTTGCATTTTCTACAGACAGAGTGTTTCAAAACTGCTCAATCAAAAGTATGGTTTAACTCTGTTAGCTGAATGCTCAGATCAGAAAGAAGTTTCACAGAATGCTTCTGTGTAGTTTATATTTGAATATATTCCTTTTTCCACTACTACTCTCTTAGCGCTCCAAATGTCCAGTTGCATTTTCTACAGAAAGAGTGTTCAGATCTGCTCAATCAAAAGTATGGTTTAACTCTGTTAGCTGAATGCACAGATCAGAAAGAAGTTTCACAGAATGATTCTGTGTAGTTTATATTTGGAGACATTCCTTTTTCCACTATTACCCTCTTAGCGCTCCGAATGTCCACCTGCATTTTCTACAGAAAGTGTGTTTCAGAACGGCTCAATCAAAACTAAGGTTCAACTCTTTTAGTTGAACAAACAGAACAGAATAAAGTTTCACACAATTCTTCTGTGTAGTTTTTATTTGTAGACATTCTTTTTCCCAATATAGGCCTCTTAGCGCTCAGAATGTCCAATTGCAGTTTCTACAGAAAGAGTGTTTCAGAACGGCTCAATCAAATGTAAGGTTCAACTCTGTTAGTTGAATGCACAGAACAGAAAGAAGTTTCATACAATGCTTCTGTGTAGTTTATATTTGAACATATTCTTATTTCCACTATTACCCACTTAGCGCTACGAATGTCCAGTTGCATTTTCTACAGACAGAGTGTTTCAAAACTGCTCAATCAATAGTATGGTTTAACTCTGTTAGCTGAATGCTCAGATCAGAAAGAATTTTCACAGAATGCTTCTGTGTAGTTTATATTTGAATATATTCCTTTTTCCACTACTACGCTCTTAGCGCTCCAAATGTCCAGTTGCATTTTCTACAGAAAGAGTGTTCAGATCTGCTCAATCAAAAGTATGGTTTAACACTGTTAGCTGAATGCACAGATCATAAAGAAGCTTCACCGAATGATTCTGTGTAGTTTATATTTGAAGACATTCCTTTTTCCACTATTACCCTCTTAGCGCTCCGAATCTCCACTTGCATTTTCTACAAAAAGAGTGTTTCATAACTGCTCAATCAAAAATATGTTTTATCTCTGTTAACTGAATTTACAGATCAGAAATAAATTTCACAGAATGCATCTGTGTAGTTTTTATTTGAAGATATTCTTTTTCCCAATGTAGGCCTCCTAGCGCTTAGCATGTCCAATTGCAGTTTCTACAGAAAGAGTGTTTCAGAACGGCTCAATCAAAAGTAAGGTTCAACTCTGTTAGTTGAATGCACAGAACAGAAAGAATTTTCACAGAATGCTACTGTGTAGTTTATATTTGAATATATTCCTTTTTCCACTATTACCCTCTTAGCGCTCCGAATGTCCACTTGCATTTTCTACAGAAAGAGTGTTCAGAACTGCGCAATCAAAAGTATGGTTTAACTCTGTTAGCTTAATGAACATATCAGAAATAAGTTTCACACAATGCTTCTGTGTAGTTTTTATTTGAAGATATTATTTTTCCCAATAGAGGCCTCTTAGCGCTCAGAATGTCCAATTGCAGTTTCTACAGAAAGAATGTTTCAGAAAGGCTCAATCAAAAGTAAGGTTCAACTCTGTTAGTTGAATGCACAGAACAGAAAGTAGTTTCATACACTGCTTCTGTGTAGTTTATATTTGAACATATTCTTTTTTCCACAATTACCCACTTAGCGCTACGAATGTCCAGTTGCATTTTCTACAGACAGAGTGTTTCAAAACTGCTCAATCAAAAGTATGGTTTAACTCTGTTAGCTGAATGCTCAGATCAGAAAGAAGTTTCACAGAATGCTTCTGTGTAGTTTATATTTGAATATATTCCTTTTTCCACTACTACTCTCTTAGCGCTCCAAATGTCCAGTTGCATTTTCTACAGAAAGAGAGTTCAGATCTGCTCAATCAAAAGTATGGTTTAACTCTGTTAGCTGAATGCACAGATCAGAAAGAAGTTTCACAGAATGATTCTGTGTAGTTTATATTTGGAGACATTCCTTTTTCCACTATTACCCTCTTAGCGCTCCGAATCTCCACTTGCATTTTCTACAGAAAGAGTGTTTCAGAACGGCTCAATCAAAACTAAGGTTGAACTCTTTTAGTTGAACAAACAGAACAGAAAGAAGTTTCACACAATTCTTCTGTGTAGTTTTTATTTGTAGACATTCTTTTTCCCAATATAGGCCTCTTAGCGCTCAGAATGTCCAATTGCAGTTTCTACAGAAAGAGTGTTTCAGAACGGCTCAATCAAAAGTAAGGTTCAACTCTGTTAGTTGAATGCACAGAACAGAAAGAAGTTTCATACAATGCTTCTGTGTAGTTTATATTTGAACATATTCTTTTTTCCACTATTACCCACTTAGCGCTACGAATGTCCAGTTGCATTTTCTACAGACAGAGTGTTTCAAAACTGCTCAATCAAAAGTATGGTTTAACTCTGTTAGCTGAATGCTCAGATCAGAAAGAAGTTTCACAGAATGCTTCTGTGTAGTTTATATTTGAATATATTCCTTTTTCCACTACTACTCTCTTAGCGCTCCAAATGTCCAGTTGCATTTTCTACAGAAAGAGAGTTCAGATCTGCTCAATCAAAAGTATGGTTTAACTCTATTAGCTGAATGCACAGATCAGAAAGAAGTTTCACAGAATGATTCTGTGTAGTTTATATTTGGAGACATTCCTTTTTCCACTATTACCCTCTTAGCGCTCCGAATCTCCACCTGCATTTTCTACAGAAAGTGTGTTTCAGAACGGCTCAATCAAAACTAAGGTTCAACTCTTTTAGTTGAACAAACAGAACAGAAAGAAGTTTCACACAATTCTTCTGTGTAGTTTTTATTTGTAGACATTCTTTTTCCCAATATAGGCCTCTTTGCGCTCAGAATGTCCAATTGCAGTTTCTACAGAAAGAGTGTTTCAGAACGGCTCAATCAAATGTAAGGTTCAACTCTGTTAGTTGAATGCACAGAACAGAAAGAAGTTTCATACAATGCTTCTGTGTAGTTTATATTTGAACATATTCTTTTTTCCACTATTACCCACTTAGCGCTACGAATGTCCAGTTGCATTTTCTACAGACAGAGTGTTTCAAAACTGCTCAATCAAAAGTAAGGTTTAACTCTGTTAGCTGAATGCTCAGATCAGAAAGAAGTTTCACAGAATGCTTCTGTGTAGTTTATATTTGAATATATTCCTTTTTCCACTACTACGCTCTTAGCGCTCCAAATGTCCACTTGCATTTTCTACAGAAAGAGTGTTCAGATCTGCTCAATCAAAAGTATGGTTTAACTCTGTTAGCTGAATGCACAGATCAGAAAGAAGTTTCACCGAATGATTCTGTGTAGTTTATATTTGAAGACATTCCTTTTTGCACTATTACCCTCTTAGCGCTCCGAATCTCCACTTGCATTTTCTACAAAAAGAGTGTTTCATAACTGCTCAATCAAAAATATGTTTTATCTCTGTTAACTGAATTTACAGATCAGAAATAAGTTTCACAGAATGCATCTGTGTAGTTTTTATTTGAAGATATTCTTTTTCCCAATGTAGGCCTCCTAGCGCTTAGCATGTCCAATTGCAGTTTCTACAGAAAGAGTGTTTCAGAACGGCTCAATCAAAAGTAAGGTTCAACTCTGTTAGTTGAATGCACAGAACAGAAAGAATTTTCACAGAATGCTACTGTGTAGTTTATATTTGAATATATTCCTTTTTCCACTATTACCCTCTTAGCGCTCCGAATGTCCACTTGCATTTTCTACAGAAAGAGTGTTCAGAACTGCGCAATCAAAAGTATGGTTTAACTCTGTTAGCTTAATGAACATATCAGAAATAAGTTTCACACAATGCTTCTGTGTAGTTTTTATTTGAAGATATTATTTTTCCCAATAGAGGCCTCTTAGCGCTCAGAATGTCCAATTGCAGTTTCTACAGAAAGAGTGTTTCAGAAAGGCTCAATCAAAAGTAAGGTTCAACTCTGTTAGTTGAATGCACAGAACAGAAAGAAGTTTCATACAATGCTTCTGTGTAGTTTATATTTGAACATATTCCTTTTTCCACTATTACCCACTTAGCGCTACGAATGTCCAGTTGCATTTTCTACAGACAGAGTGTTTCAAAACTGCTCAATCAAAAGTATGGTTTAACTCTGTTAGCTGAATGCTCAGATTAGAAAGAAGTTTCACAGAATGCTTCTGTGTAGTTTATATTTGAATATATTCCTTTTTCCACTACTACTCTCTTAGCGCTCCAAATGTCCAGTTGCATTTTCTACAGAAAGAGTGTTCAGATCTGCTCAATCAAAAGTATGGTTTAACTCTGTTAGCTGAATGCACAGATCAGAAAGAAGTTTCACAGAATGATTCTGTGTAGTTTATATTTGGAGACATTCCTTTTTCCACTATTACCCTCTTAGCGCTCCGAATCTCCACTTGCATTTTCTACAGAAAGAGTGTTTCAGAACGGCTCAATCAAAACTAAGGTTCAACTCTTTTAGTTGAACAAACAGAACAGAAAGAAGTTTCACACAATTCTTCTGTGTAGTTTTTATTTGTAGACATTCTTTTTCCCAATATAGGCCTCTTAGCGCTCAGAATGGCCAATTGCAGTTTCTACAGAAAGAGTGTTTCAGAACGGCTCAATCAAAACTAAGCTTCAACTCTGTTAGTTGAATGCACGGAACAGAAAGAAGTTTCATACAATGCTTCTGTGTGGTTTATATTTGAACATATTATTTTTTCCACTATTACCCACTTAGCGCTACGAATGTCCAGTTGCATTTTCTACAGACAGAGTGTTTCAAAACTGCTCAATCAAAAGTATGGTTTAACTCTGTTAGCTGAATGCTCAGATCAGAAAGAAGTTTCACAGAATGCTTCTGTGTAGTTTATATTTGAATATATTCCTTTTTCCACTACTACTCACTTAGCGCTCCAAATGTCCAGTTGCATTTTCTACAGAAAGAGTGTTCAGATCTGCTCGATCAAAAGTATGGTTTAACTCTGTTAGCTGAATGCACAGATCAGAAAGAAGTTTCACAGAATGATTCTGTGTAGTTTATATTTGGAGACATTCCTTTTTCCACTATTACCCTCTTAGCGCTCCGAATCTCCACCTGCATTTTCTACAGAAAGTGTGTTTCAGAACGGCTCAATCAAAACTAAGGTTCAACTCTTTTAGTTGAACAAACAGAACAGAAAGAAGTTTCACACAATTCTTCTGTGTAGTTTTTATTTGTAGACATTCTTTTTCCCAATATAGGCCTCTTTGCGCTCAGAATGTCCAATTGCAGTTTCTACAGAAAGAGTGTTTCAGAACGGCTCAATCAAATGTAAGGTTCAACTCTGTTAGTTGAATGCACAGAACAGAAAGAAGTTTCATACAATGCTTCTGTGTAGTTTATATTTGAACATATTCTTTTTTCCACTATTACCCACTTAGCGCTACGAATGTCCAGTTGCATTTTCTACAGACAGAGTGTTTCAAAACTGCTCAATCAAAAGTAAGGTTTAACTCTGTTAGCTGAATGCTCAGATCAGAAAGAAGTTTCACAGAATGCTTCTGTGTAGTTTATATTTGAATATATTCCTTTTTCCACTACTACGCTCTTAGCGCTCCAAATGTCCACTTGCATTTTCTACAGAAAGAGTGTTCAGATCTGCTCAATCAAAAGTATGGTTTAACTCTGTTAGCTGAATGCACAGATCAGAAAGAAGTTTCACCGAATGATTCTGTGTAGTTTATATTTGAAGACATTCCTTTTTCCACTATTACTCTCTTAGCGCTCCGAATCTCCTCTTGCATTTTCTACAAAAAGAGTGTTTCATAACTGCTCAATCAAAAATATGTTTTATCTCTGTTAACTGAATTTACAGATCTGAAATAAGTTTCACAGAATGCATCTGTGTAGTTTTTATTTGAAGATATTCTTTTTCCCAATGTAGGCCTCTTAGCGCTTAGCATGTCCAATTGCAGTTTCTACAGAAAGAGTGTTTCAGAACGGCTCAATCAAAAGTAAGGTTCAACTCTGTTAGTTGAATGCACAGAACAGAAAGAATTTTCACAGAATGCTACTGTGTAGTTTATATTTGAATATATTCCTTTTTCCACTATTACCCTCTTAGCGCTCCGAATCTCCATTGCATTTTCTACAGAAAGAGTGTTCAGAACTGCGCAATCAAAAGTATGGTTTAACTCTGTTAGCTTAATGAACATATCAGAAATAAGTTTCACACAATGCTTCTGTGTAGTTTTTATTTGAAGATATTATTTTTCCCCATATAGGCCTCTTAGCGCTCAGAATGTCCAATTGCAGTTTCTACAGAAAGAGTGTTTCAGAAAGGCTCAATCAAAAGTAAGGTTCAACTCTGTTAGTTGAATGCACAGAACAGAAAGAAGTTTCATAAAATGCTTCTGTGTAGTTTATATTTGAACATATTCTTTTTTCCACTATTACCCACTTAGCGCTACGAATGTCCAGTTGCATTTTCTACAGACAGAGTGTTTCAAAACTGCTCAATCAAAAGTATGGTTTAACTCTGTTAGCTGAATGCTCAGATCAGAAAGAAGTTTCACAGAATGCTTCTGTGTAGTTTATATTTGAATATATTCCTTTTTCCACTACTACTCTCTTAGCGCTCCAAATGTCCAGTTGCATTTTCTACAGAAAGAGTGTTCAGATCTGCTCAATCAAAAGTATGGTTTAACTCTGTTAGCTGAATGCACAGATCAGAAAGAAGTTTCACAGAATGATTCTGTGTAGTTTATATTTGGAGACATTCCTTTTTCCACTATTACCCTCTTAGCGCTCCGAATGTCCACCTGCATTTTCTACAGAAAGTGTGTTTCAGAACGGCTCAATCAAAACTAAGGTTCAACTCTTTTAGTTGAACAAACAGAACAGAATAAAGTTTCACACAATTCTTCTGTGTAGTTTTTATTTGTAGACATTCTTTTTCCCAATATAGGCCTCTTAGCGCTCAGAATGTCCAATTGCAGTTTCTACAGAAAGAGTGTTTCAGAACGGCTCAATCAAATGTAAGGTTCAACTCTGTTAGTTGAATGCACAGAACAGAAAGAAGTTTCATACAATGATTCTGTGTAGTTTATATTTGAACATATTCTTATTTCCACTATTACCCACTTAGCGCTACGAATGTCCAGTTGCATTTTCTACAGACAGAGTGTTTCAAAACTGCTCAATCAAAAGTATGGTTTAACTCTGTTAGCTGAATGCTCAGATCAGAAAGAAGTTTCACAGAATGCTTCTGTGTAGTTTATATTTGAATATATTCCTTTTTCCACTACTACGCTCTTAGCGCTCCAAATGTCCAGTTGCATTTTCTACAGAAAGAGTGTTCAGATCTGCTCAATCAAAAGTATGGTTTAACACTGTTAGCTGAATGCACAGATCATAAAGAAGCTTCACCGAATGATTCTGTGTAGTTTATATTTGAAGACATTCCTTTTTCCACTATTACCCTCTTAGCGCTCCGAATCTCCACTTGCATTTTCTACAAAAAGAGTGTTTCATAACTGCTCAATCAAAAATATGTTTTATCTCTGTTAACTGAATTTACAGATCAGAAATAAGTTTCACAGAATGCATCTGTGTAGTTTTTATTTGAAGATATTCTTTTTCCCAATGTAGGCCTCCTAGCGCTTAGCATGTCCAATTGCAGTTTCTACAGAAAGAGTGTTTCAGAACGGCTCAATCAAAAGTAAGGTTCAACTCTGTTAGTTGAATGCACAGAACAGAAAGAATTTTCACAGAATGCTACTGTGTAGTTTATATTTGAATATATTCCTTTTTCCACTATTACCCTCTTAGCGCTCCGAATGTCCACTTGCATTTTCTACAGAAAGAGTGTTCAGAACTGCGCAATCAAAAGTATGGTTTAACTCTGTTAGCTTAATGAACATATCAGAAATAAGTTTCACACAATGCTTCTGTGTAGTTTTTATTTGAAGATATTATTTTTCCCAATAGAGGCCTCTTAGCGCTCAGAATGTCCAATTGCAGTTTCTACAGAAAGAATGTTTCAGAAAGGCTCAATCAAAAGTAAGGTTCAACTCTGTTAGTTGAATGCACAGAACAGAAAGTAGTTTCATACACTGCTTCTGTGTAGTTTATATTTGAACATATTCTTTTTTCCACAATTACCCACTTAGCGCTACGAATGTCCAGTTGCATTTTCTACAGACAGAGTGTTTCAAAACTGCTCAATCAAAAGTATGGTTTAACTCTGTTAGCTGAATGCTCAGATCAGAAAGAAGTTTCACAGAATGCTTCTGTGTAGTTTATATTTGAATATATTCCTTTTTCCACTACTACTCTCTTAGCGCTCCAAATGTCCAGTTGCATTTTCTACAGAAAGAGAGTTCAGATCTGCTCAATCAAAAGTATGGTTTAACTCTGTTAGCTGAATGCACAGATCAGAAAGAAGTTTCACAGAATGATTCTGTGTAGTTTATATTTGGAGACATTCCTTTTTCCACTATTACCCTCTTAGCGCTCCGAATCTCCACTTGCATTTTCTACAGAAAGAGTGTTTCAGAACGGCTCAATCAAAACTAAGGTTCAACTCTTTTAGTTGAACAAACAGAACAGAAAGAAGTTTCACACAATTCTTCTGTGTAGTTTTTATTTGTAGACATTCTTTTTCGCAATATAGGCCTCTTAGCGCTCAGAATGTCCAATTGCAGTTTCTACAGAAAGAGTGTTTCAGAACGGCTCAATCAAAAGTAAGGTTCAACTCTGTTAGTTGAATGCACAGAACAGAAAGAAGTTTCATACAATGCTTCTGTGTAGTTTATATTTGAACATATTCTTTTTTCCACTATTACCCACTTAGCGCTACGAATGTCCAGTTGCATTTTCTACAGACAGAGTGTTTCAAAACTGCTCAATCAAAAGTATGGTTTAACTCTGTTAGCTGAATGCTCAGATCAGAAAGAAGTTTCACAGAATGCTTCTGTGTAGTTTATATTTGAATATATTCCTTTTTCCACTACTACTCTCTTAGCGCTCCAAATGTCCAGTTGCATTTTCTACAGAAAGAGAGTTCAGATCTGCTCAATCAAAAGTATGGTTTAACTCTGTTAGCTGAATGCACAGATCAGAAAGAAGTTTCACAGAATGATTCTGTGTAGTTTATATTTGGAGACATTCCTTTTTCCACTATTACCCTCTTAGCGCTCCGAATCTCCACTTGCATTTTCTACAGAAAGAGTGTTTCAGAACGGCTCAATCAAAACTAAGGTTCAACTCTTTTAGTTGAACAAACAGAACAGAAAGAAGTTTCACACAATTCTTCTGTGTAGTTTTTATTTGTAGACATTCTTTTTCCCAATATAGGCCTCTTAGCGCTCAGAATGTCCAATTGCAGTTTCTACAGAAAGAGTGTTTCAGAACGGCTCAATCAAAAGTAAGGTTCAACTCTGTTAGTTGAATGCACAGAACAGAAAGTAGTTTCATACAATGCTTCTGTGTAGTTTATATTTGAACATATTCTTTTTTCCACTATTACCCACTTAGCGCTACGAATGTCCAGTTGCATTTTCTACAGACAGAGTGTTTCAAAACTGCTCAATCAAAAGTATGGTTTAACTCTGTTAGCTGAATGCTCAGATCAGAAAGAAGTTTCACAGAATGCTTCTGTGTAGTTTATATTTGAATATATTCCTTTTTCCACTACTACGCTCTTAGCGCTCCAAATGTCCAGTTGCATTTTCTACAGAAAGAGTGTTCAGATCTGCTCAATCAAAAGTATGGTTTAACTCTGTTAGCTGAATGCACAGATCAGAAAGAAGTTTCACCGAATGATTCTGTGTAGTTTATATTTGAAGACATTCCTTTTTCCACTATTACCCACTTAGCGCTCCGAATCTCCACTTGCATTTTCTACAAAAAGAGTGTTTCATAACTGCTCAATCAAAAATATGTTTTATCTCTGTTATCTGAATTTACAGATCAGAAATAAGTTTCACAGAATGCATCTGTGTAGTTTTTATTTGAAGATATTCTTTTTCCCAATGTAGGCCTCTTAGCGCTTAGCATGTCCAATTGCAGTTTCTACAGAAAGAGTGTTTCAGAACGGCTCAATCAAAAGTAAGGTTCAACTCTGTTAGTTGAATGCACAGAACAGAAAGAATTTTCACAGAATGCTACTGTGTAGTTTATATTTGAATATATTCCTTTTTCCACTATTACCCTCTTAGCGCTCCGAATGTCCACTTGCATTTTCTACAGAAAGAGTGTTCAGAACTGCGCAATCAAAAGTATGGTTTAACTCTGTTAGCTTAATGAACATATCAGAAATAAGTTTCACACAATGCTTCTGTGTAGTTTTTATTTGAAGATATTATTTTTCCCAATATAGGCCTCTTAGCGCTCAGAATGTCCAATTGCAGTTTCTACAGAAAGAATGTTTCAGAAAGGCTCAATCAAAAGTAAGGTTCAACTCTGTTAGTTGAATGCACAGAACAGAAAGTAGTTTCATACACTGCTTCTGTGTAGTTTATATTTGAACATATTCTTTTTTCCACAATTACCCACTTAGCGCTACGAATGTCCAGTTGCATTTTCTACAGACAGAGTGTTTCAAAACTGCTCAATCAAAAGTATGGTTTAACTCTGTTAGCTGAATGCTCAGATCAGAAAGAAGTTTCACAGAATGCTTCTGTGTAGTTTATATTTGAATATATTCCTTTTTCCACTACTACTCTCTTAGCGCTCCAAATGTCCAGTTGCATTTTCTACAGAAAGAGAGTTCAGATCTGCTCAATCAAAAGTATGGTTTAACTCTGTTAGCTGAATGCACAGATCAGAAAGAAGTCTCACAGAATGATTCTGTGTAGTTTATATTTGGAGACATTCCTTTTTCCACTATTACCCTCTTAGCGCTCCGAATCTCCACTTGCATTTTCTACAGAAAGAGTGTTTCAGAACGGCTCAATCAAAACTAAGGTTCAACTCTTTTAGTTGAACAAACAGAACAGAAAGAAGTTTCACACAATTCTTCTGTGTAGTTTTTATTTGTAGACATTCTTTTTCCCAATATAGGCCTCTTAGCGCTCAGAATGTCCAATTGCAGTTTCTACAGAAAGAGTGTTTCAGAACGGCTCAATCAAAAGTAAGGTTCAACTCTGTTAGTTGAATGCACAGAACAGAAAGAAGTTTCATACAATGCTTCTGTGTAGTTTATATTTGAACATATACTTTTTTCCACTATTACCCACTTAGCGCTACGAATGTCCAATTGCATTTTCTACAGACAGAGTGTTTCAAAACAGCTCAATCAAAAGTATGGTTTAACTCTGTTAGCTGAATGCTCAGATCAGAAAAAAGTTTCACAGAATGCTTCTGTGTAGTTTATATTTGAATATATTCCTTTTTCCACTACTACGCTCTTAGCGCTCCAAATGTCCAGTTGCATTTTCTACAGAAAGAGTGTTCAGATCTGCTCAATCAAAAGTATGGTTTAACTCTGTTAGCTGAATGCACAGATCAGAAAGAAGTTTCACCGAATGATTCTGTGTAGTTTATATTTGAAGACATTCCTTTTTCCACTATTACCCTCTTAGCGCTCCGAATCTCCACTTGCATTTTCTACAAAAAGAGAGTTTCATAACTGCTCAATCAAAAATATGTTTTATCTCTGTTATCTGAATTTACAGATCAGAAATAAGTTTCACAGAATGCATCTGTGTAGTTTTTATTTGAAGATATTCTTTTTCCCAATGTAGGCCTCTTAGCGCTTAGCATGTCCAATTGCAGTTTCTACAGAAAGAGTGTTTCAGAACGGCTCAATCAAAAGTAAGGTTCAACTCTGTTAGTTGAATGCACAGAACAGAAAGAATTTTCACAGAATGCTACTGTGTAGTTTATATTTGAATATATTCCTTTTTCCACTATTACCCTCTTAGCGCTCCGAATGTCCGCTTGCATTTTCTACAGAAAGAGTGTTCAGAACTGCGCAATCAAAAGTATGGTTTAACTCTGTTAGCTTAATGAACATATCAGAAATAAGTTTCACAAAATG
This sequence comes from Symphalangus syndactylus, assembly GCF_028878055.3. Taxonomy (NCBI): domain Eukaryota; kingdom Metazoa; phylum Chordata; class Mammalia; order Primates; family Hylobatidae; genus Symphalangus; species Symphalangus syndactylus. The sequence goes on from NC_072428.2 coordinate 3,482,342, forward strand.
CTTCTGTGTAGTTTTTATTTGAAGATATTATTTTTCCCAATATAGGCCTCTTAGCGCTCAGAATGTCCAATTGCAGTTTCTACAGAAAGAATGTTTCAGAAAGGCTCAATCAAAAGTAAGGTTCAACTCTGTTAGTTGAATGCACAGAACAGAAAGTAGTTTCATACACTGCTTCTGTGTAGTTTATATTTGAACATATTCTTTTTTCCACAATTACCCACTTAGCGCTACGAATGTCCAGTTGCATTTTCTACAGACAGAGTGTTTCAAAACTGCTCAATCAAAAGTATGGTTTAACTCTGTTAGCTGAATCCTCAGATCAGAAAGAAGTTTCACAGAATGCTTCTGTGTAGTTTATATTTGAATATATTCCTTTTTCCACTACTACTCTCTTAGCGCTCCAAATGTCCAGTTGCATTTTCTACAGAAAGAGAGTTCAGATCTGCTCAATCAAAAGTATCGTTTAACTCTGTTAGCTGAATGCACAGATCAGAAAGAAGTTTCACAGAATGATTCTGTGTAGTTTATATTTGGAGACATTCCTTTTTCCACTATTACCCTCTTAGCGCTCCGAATCTCCACTTGCATTTTCTACAGAAAGAGTGTTTCAGAACGGCTCAATCAAAACTAAGGTTCAACTCTTTTAGTTGAACAAACAGAACAGAAAGAAGTTTCACACAATTCTTCTGTGTAGTTTTTATTTGTAGACATTCTTTTTCCCAATATAGGCCTCTTAGCGCTCAGAATGTCCAATTGCAGTTTCTACAGAAAGAGTGTTTCAGAACGGCTCAATCAAAAGTAAGGTTCAACTCTGTTAGTTGAATGCACAGAACAGAAAGAAGTTTCATACAATGCTTCTGTGTAGTTTATATTTGAACATATTCTTTTTTCCACTATTACCCACTTAGCGCTACGAATGTCCAGTTGCATTTTCTACAGACAGAGTGTTTCAAAACTGCTCAATCAAAAGTATGGTTTAACTCTGTTAGCTGAATGCTCAGATCAGAAAGAAGTTTCACAGAATGCTTCTGTGTAGTTTATATTTGAATATATTCCTTTTTCCACTACTACGCTCTTAGCGCTCCAAATGTCCAGTTGCATTTTCTACAGAAAGAGTGTTCAGATCTGCTCAATCAAAAGTATGGTTTAACTCTGTTAGCTGAATGCACAGATCAGAAAGAAGTTTCACCGAATGATTCTGTGTAGTTTATATTTGAAGACATTCCTTTTTCCACTATTACCCACTTAGCGCTCCGAATCTCCACTTGCATTTTCTACAAAAAGAGTGTTTCATAACTGCTCAATCAAAAATATGTTTTATCTCTGTTATCTGAATTTACAGATCAGAAATAAGTTTCACAGAATGCATCTGTGTAGTTTTTATTTGAAGATATTCTTTTTCCCAATGTAGGCCTCTTAGCGCTTAGCATGTCCAATTGCAGTTTCTACAGAAAGAGTGTTTCAGAACGGCTCAATCAAAAGTAAGGTTCAACTCTGTTAGTTGAATGCACAGAACAGAAAGAATTTTCACAGAATGCTACTGTGTAGTTTATATTTGAATATATTCCTTTTTCCACTATTACCCTCTTAGCGCTCCGAATGTCCACTTGCATTTTCTACAGAAAGAGTGTTCAGAACTGCGCAATCAAAAGTATGGTTTAACTCTGTTAGCTTAATGAACATATCAGAAATAAGTTTCACACAATGCTTCTGTGTAGTTTTTATTTGAAGATATTATTTTTCCCAATATAGGCCTCTTAGCGCTCAGAATGTCCAATTGCAGTTTCTACAGAAAGAATGTTTCAGAAAGGCTCAATCAAAAGTAAGGTTCAACTCTGTTAGTTGAATGCACAGAACAGAAAGTAGTTTCATACACTGCTTCTGTGTAGTTTATATTTGAACATATTCTTTTTTCCACAATTACCCACTTAGCGCTACGAATGTCCAGTTGCATTTTCTACAGACAGAGTGTTTCAAAACTGCTCAATCAAAAGTATGGTTTAACTCTGTTAGCTGAATGCTCAGATCAGAAAGAAGTTTCACAGAATGCTTCTGTGTAGTTTATATTTGAATATATTCCTTTTTCCACTACTACGCTCTTAGCGCTCCAAAAGTCCAGTTGCATTTTCTACAGAAAGAGTGTTCAGATCTGCTCAATCAAAAGTATGGTTTAACTCTGTTAGCTGAATGCACAGATCAGAAAGAAGTTTCACCGAATGATTCTGTGTAGTTTATATTTGAAGACATTCCTTTTTCCACTATTACCCTCTTAGCGCTCCGAATCTCCATTTGCATTTTCTACAAAAAGAGTGTTTCATAACTGCTCAATCAAAAATATGTTTTATCTCTGTTAACTGAATTTACAGATCAGAAATAAGTTTCACAGAATGCATCTGTGTAGTTTTTATTTGAAGATATTCTTTTTCCCAATGTAGGCCTCTTAGCGCTTAGCATGTCCAATTGCAGTTTCTACAGAAAGAGTGTTTCAGAACGGCTCAATCAAAAGTAAGGTTCAACTCTGTTAGTTGAATGCACAGAACAGAAAGAATTTTCACAGAATGCTACTGTGTAGTTTATATTTGAATATATTCCTTTTTCCACTATTAACCTCTTAGCGCTCCGAATCTCCATTGCATTTTCTACAGAAAGAGTGTTTCAGAACGGCTCAATCAAAACTAAGGTTCAACTCTTTTAGTTGAACAAACAGAACAGAAAGAAGTTTCACACAATTCTTCTGTGTAGTTTTTATTTGTAGACATTCTTTTTCCCAATATAGGCCTCTTAGCGCTCAGAATGTCCAATTGCAGTTTCTACAGAAAGAGTGTTTCAGAACGGCTCAATCAAAAGTAAGGTTCAACTCTGTTAGTTGAATGCACAGAACAGAAAGAAGTTTCATACAATGCTTCTGTGTAGTTTATATTTGAACATATTCTTTTTTCCACTATTACCCACTTAGCGCTACGAATGTCCAGTTGCATTTTCTACAGACAGAGTGTTTCAAAACTGCTCAATCAAAAGTATGGTTTAACTCTGTTAGCTGAATGCTCAGATCAGAAAGAAGTTTCACAGAATGCTTCTGTGTAGTTTATATTTGAATATATTCCTTTTTCCACTACTACGCTCTTAGCGCTCCAAATGTCCAGTTGCATTTTCTACAGAAAGAGTGTTCAGATCTGCTCAATCAAAAGTATGGTTTAACACTGTTAGCTGAATGCACAGATCAGAAAGAAGTTTCACCGAATGATTCTGTGTAGTTTATATTTGAAGACATTCCTTTTTCCACTATTACCCTCTTAGCGCTCTGAATCTCCACTTTCATTTTCTACAAAAAGTGTGTTTCATAACTGCTCAATCAAAAATATGTTTTATCTCTGTTAACTGAATTTACAGATCAGAAATAAGTTTCACAGAATGCATCTGTGTAGTTTTTATTTGAAGATATTCTTTTTCCCAATGTAGGCCTCTTAGCGCTTAGCATGTCCAATTGCAGTTTCTACAGAAAGAGTGTTTCAGAACGGCTCAATCAAAAGTAAGGTTCAACTCTGTTAGTTGAATGCACAGAACAGAAAGAATTTTCACAGAATGCTACTGTGTAGTTTATATTTGAATATATTCCTTTTTCCACTATTACCCTCTTAGCGCTCCGAATGTCCACTTGCATTTTCTACAGAAAGAGTGTTCAGAACTGCGCAATCAAAAGTATGGTTTAACTCTGTTAGCTTAATGAACATATCAGAAATAAGTTTCACACAATGCTTCTGTGTAGTTTTTATTTGAAGATATTATTTTTCCCAATATAGGCCTCTTAGCGCTCAGAATGTCCAATTGCTGTTTCTACAGAAAGAATGATTCAGAAAGGCTCAATCAAAAGTAAGGTTCAACTCTGTTAGTTGAATGCACAGAACAGAAAGTAGTTTCATACACTGCTTCTGTGTAGTTTATATTTGAACATATTCTTTTTTCCACAATTACCCACTTAGCGCTACGACTGTCCAGTTGCATTTTCTACAGACAGAGTGTTTCAAAACTGCTCAATCAAAAGTATGGTTTAACTCTGTTAGCTGAATGCTCAGATCAGAAAGAAGTTTCACAGAATGCTTCTGTGTAGTTTATATTTGAATATATTCCTTTTTCCACTACTACTCTCTTAGCGCTCCAAATGTCCAGTTGCATTTTCTACAGAAAGAGAGTTCAGATCTGCTCAATCAAAAGTATGGTTTAACTCTGTTAGCTGAATGCACAGATCAGAAAGAAGTCTCACAGAATGATTCTGTGTAGTTTATATTTGGAGACATTCCTTTTTCCACTATTACCCTCTTAGCGCTCCGAATCTCCACTTGCATTTTCTACAGAAAGAGTGTTTCAGAACGGCTCAATCAAAACTAAGGTTCAACTCTTTTAGTTGAACAAACAGAACAGAAAGAAGTTTCACACAATTCTTCTGTGTAGTTTTTATTTGTAGACATTCTTTTTCCCAATATAGGCCTCTTAGCGCTCAGAATGTCCAATTGCAGTTTCTACAGAAAGAGTGTTTCAGAACGGCTCAATCAAAAGTAAGGTTCAACTCTGTTAGTTGAATGCACAGAACAGAAAGTAGTTTCATACAATGCTTCTGTGTAGTTTATATTTGAACATATACTTTTTTCCACTATTACCCACTTAGCGCTACGAATGTCCAGTTGCATTTTCTACAGACAGAGTGTTTCAAAACAGCTCAATCAAAAGTATGGTTTAACTCTGTTAGCTGAATGCTCAGATCAGAAAAAAGTTTCACAGAATGCTTCTGTGTAGTTTATATTTGAATATATTCCTTTTTCCACTACTACGCTCTTAGCGCTCCAAAAGTCCAGTTGCATTTTCTACAGAAAGAGTGTTCAGATCTGCTCAATCAAAAGTATGGTTTAACTCTGTTAGCTGAATGCACAGATCAGAAAGAAGTTTCACCGAATGATTCTGTGTAGTTTATATTTGAAGACATTCCTTTTTCCACTATTACCCTCTTAGCGCTCCGAATCTCCACTTGCATTTTCTACAAAAAGAGAGTTTCATAACTGCTCAATCAAAAATATGTTTTATCTCTGTTATCTGAATTTACAGATCAGAAATAAGTTTCACAGAATGCATCTGTGTAGTTTTTATTTGAAGATATTCTTTTTCCCAATGTAGGCCTCTTAGCGCTTAGCATGTCCAATTGCAGTTTCTACAGAAAGAGTGTTTCAGAACGGCTCAATCAAAAGTAAGGTTCAACTCTGTTAGTTGAATGCACAGAACAGAAAGAATTTTCACAGAATGCTACTGTGTAGTTTATATTTGAATATATTCCTTTTTCCACTATTACCCTCTTAGCGCTCCGAATGTCCGCTTGCATTTTCTACAGAAAGAGTGTTCAGAACTGCGCAATCAAAAGTATGGTTTAACTCTGTTAGCTTAATGAACATATCAGAAATAAGTTTCACAAAATGCTTCTGTGTAGTTTTTATTTGAAGATATTATTTTTCCCAATATAGGCCTCTTAGCGCTCAGAATGTCCAATTGCAGTTTCTACAGAAAGAATGTTTCAGAAAGGCTCAATCAAAAGTAAGGTTCAACTCTGTTAGTTGAATGCACAGAACAGAAAGTAGTTTCATACACTGCTTCTGTGTAGTTTATATTTGAACATATTCTTTTTTCCACAATTACCCACTTAGCGCTAAGAATGTCCAGTTGCATTTTCTACAGACAGAGTGTTTCAAAACTGCTCAATCAAAAGTATGGTTTAACTCTGTTAGCTGAATGCTCAGATCAGAAAGAAGTTTCACAGAATGCTTCTGTGTAGTTTATATTTGAATATATTCCTTTTTCCACTACTACTCTCTTAGCGCTCCAAATGTCCAGTTGCATTTTCTACAGAAAGAGAGTTCAGATCTGCTCAATCAAAAGTATCGTTTAACTCTGTTAGCTGAATGCACAGATCAGAAAGAAGTTTCACAGAATGATTCTGTGTAGTTTATATTTGGAGACATTCCTTTTTCCACTATTACCCTCTTAGCGCTCCGAATCTCCACTTGCATTTTCTACAGAAAGAGTGTTTCAGAACGGCTCAATCAAAACTAAGGTTCAACTCTTTTAGTTGAACAAACAGAACAGAAAGAAGTTTCACACAATTCTTCTGTGTAGTTTTTATTTGTAGACATTCTTTTTCCCAATATAGGCCTCTTAGCGCTCAGAATGTCCAATTGCAGTTTCTACAGAAAGAGTGTTTCAGAACGGCTCAATCAAAAGTAAGGTTCAACTCTGTTAGTTGAATGCACAGAACAGAAAGAAGTTTCATACAATGCTTCTGTGTAGTTTATATTTGAACATATTCTTTTTTCCACTATTACCCACTTAGCGCTACGAATGTCCAGTTGCATTTTCTACAGACAGAGTGTTTCAAAACTGCTCAATCAAAAGTATGGTTTAACTCTGTTAGCTGAATGCTCAGATCAGAAAGAAGTTTCACAGAATGCTTCTGTGTAGTTTATATTTGAATATATTCCTTTTTCCACTACTACGCTCTTAGCGCTCCAAATGTCCAGTTGCATTTTCTACAGAAAGAGTGTTCAGATCTGCTCAATCAAAAGTATGGTTTAACTCTGTTAGCTGAATGCACAGATCAGAAAGAAGTTTCACCGAATGATTCTGTGTAGTTTGTATTTGAAGACATTCCTTTTTCCACTATTACCCACTTAGCGCTCCGAATCTCCACTTGCATTTTCTACAAAAAGAGTGTTTCATAACTGCTCAATCAAAAATATGTTTTATCTCTGTTATCTGAATTTACAGATCAGAAATAAGTTTCACAGAATGCATCTGTGTAGTTTTTATTTGAAGATATTCTTTTTCCCAATGTAGGCCTCTTAGCGCTTAGCATGTCCAATTGCAGTTTCTACAGAAAGAGTGTTTCAGAACGGCTCAATCAAAAGTAAGGTTCAACTCTGTTAGTTGAATGCACAGAACAGAAAGAATTTTCACAGAATGCTACTGTGTAGTTTATATTTGAATATATTCCTTTTTCCACTATTACCCTCTTAGCGCTCCGAATGTCCACTTGCATTTTCTACAGAAAGAGTGTTCAGAACTGCGCAATCAAAAGTATGGTTTAACTCTGTTAGCTTAATGAACATATCAGAAATAAGTTTCACACAATGCTTCTGTGTAGTTTTTATTTGAAGATATTATTTTTCCCAATATAGGCCTCTTAGCGCTCAGAATGTCCAATTGCAGTTTCTACAGAAAGAATGTTTCAGAAAGGCTCAATCAAAAGTAAGGTTCAACTCTGTTAGTTGAATGCACAGAACAGAAAGTAGTTTCATACACTGCTTCTGTGTAGTTTATATTTGAACATATACTTTTTTCCACAATTACCCACTTAGCGCTACGAATGTCCAGTTGCATTTTCTACAGACAGAGTGTTTCAAAACTGCTCAATCAAAAGTATGGTTTAACTCTGTTAGCTGAATGCTCAGATCAGAAAGAAGTTTCACAGAATGCTTCTGTGTAGTTTATATTTGAATATATTCCTTTTTCCACTACTACTCTCTTAGCGCTCCAAATGCCCAGTTGCATTTTCTACAGAAAGAGAGATCAGATCTGCTCAATCAAAAGTATGGTTTAACTCTGTTAGCTGAATGCACAGATCAGAAAGAAGTTTCACAGAATGATTCTGTGTAGTTTATATTTGGAGACATTCCTTTTTCCACTATTACCCTCTTAGCGCTCCGAATCTCCACTTGCATTTTCTACAGAAAGAGTGTTTCAGAACGGCTCAATCAAAACTAAGGTTCAACTCTTTTAGTTGAACAAACAGAACAGAAAGAAGTTTCACACAATTCTTCTGTGTAGTTTTTATTTGTAGACATTCTTTTTCCCAATATAGGCCTCTTAGCGCTCAGAATGTCCAATTGCAGTTTCTACAGAAAGAGTGTTTCAGAACGGCTCAATCAAAAGTAAGGTTCAACTCTGTTAGTTGAATGCACAGAACAGAAAGAAGTTTCATACAATGCTTCTCTGTAGTTTATATTTGAACATATTCTTTTTTCCACTATTACCCACTTAGCGCTACGAATGTCCAGTTGCATTTTCTACAGACAGAGTGTTTCAAAACTGCTCAATCAAAAGTATGGTTTAACTCTGTTAGCTGAATGCTCAGATCAGAAAGAAGTTTCACAGAATGCTTCTGTGTAGTTTATATTTGAATATATTACTTTTTCCACTACTACGCTCTTAGCGCTCCAAATGTCCAGTTGCATTTTCTACAGAAAGAGTGTTCAGATCTGCTCAATCAAAAGTATGGTTTAACTATGTTAGCTGAATGCACAGATCAGAAAGAAGTTTCACCGAATGATTCTGTGTAGTTTATATTTGAAGACATTCCTTTTTCCACTATTACCCTCTTAGCGCTCCGAATCTCCACTTGCATTTTCTACAAAAAGAGTGTTTCATAACTGCTCAATCAAAAATATGTTTTATCTCTGTTAACTGAATTTACAGATCAGAAATAAGTTTCACAGAATGCATCTGTGTAGTTTTTATTTGAAGATATTCTTTTTCCCAATGTAGGCCTCTTAGCGCTTAGCATGTCCAATTGCAGTTTCTACAGAAAGAGTGTTTCAGAACGGCTCAATCAAAAGTAAGGTTCAACTCTGTTAGTTGAATGCACAGAACAGAAAGAATTTTCACAGAATGCTACTGTGTAGTTTATATTTGAATATATTCCTTTTTCCACTATTAACCTCTTAGCGCTCCGAATCTCCATTGCATTTTCTACAGAAAGAGTGTTTCAGAACGGCTCAATCAAAACTAAGGTTCAACTCTTTTAGTTGAACAAACAGAACAGAAAGAAGTTTCACACAATTCTTCTGTGTAGTTTTTATTTGTAGACATTCTTTTTCCCAATATAGGCCTCTTAGCGCTCAGAATGTCCAATTGCAGTTTCTACAGAAAGAGTGTTTCAGAACGGCTCAATCAAAAGTAAGGTTCAACTCTGTTAGTTGAATGCACAGAACAGAAAGAAGTTTCATACAATGCTTCTGTGTAGTTTATATTTGAACATATTCGTTTTTCCACTATTACCCACTTAGCGCTACGAATGTCCAGTTGCATTTTCTACAGACAGAGTGTTTCAAAACTGCTCAATCAAAAGTATGGTTTAACTCTGTTAGCTGAATGCTCAGATCAGAAAGAAGTTTCACAGAATGCTTCTGTGTAGTTTATATTTGAATATATTCCTTTTTCCACTACTACGCTCTTAGCGCTCCAAATGTCCAGTTGCATTTTCTACAGAAAGAGTGTTCAGATCTGCTCAATCAAAAGTATGGTTTAACTCTGTTAGCTGAATGCACAGATCAGAAAGAAGTTTCACCGAATGATTCTGTGTAGTTTATATTTGAAGACATTCCTTTTTCCACTATTACCCTCTTAGCGCTCCGAATCTCCACTTGCATTTTCTACAAAAAGAGTGTTTCATAACTGCTCAATCAAAAATATGTTTTATCTCTGTTAACTGAATTTACAGATCAGAAATAAGTTTCACAGAATGCATCTGTGTAGTTTTTATTTGAAGATATTCTTTTTCCCAATGTAGGCCTCTTAGCGCTTAGCATGTCCAATTGCAGTTTCTACAGAAAGAGTGTTTCAGAACGGCTCAATCAAAAGTAAGGTTCAACTCTGTTAGTTGAATGCACAGAACAGAAAGAATTTTCACAGAATGCTACTGTGTAGTTTATATTTGAATATATTCCTTTTTCCACTATTACCCTCTTAGCGCTCCGAATGTCCACTTGCATTTTCTACAGAAAGAGTGTTCAGAACTGCGCAATCAAAAGTATGGTTTAACTCTGTTAGCTTAATGAACATATCAGAAATAAGTTTCACACAATGCTACTGTGTAGTTTTTATTTGAAGATATTATTTTTCCCAATATAGGCCTCTTAGCGCTCAGAATGTCCAATTGCTGTTTCTACAGAAAGAATGATTCAGAAAGGCTCAATCAAAAGTAAGGTTCAACTCTGTTAGTTGAATGCACAGAACAGAAAGTAGTTTCATACACTGCTTCTGTGTAGTTTATATTTGAACATATTCTTTTTTCCACAATTACCCACTTAGCGCTACGACTGTCCAGTTGCATTTTCTACAGACAGAGTGTTTCAAAACTGCTCAATCAAAAGTATGGTTTAACTCTGTTAGCTGAATGCTCAGATCAGAAAGAAGTTTCACAGAATGCTTCTGTGTAGTTTATATTTGAATATATTCCTTTTTCCACTACTACGCTCTTAGCGCTCCAAATGTCCAGTTGCATTTTCTACAGAAAGAGAGTTCAGATCTGCTCAATCAAAAGTATGGTTTAACTCTGTTAGCTGAATGCACAGATCAGAAAGAAGTCTCACAGAATGATTCTGTGTAGTTTATATTTGGAGACATTCCTTTTTCCACTATTACCCTCTTAGCGCTCCGAATCTCCACTTGCATTTTCTACAGAAAGAGTGTTTCAGAACGGCTCAATCAAAACTAAGGTTCAACTCTTTTAGTTGAACAAACAGAACAGAAAGAAGTTTCACACAATTCTTCTGTGTAGTTTTTATTTGTAGACATTCTTTTTCCCAATATAGGCCTCTTAGCGCTCAGAATGTCCAATTGCAGTTTCTACAGAAAGAGTGTTTCAGAACGGCTCAATCAAAAGTAAGGTTCAACTCTGTTAGTTGAATGCACAGAACAGAAAGAAGTTTCATACAATGCTTCTGTGTAGTTTATATTTGAACATATTCTTTTTTCCACTATTACCCACTTAGCGCTACGAATGTCCAGTTGCATTTTCTACAGACAGAGTGTTTCAAAACTGCTCAATCAAAAGTATGGTTTAACTCTGTTAGCTGAATGCTCAGATCAGAAAGAAGTTTCACAGAATGCTTCTGTGTAGTTTATATTTGAATATATTCCTTTTTCCACTACTACGCTCTTAGCGCTCCAAATGTCCAGTTACATTTTCTACAGAAAGAGTGTTCAGATCTGCTCAATCAAAAGTATGGTTTAACTCTGTTAGCTGAATGCACAGATCAGAAAGAAATTTCACCGAATGATTCTGTGTAGTTTATATTTGAAGACATTCCTTTTTCCACTATTACCCTCTTAGCGCTCCGAATCTCCACTTGCATTTTCTACAAAAAGAGTGTTTCATAACTGCTCAATCAAAAATGTGTTTTATCTCTGTTAACTGAATTTACAGATCAGAAATAAGTTTCACAGAATGCATCTGTGTAGTTTTTATTTGAAGATATTCTTTTTCCCAATGTAGGCCTCTTAGCGCTTAGCATGTCCAATTGCAGTTTCTACAGAAAGAGTGTTTCAGAACGGCTCAATCAAAAGTAAGGTTCAACTCTGTTAGTTGAATGCACAGAACAGAAAGAATTTTCACAGAATGCTACTGTGTAGTTTATATTTGAATATATTCCTTTTTCCACTATTACCCTCTTAGCGCTCCGAATGTCCACTTGCATTTTCTACAGAAAGAGTGTTCAGAACTGCGCAATCAAAAGTATGGTTTAACTCTGTTAGCTTAATGAACATATCAGAAATAAGTTTCACACAATGCTTCTGTGTAGTTTTTATTTGAAGATATTATTTTTCCCAAGAGAGGCCTCTTAGCGCTCAGAATGTCCAATTGCAGTTTCTACAGAAAGAGTGTTTCAGAAAGGCTCAATCAAAAGTAAGGTTCCACTCTGTTAGTTGAATGCACAGAACAGAAAGAAGTTTCATACAATGCTTCTGTGTAGTTTATATTTGAACATATTCTTTTTTCCACTATTACCCACTTAGCGCTACGAATGTCCAGTTGCATTTTCTACAGACAGAGTGTTTCAAAACTGCTCAATCAAAAGTATGGTTTAACTCTGTTAGCTGAATGCTCAGATCAGAAAGAAGTTTCACAGAATGCTTCTGTGTAGTTTATATTTGAATATATTCCTTTTTCCACTACTACTCTCTTAGCGCTCCAAATGTCCAGTTGCATTTTCTACAGAAAGAGTGTTCAGATCTGCTCAATCAAAAGTATGGTTTAACTCTGTTAGCTGAATGCACAGATCAGAAAGAAGCTTCACAGAATGATTCTGTGTAGTTTATATTTGGAGACATTCTTTTTTCCACTATTACCCTCTTAGCGCTCCGAATCTCCACTTGCATTTTCTACAGAAAGAGTGTTTCAGAACGGCTCAATCAAAACTAAGGTTCAACTCTTTTAGTTGAACAAACAGAACAGAAAGAAGTTTCACACAATTCTTCTGTGTAGTTTTTATTTGTAGACATTCTTTTTCCCAATATAGGCCTCTTAGCGCTCAGAATGTCCAATTGCAGTTTCTACAGAAAGAGTGTTTCAGAACGGCTCAATCAAAAGTAAGGTTCAACTCTGTTAGTTGAATGCACAGAACAGAAAGAAGTTTCATACAATGCTTCTGTGTAGTTTATATTTGAACATATTCTTTTTTCCACTATTACCCACTTAGCGCTACGAATGTCCAGTTGCATTTTCTACAGACAGAGTGTTTCAAAACTGCTCAATCAAAAGTATGGTTTAACTCTGTTAGCTGAATGCTCAGATCAGAAAGAAGTTTCACAGAATGCTTCTGTGTAGTTTATATTTGAATATATTCCTTTTTCCACTACTACGCTCTTAGCGCTCCAAATGTCCAGTTACATTTTCTACAGAAAGAGTGTTCAGATCTGCTCAATCAAAAGTATGGTTTAACTCTGTTAGCTGAATGCACAGATCAGAAAGAAATTTCACCGAATGATTCTGTGTAGTTTATATTTGAAGACATTCCTTTTTCCACTATTACCCTCTTAGCGCTCCGAATCTCCACTTGCATTTTCTACAAAAAGAGTGTTTCATAACTGCTCAATCAAAAATGTGTTTTATCTCTGTTAACTGAATTTACAGATCAGAAATAAGTTTCACAGAATGCATCTGTGTAGTTTTTATTTGAAGATATTCTTTTTCCCAATGTAGGCCTCTTAGCGCTTAGCATGTCCAATTGCAGTTTCTACAGAAAGAGTGTTTCAGAACGGCTCAATCAAAAGTAAGGTTCAACTCTGTTAGTTGAATGCACAGAACAGAAAGAATTTTCACAGAATGCTACTGTGTAGTTTATATTTGAATATATTCCTTTTTCCACTATTACCCTCTTAGCGCTCCGAATGTCCACTTGCATTTTCTACAGAAAGAGTGTTCAGAACTGCGCAATCAAAAGTATGGTTTAACTCTGTTAGCTTAATGAACATATCAGAAATAAGTTTCACACAATGCTTCTGTGTAGTTTTTATTTGAAGATATTATTTTTCCCAATAGAGGCCTCTTAGCGCTCAGAATGTCCAATTGCAGTTTCTACAGAAAGAGTGTTTCAGAAAGGCTCAATCAAAAGTAAGGTTCAACTCTGTTAGTTGAATGCACAGAACAGAAAGTAGTTTCATACAATGCTTCTGTGTAGTTTATATTTGAACATATTCTTTTTTCCACTATTACCCACTTAGCGCTACGAATGTCCAGTTGCATTTTCTACAGACAGAGTGTTTCAAAACTGCTCAATCAAAAGTATGGTTTAACTCTGTTAGCTGAATGCTCAGATCAGAAAGAAGTTTCACAGAATGCTTCTGTGTAGTTTATATTTGAATATATTCCTTTTTCCACTACTACGCTCTTAGCGCTCCAAATGTCCAGTTGCATTTTCTACAGAAAGAGTGTTCAGATCTGCTCAATCAAAAGTATGGTTTAACTCTGTTAGCTGAATGCACAGATCAGAAAGAAGTTTCACCGAATGATTCTGTGTAGTTTATATTTGAAGACATTCCTTTTTCCACTATTACCCTCTTAGCGCTCCGAATCTCCACTTGCATTTTCTACAAAAAGAGTGTTTCATAACTGCTCAATCAAAAATATGTTTTATCTCTGTTAACTGAATTTACAGATCAGAAATAAGTTTCACAGAATGCATCTGTGTAGTTTTTATTTGAAGATATTCTTTTTCCCAATGTAGGCCTCTTAGCGCTTAGCATGTCCAATTGCAGTTTCTACAGAAAGAGTGTTTCAGAATGGCTCAATCAAATGTAAGGTTCAACTCTGTTAGTTGAATGCACAGAACAGAAAGAATTTTCACAGAATGCTACTGTGTAGTTTATATTTGAATATATTCCTTTTTCCACTATTACCCTCTTAGCGCTCAGAATGTCCACTTGCATTTTCTACAGAAAGAGTGTTCAGAACTGCGCAATCAAAAGTATGGTTTAACTCTGTTAGCTTAATGAACATATCAGAAATAAGTTTCACACAATGCTTCTGTGTAGTTTTTATTTGAAGATATTATTTTTCCCAAGAGAGGCCTCTTAGCACTCAGAATGTCCAATTGCAGTTTCTACAGAAAGAGTGTTTCAGAAAGGCTCAATCAAAAGTAAGGTTCAACTCTGTTAGTTGAATGCACAGAACAGAAAGAAGTTTCATACAATGCTTCTGTGTAGTTTATATTTGAACATATTCTTTTTTCCACTATTACCCACTTAGCGCTACGAATGTCCAGTTGCATTTTCTACAGACAGAGTGTTTCAAAACTGCTCAATCAAAAATATGGTTTAACTCTGTTAGCTGAATGCTCAGATCAGAAAGAAGTTTCACAGAATGCTTCTGTGTAGTTTATATTTGAATATATTCCTTTTTCCACTACTACTCTCTTAGCGCTCCAAATGTCCAGTTGCATTTTCTACAGAAAGAGTGTTCAGATCTGCTCAATCAAAAGTATGGTTTAACTCTGTTAGCTGAATGCACAGATCAGAATGAAGTTTCACAGAATGATTCTGTGTAGTTTATATTTGGAGACATTCCTTTTTCCACTATTACCCTCTTAGCGCTCCGAATCTCCACTTGCATTTTCTACAGAAAGAGTGTTTCAGAACGGCTCAATCAAAACTAAGGTTCAACTCTTTTAGTTGAACAAACAGAACAGAAAGAAGTTTCACACAATTCTTCTGTGTAGTTTTTATTTGTAGACATTCTTTTTCCCAATATAGGCCTCTTAGCACTCAGAATGTCCAATTGCAGTTTCTACAGAAAGAGTGTTTCAGAACGGCTCAATCAAAAGTAAGGTTCAACTCTGTTAGTTGAATGCACAGAAAAGAAAGAAGTTTCATACAATGCTTCTGTGTAGTTTATATTTGAACATATTCATTTTTCCACTATTACCCACTTAGCGCTACGAATGTCCAGTTGCATTTTCTACAGACAGAGTGTTTCAAAACTGCTCAATCAAAAGTATGGTTTAACTCTGTTAGCTGAATGCTCAGATCCGAAAGAAGTTTCACAGAATGCTTCTGTGTAGTTTATATTTGAATATATTCCTTTTTCCACTACTACGCTCTTAGCGCTCCAAATGTCCAGTTGCATTTTCTACAGAAAGAGTGTTCAGATCTGCTCAATCAAAAGTATGGTTTAACTCTGTTAGCTGAATGCACAGATCAGAAAGAAGTTTCACCGAATGATTCTGTGTAGTTTATATTTGAAGACATTCCTTTTTCCACTATTACCCTCTTAGCGCTCCGAATCTCCACTAGCATTTTCTACAAAAAGAGTGTTTCATAACTGCTCAATCAAAAATATGTTTTATCTCTGTTAACTGAATTTACAGATCAGAAATAAGTTTCACAGAATGCATCTGTGTAGTTTTTATTTGAAGATATTCTTTTTCCCAATGTAGGCCTCTTAGCGCTTAGCATGTCCAATTGCAGTTTCTACAGAAAGAGTGTTTCAGAACGGCTCAATCAAAAGTAAGGTTCAACTCTGTTAGTTGAATGCACAGAACAGAAAGAATTTTCACAGAATGCTACTGTGTAGTTTATATTTGAATATATTCCTTTTTCCACTATTACCCTCTTAGCGCTCCGAATGTCCACTTGCATTTTCTACAGAAAGAGTGTTCAGAACTGCGCAATCAAAAGTATGGTTTAACTCTGTTAGCTTAATGAACATATCAGAAATAAGTTTCACACAATGCTTCTCTGTAGTTTTTATTTGAAGATATTATTTTTCCCAATAGAGGCCTCTTAGCGCTCAGAATGTCCAATTGCAGTTTCTACAGAAAGAGTGTTTCAGAAAGGCTCAATCAAAAGTAAGGTTCAACTCTGTTAGTTGAATGCACAGAACAGAAAGTAGTTTCATACAAAGCTTCTGTGTAGTTTATATTTGAACATATTCTTTTTTCCACTCTTACCCACTTAGCGCTACGAATGTCCAGTTGCATTTTCTACAGACAGAGTGTTTCAAAACTTCTCAATCAAAAGTATGGTTTAACTCTGTTAGCTGAATGCTCAGATCAGAAAGAAGTTTCACAGAATGCTTCTGTGTAGTTTATATTTGAATATATTCCTTTTTCCACTACTACGCTCTTAGCGCTCCAAATGTCCAGTTGCATTTTCTACAGAAAGAGTGTTCAGATCTGCTCAATCAAAAGTATGGTTTAACTCTGTTAGCTGAATGCACAGATCAGAAAGAAGTTTCACCGAATGATTCTGTGTAGTTTATATTTGAAGACATCCCTTTTTCCACTATTACCCTCTTAGCGCTCCGAATCTCCACTTGCATTTTCTACAAAAAGAGTGTTTCATAACTGCTCAATCAAAAATATGTTTTATCTCTGTTAACTGAATTTACAGATCAGAAATAAGTTTCACAGAATGCATCTGTGTAGTTTTTATTTGAAGATATTCTTTTTCCCAATGTAGGCCTCTTAGCGCTTAGGATGTCCAATTGCAGTTTCTACAGAAAGAGTGTTTCAGAACGGCTCAATCAAAAGTAAGGTTCAACTCTGTTAGTTGAATGCACAGAACAGAAAGAATTTTCACAGAATGCTACTGTGTAGTTTATATTTGAATATATTCCTTTTTCCACTATTACCCTCTTAGCGCTCCGAATGTCCACTTGCATTTTCTACAGAAAGAGTGTTCAGAACTGCGCAATCAAAAGTATGGTTTAACTCTGTTAGCTTAATGAACATATCAGAAATAAGTTTCACACAATGCTTCTGTGTAGTTTTTATTTGAAGATATTATTTTTCCCAATAGAGGCCTCTTAGCGCTCAGAATGTCCAATTGCAGTTTCTACAGAAAGAGTGTTTCAGAAAGGCTCAATCAAAAGTAAGGTTCAACTCTGTTAGTTGAATGCACAGAACAGAAAGTAGTTTCATACAATGCTTCTGTGTAGTTTATATTTGAACATATTCTTTTTTCCACTATTACCCACTTAGCGCTACGAATGTCCAGTTGCATTTTCTACAGACAGAGTGTTTCAAAACTGCTCAATCAAAAGTATGGTTTAACTCTGTTAGCTGAATGCTCAGATCAGAAAGAAGTTTCACAGAATGCTTCTGTGTAGTTTATATTTGAATATATTCCTTTTTCCACTACTACGCTCTTAGCGCTCCAAATGTCCAGTTGCATTTTCTACAGAAAGAGTGTTCAGATCTGCTCAATCAAAAGTATGGTTTAACTCTGTTAGCTGAATGCACAGATCAGAAAGAAGTTTCACCGAATGATTCTGTGTAGTTTATATTTGAAGACATTCCTTTTTCCACTATTACCCTCTTAGCGCTCCGAATCTCCACTTGCATTTTCTACAAAAAGAGTGTTTCATAACTGCTCAATCAAAAATATGTTTTATCTCTGTTAACTGAATTTACAGATCAGAAATAAGTTTCACAGAATGCATCTGTGTAGTTTTTATTTGAAGATATTCTTTTTCCCAATGTAGGCCTCTTAGCGCTTAGCATGTCCAATTGCAGTTTCTACAGAAAGAGTGTTTCAGAATGGCTCATTCAAATGTAAGGTTCAACTCTGTTAGTTGAATGCACAGAACAGAAAGAATTTTCACAGAATGCTACTGTGTAGTTTATATTTGAATATATTCCTTTTTCCACTATTACCCTCTTAGCGCTCAGAATGTCCACTTGCATTTTCTACAGAAAGAGTGTTCAGAACTGCGCAATCAAAAGTATGGTTTAACTCTGTTAGCTTAATGAACATATCAGAAATAAGTTTCACACAATGCTTCTGTGTAGTTTTTATTTGAAGATATTATTTTTCCCAAGAGAGGCCTCTTAGCGCTCAGAATGTCCAATTGCAGTTTCTACAGAAAGAGTGTTTCAGAAAGGCTCAATCAAAAGTAAGGTTCAACTCTGTTAGTTGAATGCACAGAACAGAAAGAAGTTTCATACAATGCTTCTGTGTAGTTTATATTTGAACATATTCTTTTTTCCACTATTACCCACTTAGCGCTACGAATGTCCAGTTGCATTTTCTACAGACAGAGTGTTTCAAAACTGCTCAATCAAAAATATGGTTTAACTCTGTTAGCTGAATGCTCAGATCAGAAAGAAGTTTCACAGAATGCTTCTGTGTAGTTTATATTTGAATATATTCCTTTTTCCACTACTACTCTCTTAGCGCTCCAAATGTCCAGTTGCATTTTCTACAGAAAGAGTGTTCAGATCTGCTCAATCAAAAGTATGGTTTAACTCTGTTAGCTGAATGCACAGATCAGAATGAAGTTTCACAGAATGATTCTGTGTAGTTTATATTTGGAGACATTCCTTTTTCCACTATTACCCTCTTAGCGCTCCGAATCTCCACTTGCATTTTCTACAGAAAGAGTGTTTCAGAACGGCTCAATCAAAACTAAGGTTCAACTCTTTTAGTTGAACAAACAGAACAGAAAGAAGTTTCACACAATTCTTCTGTGTAGTTTTTATTTGTAGACATTCTTTTTCCCAATATAGGCCTCTTAGCGCTCAGAATGTCCAATTGCAGTTTCTACAGAAAGAGTGTTTCAGAACGGCTCAATCAAAAGTAAGGTTCAACTCTGTTAGTTGAATGCACAGAAAAGAAAGAAGTTTCATACAATGCTTCTGTGTAGTTTATATTTGAACATATTCATTTTTCCACTATTACCCACTTAGCGCTACGAATGTCCAGTTGCATTTTCTACAGACAGAGTGTTTCAAAACTGCTCAATCAAAAGTATGGTTTAACTCTGTTAGCTGAATGCTCAGATCAGAAAGAAGTTTCACAGAATGCTTCTGTGTAGTTTATATTTGAATATATTCCTTTTTCCACTACTACGCTCTTAGCGCTCCAAATGTCCAGTTGCATTTTCTACAGAAAGAGTGTTCAGATCTGCTCAATCAAAAGTATGGTTTAACTCTGTTAGCTGAATGCACAGATCAGAAAGAAGTTTCACCGAATGATTCTGTGTAGTTTATATTTGAAGACATTCCTTTTTCCACTATTACCCTCTTAGCGCTCCGAATCTCCACTAGCATTTTCTACAAAAAGAGTGTTTCATAACTGCTCAATCAAAAATATGTTTTATCTCTGTTAACTGAATTTACAGATCAGAAATAAGTTTCACAGAATGCATCTGTGTAGTTTTTATTTGAAGATATTCTTTTTCCAAATGTAGGCCTCTTAGCGCTTAGCATGTCCAATTGCAGTTTCTACAGAAAGAGTGTTTCAGAACGGCTCAATCAAAAGTAAGGTTCAACTCTGTTAGTTGAATGCACAGAACAGAAAGAATTTTCACAGAATGCTACTGTGTAGTTTATATTTGAATATATTCCTTTTTCCACTATTACCCTCTTAGCGCTCCGAATGTCCACTTGCATTTTCTACAGAAAGAGTGTTCAGAACTGCGCAATCAAAAGTATGGTTTAACTCTGTTAGCTTAATGAACATATCAGAAATAAGTTTCACACAATGCTTCTGTGTAGTTTTTATTTGAAGATATTATTTTTCCCAATAGAGGCCTCTTAGCGCTCAGAATGTCCAATTGCAGTTTCTACAGAAAGAGTGTTTCAGAAAGGCTCAATCAAAAGTAAGGTTCAACTCTGTTAGTTGAATGCACAGAACAGAAAGTAGTTTCATACAATGCTTCTGTGTAGTTTATATTTGAACATATTCTTTTTTCCACTCTTACCCACTTAGCGCTACGAATGTCCAGTTGCATTTTCTACAGACAGAGTGTTTCAAAACTTCTCAATCAAAAGTATGGTTTAACTCTGTTAGCTGAATGCTCAGATCAGAAAGAAGTTTCACAGAATGCTTCTGTGTAGTTTATATTTGAATATATTCCTTTTTCCACTACTACGCTCTTAGCGCTCCAAATGTCCAGTTGCATTTTCTACAGAAAGAGTGTTCAGATCTGCTCAATCAAAAGTATGGTTTAACTCTGTTAGCTGAATGCACAGATCAGAAAGAAGTTTCACCGAATGATTCTGTGTAGTTTATATTTGAGGACATTCCTTTTTCCACTATTACCCTCTTAGCGCTCCGAATCTCCACTTGCATTTTCTACAAAAAGAGTGTTTCATAACTGCTCAATCAAAAATATGTTTTATCTCTGTTAACTGAATTTACAGATCAGAAATAAGTTTCACAGAATGCATCTGTGTAGTTTTTATTTGAAGATATTCTTTTTCCCAATGTAGGCCTCTTAGCGCTTAGGATGTCCAATTGCAGTTTCTACAGAAAGAGTGTTTCAGAACGGCTCAATCAAAAGTAAGGTTCAACTCTGTTAGTTGAATGCACAGAACAGAAAGAATTTTCACAGAATGCTACTGTGTAGTTTATATTTGAATATATTCCTTTTTCCACTATTACCCTCTTAGCGCTCCGAATGTCCACTTGCATTTTCTACAGAAAGATTGTTCAGAACTGCGCAATCAAAAGTATGGTTTAACTCTGTTAGCTTAATGAACATATCAGAAATAAGTTTCACACAATGCTTCTGTGTAGTTTTTATTTGAAGATATTATTTTTCCCAAGAGAGGCCTCTTAGCGCTCAGAATGTCCAATTGCAGTTTCTACAGAAAGAGTGTTTCCGAAAGGCTCAATCAAAAGTAAGGTTCAACTCTGTTAGTTGAATGCACAGAACAGAAAGAAGTTTCATACAATGCTTCTGTGTAGTTTATATTTGAACATATTCTTTTTTCCACTATTACCCACTTAGCGCTACGAATGTCCAGTTGCATTTTCTACAGACAGAGTGTTTCAAAACTGCTCAATCAAAAGTATGGTTTAACTCTGTTAGCTGAATGCTCAGATCAGAAAGAAGTTTCACAGAATGCTTCTGTGTAATTTATATTTGAATATATTCCTTTTTCCACTACTACTCTCTTAGCGCTCCAAATGTCCAGTTGCATTTTCTACAGAAAGAGTGTTCAGATCTGCTCAATCAAAAGTATGGTTTAACTCTGTTAGCTGAATGCACAGATCAGAAAGAAGCTTCACAGAATGATTCTGTGTAGTTTATATTTGGAAACATTCTTTTTTCCACTATTACCCTCTTAGCGCTCCGAATCTCCACTTGCATTTTCTACAGAAAGAGTGTTTCAGAACGGCTCAATCAAAACTAAGGTTCAACTCTTTTAGTTGAACAAACAGAACAGAAAGAAGTTTCACACAATTCTTCTGTGTAGTTTTTATTTGTAGACATTCTTTTTCCCAATATAGGCCTCTTAGCGCTCAGAATGTCCAATTGCAGTTTCTACAGAAAGAGTGTTTCAGAACGGCTCAATCAAAAGTAAGGTTCAACTCTGTTAGTTGAATGCACAGAACAGAAAGAAGTTTCATACAATGCTTCTGTGTAGTTTATATTTGAACATATTCTTTTTTCCACTATTACCCACTTAGCGCTACGAATGTCCAGTTGCATTTTCTACAGACAGAGTGTTTCAAAACTGCTCAATCAAAAGTATGGTTTAACTCTGTTAGCTGAATGCTCAGATCAGAAAGAAGTTTCACAGAATGCTTCTGTGTAGTTTATATTTGAATATATTCCTTTTTCCACTACTACGCTCTTAGCGCTCCAAATGTCCAGTTGCATTTTCTACAGAAAGAGTGTTCAGATCTGCTCAATCAAAAGTATGGTTTAACTCTGTTAGCTGAATGCACAGATCAGAAAGAAGTTTCACCGAATGATTCTGTGTAGTTTATATTTGAAGACATTCCTTTTTCCACTATTACCCTCTTAGCGCTCCGAATCTCCACTTGCATTTTCTACAAAAAGAGTGTTTCATAACTGCTCAATCAAAAATATGTTTTATCTCTGTTAACTGAATTTACAGATCAGAAATAAGTTTCACAGAATGCATCTGTGTAGTTTTTATTTGAAGATATTCTTTTTCCCAATGTAGGCCTCTTAGCGCTTAGCATGTCCAATTGCAGTTTCTACAGAAAGAGTGTTTCAGAACGGCTCAATCAAAAGTAAGGTTCAACTCTGTTAGTTGAATGCACAGAACAGAAAGAATTTTCAAAGAATGCTACTGTGTAGTTTATATTTGAATATATTCCTTTTTCCACTATTACCCTCTTAGCGCTCCGAATGTCCACTTGCATTTTCTACAGAAAGAGTGTTCAGAACTGCGCAATCAAAAGTATGGTTTAACTCTGTTAGCTTAATGAACATATCAGAAATAAGTTTCACACAATGCTTCTGTGTAGTTTTTATTTGAAGATATTATTTTTCCCAATAGAGGCCTCTTAGCGCTCAGAATGTCCAATTGCAGTTTCTACAGAAAGAGTGTTTCAGAAAGGCTCAATCAAAAGTAAGGTTCAACTCTGTTAGTTGAATGCACAGAACAGAAAGAAGTTACATACAATGCTTCTGTGTAGTTTATATTTGAACATATTCTTTTTTCCACTATTACCCACTTAGCGCTACGAATGTCCAGTTGCATTTTCTACAGACAGAGTGTTTCAAAACTGCTCAATCAAAAGTATGGTTTAACTCTGTTAGCTGAATGCTCAGATCAGAAAGAAGTTTCACAGAATGCTTCTGTGTAGTTTATATTTGAATATATTCCTTTTTCCACTACTACTCTCTTAGCGCTCCAAATGTCCAGTTGCATTTTCTACAGAAAGAGTGTTCAGATCTGCTCAATCAAAAGTATGGTTTAACTCTGTTAGCTGAATGCACAGATCAGAAAGAAGTTTCACAGAATGATTCTGTGTAGTTTATATTTGGAGACACTCCTTTTTCCACTATTACCCTCTTAGCGCTCCGAATCTCCACTTGCATTTTCTACAGAAAGAGTGTTTCAGAACGGCTCAATCAAAACTAAGGTTCAACTCTTTTAGTTGAACAAACAGAAGAGAAAGAAGTTTCACACAATTCTTCTGTGTAGTTTTTATTTGTAGACATTCTTTTTCCCAATATAGGCCTCTTAGCGCTCAGAATGTCCAATTGCAGTTTCTACAGAAAGAGTGTTTCAGAACGGCTCAATCAAAAGTAAGGTTCAACTCTGTTAGTTGAATGCACAGAACAGAAAGAAGTTTCATACAATGCTTCTGTGTAGTTTATATTTGAACATATTCTTTTTTCCACTATTACCCACTTAGCGCTACGAATGTCCAGTTGCATTTTCTACAGACAGAGTGTTTCAAAACTGCTCAATCAAAAGTATGGTTTAACTCTGTTAGCTGAATGCTCAGATCAGAAAGAAGTTTCACAGAATGCTTCTGTGTAGTTTATATTTGAATATATTCCTTTTTCCACTACTACGCTCTTAGCGCTCCAAATGTCCAGTTGCATTTTCTACAGAAAGAGTGTTCAGATCTGCTCAATCAAAAGTATGGTTTAACTCTGTTAGCTGAATGCACAGATCAGAAAGAAGTTTCACCGAATGATTCTGTGTAGTTTATATTTGAAGACATTCCTTTTTCCACTATTACCCTCTTAGCGCTCCGAATCTCCACTTGCATTTTCTACAAAAAGAGTGTTTCATAACTGCTCAATCAAAAATATGTTTTATCTCTGTTAACTGAATTTACAGATCAGAAATAAGTTTCACAGAATGCATCTGTGTAGTTTTTATTTGAAGATATTCTTTTTCCCAATGTAGGCCTCTTAGCGCTTAGCATGTCCAATTGCAGTTTCTACAGAAAGAGTGTTTCAGAACGGCTCAATCAAAAGTAAGGTTCAACTCTGTTAGTTGAATGCACAGAACAGAAAGAATTTTCAAAGAATGCTACTGTGTAGTTTATATTTGAATATATTCCTTTTTCCACTATTACCCTCTTAGCGCTCCGAATGTCCACTTGCATTTTCTACAGAAAGAGTGTTCAGAACTGCGCAATCAAAAGTATGGTTTAACTCTGTTAGCTTAATGAACATATCAGAAATAAGTTTCACACAATGCTTCTGTGTAGTTTTTATTTGAAGATATTATTTTTCCCAATAGAGGCCTCTTAGCGCTCAGAATGTCCAATTGCAGTTTCTACAGAAAGAGTGTTTCAGAAAGGCTCAATCAAAAGTAAGGTTCAACTCTGTTAGTTGAATGCACAGAACAGAAAGAAGTTACATACAATGCTTCTGTGTAGTTTATATTTGAACATATTCTTTTTTCCACTATTACCCACTTAGCGCTACGAATGTCCAGTTGCATTTTCTACAGACAGAGTGTTTCAAAACTGCTCAATCAAAAGTATGGTTTAACTCTGTTAGCTGAATGCTCAGATCAGAAAGAAGTTTCACAGAATGCTTCTGTGTAGTTTATATTTGAATATATTCCTTTTTCCACTACTACTCTCTTAGCGCTCCAAATGTCCAGTTGCATTTTCTACAGAAAGAGTGTTCAGATCTGCTCAATCAAAAGTATGGTTTAACTCTGTTAGCTGAATGCACAGATCAGAAAGAAGTTTCACAGAATGATTCTGTGTAGTTTATATTTGGAGACATTCCTTTTTCCACTATTACCCTCTTAGCGCTCCGAATCTCCACTTGCATTTTCTACAGAAAGAGTGTTTCAGAACGGCTCAATCAAAACTAAGGTTCAACTCTTTTAGTTGAACAAACAGAAGAGAAAGAAGTTTCACACAATTCTTCTGTGTAGTTTTTATTTGTAGACATTCTTTTTCCCAATATAGGCCTCTTAGCGCTCAGAATGTCCAATTGCAGTTTCTACAGAAAGAGTGTTTCAGAACGGCTCAATCAAAAGTAAGGTTCAACTCTGTTAGTTGAATGCACAGAACAGAAAGAAGTTTCATACAATGCTTCTGTGTAGTTTATATTTGAACATATTCTTTTTTCCACTATTACCCACTTAGCGCTACGAATGTCCAGTTGCATTTTCTACAGACAGAGTGTTTCAAAACTGCTCAATCAAATGTATGGTTTAACTCTGTTAGCTGAATGCTCAGATCAGAAAGAAGTTTCACAGAATGCTTCTGTGTAGTTTATATTTGAATATATTCCTTTTTCCACTACTACGCTCTTAGCGCTCCAAATGTCCAGTTGCATTTTCTACAGAAAGAGTGTTCAGATCTGCTCAATCAAAAGTATGTTTTAACTCTGTTAGCTGAATGCACAGATCAGAAAGAAGTTTCACCGAATGATTCTGTGTAGTTTATATTTGAAGACATTCCTTTTTCCACTATTACTCTCTTAGCGCTCCGAATCTCCTCTTGCATTTTCTACAAAAAGAGTGTTTCATAACTGCTCAATCAAAAATATGTTTTATCTCTGTTAACTGAATTTACAGATCTGAAATAAGTTTCACAGAATGCATCTGTGTAGTTTTTATTTGAAGATATTCTTTTTCCCAATGTAGGCCTCTTAGCGCTAAGCATGTCCAATTGCTGTTTCTACAGAAAGAGTGTTTCAGAACGGCTCAATCAAAAGTAAGGTTCAACTCTGTTAGTTGAATGCACAGAACAGAAAGAATTTTCACAGAATGCTACTGTGTAGTTTATATTTGAATATATTCCTTTTTCCACTATTACCCTCTTAGCGCTACGAATCTCCATTGCATTTTCTACAGAAAGAGTGTTCAGAACTGCGCAATCAAAAGTATGGTTTAACTCTGTTAGCTTAATGAACATATCAGAAATAAGTTTCACACAATGCTTCTGTGTAGTTTTTATTTGAAGATATTATTTTTCCCCATATAGGCCTCTTAGCGCTCAGAATGTCCAATTGCAGTTTCTACAGAAAGAGAGTTTCAGAAAGGCTCAATCAAAAGTAAGGTTCAACTCTGTTAGTTGAATGCACAGAACAGAAAGAAGTTTCATACAATGCTTCTGTGTAGTTTATATTTGAACATATTCTTTTTTCCACTATTACCCACTTAGCGCTACGAATGTCCAGTTGCATTTTCTACAGACAGAGTGTTTCAAAACTGCTCAATCAAAAGTATGGTTTAACTCTGTTAGCTGAATGCTCAGATCAGAAAGAAGTTTCACAGAATGCTTCTGTGTAGTTTATATTTGAATATATTCCTTTTTCCACTACTACTCTCTTAGCGCTCCAAATGTCCAGTTGCATTTTCTACAGAAAGAGTGTTCAGATCTGCTCAATCAAAAGTATGGTTTAACACTGTTAGCTGAATGCACAGATCAGAAAGAAGTTTCACAGAATGATTCTGTGTAGTTTATATTTGGAGACATTCCTTTTTCCACTATTACCCTCTTAGCGCTCCGAATCTCCACCTGCATTTTCTACAGAAAGTGTGTTTCAGAACGGCTCAATCAAAACTAAGGTTCAACTCTTTTAGTTGAACAAACAGAACAGAAAGAAGTTTCACACAATTCTTCTGTGTAGTTTTTATTTGTAGACATTCTTTTTCCCAATATAGGCCTCTTAGCGCTCAGAATGTCCAATTGCAGTTTCTACAGAAAGAGTGTTTCAGAACGGCTCAATCAAATGTAAGGTTCAACTCTGTTAGTTGAATGCACAGAACAGAAAGAAGTTTCATACAATGCTTCTGTGTAGTTTATATTTGAACATATTCTTTTTTCCACTATTACCCACTTAGCGCTACGAATGTCCAGTTGCATTTTCTACAGACAGAGTGTTTCAAAACTGCTCAATCAAAAGTATGGTTTAACTCTGTTAGCTGAATGCTCAGATCAGAAAGAAGTTTCACAGAATGCTTCTGTGTAGTTTATATTTGAATATATTCCTTTTTCCACTACTACGCTCTTAGCGCTCCAAATGTCCAGTTGCATTTTCTACAGAAAGAGTGTTCAGATCTGCTCAATCAAAAGTATGGTTTAACTCTGTTAGCTGAATGCACAGATCAGAAAGAAGTTTCACCGAATGATTCTGTGTAGTTTATATTTGAAGACATTCCTTTTTCCACTATTACTCTCTTAGCGCTCCGAATCTCCTCTTGCATTTTCTACAAAAAGAGTGTTTCATAACTGCTCAATCAAAAATATGTTTTATCTCTGTTAACTGAATTTACAGATCTGAAATAAGTTTCACAGAATGCATCTGTGTAGTTTTTATTTGAAGATATTCTTTTTCCCAATGTAGGCCTCTTAGCGCTAAGCATGTCCAATTGCAGTTTCTACAGAAAGAGTGTTTCAGAACGGCTCAATCAAAAGTAAGGTTCAACTCTGTTAGTTGAATGCACAGAACAGAAAGAATTTTCACAGAATGCTACTGTGTAGTTTATATTTGAATATATTCCTTTTTCCACTATTACCCTCTTAGCGCTACGAATCTCCATTGCATTTTCTACAGAAAGAGTGTTCAGAACTGCGCAATCAAAAGTATGGTTTAACTCTGTTAGCTTAATGAACATATCAGAAATAAGTTTCACACAATGCTTCTGTGTAGTTTTTATTTGAAGATATTATTTTTCCCCATATAGGCCTCTTAGCGCTCAGAATGTCCAATTGCAGTTTCTACAGAAAGAGATTTTCAGAAAGGCTCAATCAAAAGTAAGGTTCAACTCTGTTAGTTGAATGCACAGAACAGAAAGAAGTTTCATACAATGCTTCTGTGTAGTTTATATTTGAACATATTCTTTTTTCCACTATTACCCACTTAGCGCTACGAATGTCCAGTTGCATTTTCTACAGACAGAGTGTTTCAAAACTGCTCAATCAAAAGTATGGTTTAACTCTGTTAGCTGAATGCTCAGATCAGAAAGAAGTTTCACAGAATGCTTCTGTGTAGTTTATATTTGAATATATTCCTTTTTCCACTACTACTCTCTTAGCGCTCCAAATGTCCAGTTGCATTTTCTACAGAAAGAGTGTTCAGATCTGCTCAATCAAAAGTATGGTTTAACACTGTTAGCTGAATGCACAGATCAGAAAGAAGTTTCACAGAATGATTCTGTGTAGTTTATATTTGGAGACATTCCTTTTTCCACTATTACCCTCTTAGCGCTCCGAATCTCCACCTGCATTTTCTACAGAAAGTGTGTTTCAGAACGGCTCAATCAAAACTAAGGTTCAACTCTTTTAGTTGAACAAACAGAACAGAAAGAAGTTTCACACAATTCTTCTGTGTAGTTTTTATTTGTAGACATTCTTTTTCCCAATATAGGCCTCTTAGCGCTCAGAATGTCCAATTGCAGTTTCTACAGAAAGAGTGTTTCAGAACGGCTCAATCAAATGTAAGGTTCAACTCTGTTAGTTGAATGCACAGAACAGAAAGAAGTTTCATACAATGCTTCTGTGTAGTTTATATTTGAACATATTCTTTTTTCCACTATTACCCACTTAGCGCTACGAATGTCCAGTTGCATTTTCTACAGACAGAGTGTTTCAAAACTGCTCAATCAAAAGTATGGTTTAACTCTGTTAGCTGAATGCTCAGATCAGAAAGAAGTTTCACAGAATGCTTCTGTGTAGTTTATATTTGAATATATTCCTTTTTCCACTACTACGCTCTTAGCGCTCCAAATGTCCAGTTGCATTTTCTACAGAAAGAGTGTTCAGATCTGCTCAATCAAAAGTATGGTTTAACTCTGTTAGCTGAATGCACAGATCAGAAAGAAGTTTCACCGAATGATTCTGTGTAGTTTATATTTGAAGACATTCCTTTTTCCACTATTACTCTCTTAGCGCTCCGAATCTCCTCTTGCATTTTCTACAAAAAGAGTGTTTCATAACTGCTCAATCAAAAATATGTTTTATCTCTGTTAACAGAATTTACAGATCTGAAATAAGTTTCACAGAATGCATCTGTGTAGTTTTTATTTGAAGATATTCTTTTTCCCAATGTAGGCCTCTTAGCGCTTAGCATGTCCAATTGCAGTTTCTACAGAAAGAGTGTTTCAGAACGGCTCAATCAAAAGTAAGGTTCAACTCTGTTAGTTGAATGCACAGAACAGAAAGAATTTTCACAGAATGCTACTGTGTAGTTTATATTTGAATATATTCCTTTTTCCACTATTACCCTCTTAGCGCTCCGAATCTCCATTGCATTTTCTACAGAAAGAGTGTTCAGAACTGCGCAATCAAAAGTATGGTTTAACTCTGTTAGCTTAATGAACATATCAGAAATAAGTTTCACACAATGCTTCTGTGTAGTTTTTATTTGAAGATATTATTTTTCCCCATATAGGCCTCTTAGCGCTCAGAATGTCCAATTGCAGTTTCTACAGAAAGAGTGTTTCAGAAAGGCTCAATCAAAAGTAAGGTTCAACTCTGTTAGTTGAATGCACAGAACAGAAAGAAGTTTCATACAATGCTTCTGTGTAGCTTATATTTGAACATATTCTTTTTTCCACTATTACCCACTTAGCGCTACGAATGTCCAGTTGCATTTTCTACAGACAGAGTGTTTCAAAACTGCTCAATCAAAAGTATGGTTTAACTCTGTTAGCTGAATGCTCAGATCAGAAAGAAGTTTCACAGAATGCTTCTGTGTAGTTTATATTTGAATATATTCCTGTTTCCACTACTACTCTCTTAGCGCTCCAAATGTCCAGTTGCATTTTCTACAGAAAGAGTGTTCAGATCTGCTCAATCAAAAGTATGGTTTAACTCTGTTAGCTGAATGCACAGATCAGAAAGAAGTTTCACAGAATGATTCTGTGTAGTTTATATTTGGAGACATTCCTTTTTCCACTATTACCCTCTTAGCGCTCCGAATCTCCACCTGCATTTTCTACAGAAAGTGTGTTTCAGAACGGCTCAATCAAAACTAAGGTTCAACTCTTTTAGTTGAACAAACAGAACAGAAAGAAGTTTCACACAATTCTTCTGTGTAGTTTTTATTTGTAGACATTCTTTTTCCCAATATAGGCCTCTTAGCGCTCAGAATGTCCAATTGCAGTTTCTACAGAAAGAGTGTTTCAGAACGGCTCAATCAAATGTAAGGTTCAACTCTGTTAGTTGAATGCACAGAACAGAAAGAAGTTTCATACAATGCTTCTGTGTAGTTTATATTTGAACATATTCTTATTTCCACTATTACCCACTTAGCGCTACGAATGTCCAGTTGCATTTTCTACAGACAGAGTGTTTCAAAACTGCTCAATCAAAAGTATGGTTTAACTCTGTTAGCTGAATGCTCAGATCAGAAAGAAGTTTCACAGAATGCTTCTGTGTAGTTTATATTTGAATATATTCCTTTTTCCACTACTACGCTCTTAGCGCTACAAATGTCCAGTTGCATTTTCTACAGAAAGAGTGTTCAGATCTGCTCAATCAAAAGTATGGTTTAACACTGTTAGCTGAATGCACAGATCAGAAAGAAGTTTCACCGAATGATTCTGTGTAGTTTATATTTGAAGACATTCCTTTTTCCACTATTACCCACTTAGCGCTCCGAATCTCCACTTGCATTTTCTACAAAAAGAGTGTTTCATAACTGCTCAATCAAAAATATGTTTTATCTCTGTTAACTGAATTTACAGATCAGAAATAAGTTTCACAGAATGCATCTGTGTAGTTTTTATTTGAAGATATTCTTTTTCCCAATGTAGGCCTCCTAGAGCTTAGCATGTCCAATTGCAGTTTCTACAGAAAGAGTGTTTCAGAACGGCTCAATCAAAAGTAAGGTTCAACTCTGTTAGTTGAATGCACAGAACAGAAAGAATTTTCACAGAATGCTACTGTGTAGTTTATATTTGAATATATTCCTTTTTCCACTATTACCCTCTTAGCGCTCCGAATGTCCACTTGCATTTTCTACAGAAAGAGTGTTCAGAACTGCGCAATCAAAAGTATGGTTTAACTCTGTTAGCTTAATGAACATATCAGAAATAAGTTTCACACAATGCTTCTGTGTAGTTTTTATTTGAAGATATTATTTTTCCCCATATAGGCCTCTTAGCGCTCAGAATGTCCAATTGCAGTTTCTACAGAAAGAGTGTTTCAGAAAGGCTCAATCAAAAGTAAGGTTCAACTCTGTTAGTTGAATGCACAGAACAGAAAGAAGTTTCATACAATGCTTCTGTGTAGTTTATATTTGAACATATTCCTTTTTCCACTATTACCCACTTAGCGCTACGAATGTCCAGTTGCATTTTCTACAGACAGAGTGTTTCAAAACTGCTCAATCAAAAGTATGGTTTAACTCTGTTAGCTGAATGCTCAGATCAGAAAGAAGTTTCACAGAATGCTTCTGTGTAGTTTATATTTGAATATATTCCTTTTTCCACTACTACTCTCTTAGCGCTCCAAATGTCCAGTTGCATTTTCTACAGAAAGAGTGTTCAGATCTGCTCAATCAAAAGTATGGTTTAACTCTGTTAGCTGAATGCACAGATCAGAAAGAAGTTTCACAGAATGATTCTGTGTAGTTTATATTTGGAGACATTCCTTTTTCCACTATTACCCTCTTAGCGCTCCGAATCTCCACTTGCATTTTCTACAGAAAGAGTGTTTCAGAACGGCTCAATCAAAACTAAGGTTCAACTCTTTTAGTTGAACAAACAGAACAGAAAGAAGTTTCACACAATTCTTCTGTGTAGTTTTTATTTGTAGACATTCTTTTTCCCAATATTGGCCTCTTAGCGCTCAGAATGGCCAATTGCAGTTTCTACAGAAAGAGTGTTTCAGAACGGCTCAATCAAAAGTAAGGTTCAACTCTGTAAGTTGAATGCACAGAACAGAAAGAAGTTTCATACAATGCTTCTGTGTAGTTTATATTTGAACATATTATTTTTTCCACTATTACCCACTTAGCGCTACGAATGTCCAGTTGCATTTTCTACAGACAGAGTGTTTCAAAACTGCTCAATCAAAAGTATGGTTTAACTCTGTTAGCTGAATGCTCAGATCAGAAAGAAGTTTCACAGAATGCTTCTGTGTAGTTTATATTTGAATATATTCCTTTTTCCACTACTACTCTCTTAGCGCTCCAAATATCCAGTTGCATTTTCTACAGAAAGAGTGTTCAGATCTGCTCAATCAAAAGTATGGTTTAACTCTGTTAGCTGAATGCACAGATCAGAAAGAAGTTTCACAGAATGATTCTGTGTAGTTTATATTTGGAGACATTCCTTTTTCCACTATTACCCTCTTAGCGCTCCGAATCTCCACCTGCATTTTCTACAGAAAGTGTGTTTCAGAACGGCTCAATCAAAACTAAGGTTCAACTCTTTTAGTTGAACAAACAGAACAGAAAGAAGTTTCACACAATTCTTCTGTGTAGTTTTTATTTGTAGACATTCTTTTTCCCAATATAGGCCTCTTTGCGCTCAGAATGTCCAATTGCAGTTTCTACAGAAAGAGTGTTTCAGAACGGCTCAATCAAATGTAAGGTTCAACTCTGTTAGTTGAATGCACAGAACAGAAAGAAGTTTCATACAATGCTTCTGTGTAGTTTATATTTGAACATATTCTTTTTTCCACTATTACCCACTTAGCGCTACGAATGTCCAGTTGCATTTTCTACAGACAGAGTGTTTCAAAACTGCTCAATCAAAAGTATGGTTTAACTCTGTTAGCTGAATGCTCAGATCAGAAAGAAGTTTCACAGAATGCTTCTGTGTAGTTTATAATTGAATATATTCCTTTTTCCACTACTACGCTCTTAGCGCTCCAAATGTCCACTTGCATTTTCTACAGAAAGAGTGTTCAGATCTGCTCAATCAAAAGTATGGTTTAACTCTGTTAGCTTAATGCACAGATCAGAAAGAAGTTTCACCGAATGATTCTGTGTAGTTTATATTTGAAGACATTCCTTTTTCCACTATTACTCTCTTAGCGCTCCGAATCTCCTCTTGCATTTTCTACAAAAAGAGTGTTTCATAACTGCTCAATCAAAAATATGTTTTATCTCTGTTAACTGAATTTACAGATCTGAAATAAGTTTCACAGAATGCATCTGTGTAGTTTTTATTTGAAGATATTCTTTTTCCCAATGTAGGCCTCTTAGCGCTTAGCATGTCCAATTGCAGTTTCTACAGAAAGAGTGTTTCAGAACGGCTCAATCAAAAGTAAGGTTCAACTCTGTTAGTTGAATGCACAGAACAGAAAGAATTTTCACAGAATGCTACTGTGTAGTTTATATTTGAATATATTCCTTTTTCCACTATTACCCTCTTAGCGCTCCGAATCTCCATTGCATTTTCTACAGAAAGAGTGTTCAGAACTGCGCAATCAAAAGTATGGTTTAACTCTGTTAGCTTAATGAACATATCAGAAATAAGTTTCACACAATGCTTCTGTGTAGTTTTTATTTGAAGATATTATTTTTCCCCATATAGGCCTCTTAGCGCTCAGAATGTCCAATTGCAGTTTCTACAGAAAGAGTGTTTCAGAAAGGCTCAATCAAAAGTAAGGTTCAACTCTGTTAGTTGAATGCACAGAACAGAAAGAAGTTTCATACAATGCTTCTGTGTAGTTTATATTTGAACATATTATTTTTTCCACTATTACCCACTTAGCGCTACGAATGTCCAGTTGCATTTTCTACAGACAGAGTGTTTCAAAACTGCTCAATCAAAAGTATGGTTTAACTCTGTTAGCTGAATGCTCAGATCAGAAAGAAGTTTCACAGAATGCTTCTGTGTAGTTTATATTTGAATATATTCCTTTTTCCACTACTACTCTCTTAGCGCTCCAAATGTCCAGTTGCATTTTCTACAGAAAGAGTGTTCAGATCTGCTCAATCAAAAGTATGGTTTAACTCTGTTAGCTGAATGCACAGATCAGAAAGAAGTTTCACAGAATGATTCTGTGTAGTTTATATTTGGAGACATTCCTTTTTCCACTATTACCCTCTTAGCGCTCCGAATCTCCACTTGCATTTTCTACAGAAAGAGTGTTTCAGAACGGCTCAATCAAAACTAAGGTTCAACTCTTTTAGTTGAACAAACAGAAGAGAAAGAAGTTTCACACAATACTTCTGTGTAGTTTTTATTTGTAGACATTCTTTTTCCCAATATAGGCCTCTTAGCGCTCAGAATGTCCAATTGCAGTTTCTACAGAAAGAGTGTTTCAGAACGGCTCAATCAAAAGTAAGGTTCAACTCTGTTAGTTGAATGCACAGAACAGAAAGAAGTTTCATACAATGCTTCTGTGTAGTTTATATTTGAACATATTCTTTTTTCCACTATTACCCACTTAGCGCTACGAATGTCCAGTTGCATTTTCTACAGACAGAGTGTTTCAAAACTGCTCAATCAAAAGTATGGTTTAACTCTGTTAGCTGAATGCTCAGATCAGAAAGAAGTTTCACAGAATGCTTCTGTGTAGTTTATATTTGAATATATTCCTTTTTCCACTACTACTCTCTTAGCGCTCCAAATGTCCAGTTGCATTTTCTACAGAAAGAGTGTTCAGATCTGCTCAATCAAAAGTATGGTTTAACTCTGTTAGCTGAATGCACAGATCAGAAAGAAGTTTCACAGAATGATTCTGTGTAGTTTATATTTGGAGACATTCCTTTTTCCACTATTACCCTCTTAGCGCTCCGAATCTCCACCTGCATTTTCTACAGAAAGTGTGTTTCAGAACGGCTCAATCAAAACTAAGGTTCAACTCTTTTAGTTGAACAAACAGAACAGAAAGAAGTTTCACACAATTCTTCTGTGTAGTTTTTATTTGTAGACATTCTTTTTCCCAATATAGGCCTCTTTGCGCTCAGAATGTCCAATTGCAGTTTCTACAGAAAGAGTGTTTCAGAACGGCTCAATCAAATGTAAGGTTCAACTCTGTTAGTTGAATGCACAGAACAGAAAGAAGTTTCATACAATGCTTCTGTGTAGTTTATATTTGAACATATTCTTTTTTCCACTATTACCCACTTAGCGCTACGAATGTCCAGTTGCATTTTCTACAGACAGAGTGTTTCAAAACTGCTCAATCAAAAGTATGGTTTAACTCTGTTAGCTGAATGCTCAGATCAGAAAGAAGTTTCACAGAATGCTTCTGTGTAGTTTATATTTGAATATATTCCTTTTTCCACTACTACGCTCTTAGCGCTCCAAATGTCCACTTGCATTTTCTACAGAAAGAGTGTTCAGATCTGCTCAATCAAAAGTATGGTTTAACTCTGTTAGCTGAATGCACAGATCAGAAAGAAGTTTCACCGAATGATTCTGTGTAGTTTATATTTGAAGACATTCCTTTTTCCACTATTACTCTCTTAGCGCTCCGAATCTCCTCTTGCATTTTCTACAAAAAGAGTGTTTCATAACTGCTCAATCAAAAATATGTTTTATCTCTGTTAACTGAATTTACAGATCTGAAATAAGTTTCACAGAATGCATCTGTGTAGTTTTTATTTGAAGATATTCTTTTTCCCAATGTAGGCCTCTTAGCGCTTAGCATGTCCAATTGCAGTTTCTACAGAAAGAGTGTTTCAGAACGGCTCAATCAAAAGTAAGGTTCAACTCTGTTAGTTGAATGCACAGAACAGAAAGAATTTTCACAGAATGCTACTGTGTAGTTTATATTTGAATATATTCCTTTTTCCACTATTACCCTCTTAGTGCTCCGAATCTCCATTGCATTTTCTACAGAAAGAGTGTTCAGAACTGCGCAATCAAAAGTATGGTTTAACTCTGTTAGCTTAATGAACATATCAGAAATAAGTTTCACACAATGCTTCTGTGTAGTTTTTATTTGAAGATATTATTTTTCCCCATATAGGCCTCTTAGCGCTCAGAATGTCCAATTGCAGTTTCTACAGAAAGAGTGTTTCAGAAAGGCTCAATCAAAAGTAAGGTTCAACTCTGTTAGTTGAATGCACAGAACAGAAAGAAGTTTCATACAATGCTTCTGTGTAGTTTATATTTGAACATATTCTTTTTTCCACTATTACCCACTTAGCGCTACGAATGTCCAGTTGCATTTTCTACAGACAGAGTGTTTCAAAACTGCTCAATCAAAAGTATGGTTTAACTCTGTTAGCTGAATGCTCAGATCAGAAAGAAGTTTCACAGAATGCTTCTGTGTAGTTTATATTTGAATATATTCCTTTTTCCACTACTACTCTCTTAGCGCTCCAAATGTCCAGTTGCATTTTCTACAGAAAGAGTGTTCAGATCTGCTCAATCAAAAGTATGGTTTAACTCTGTTAGCTGAATGCACAGATCAGAAATAAGTTTCACAGAATGATTCTGTGTAGTTTATATTTGGAGACATTCCTTTTTCCACTATTACCCTCTTAGCGCTCCGAATCTCCACCTGCATTTTCTACAGAAAGTGTGTTTCAGAACGGCTCAATCAAAACTAAGGTTCAACTCTTTTAGTTGAACAAACAGAACAGAAAGAAGTTTCACACAATTCTTCTGTGTAGTTTTTATTTGTAGACATTCTTTTTCCCAATATAGGCCTCTTAGCGCTCAGAATGTCCAATTGCAGTTTCTACAGAAAGAGTGTTTCAGAACGGCTCAATCAAATGTAAGGTTCAACTCTGTTAGTTGAATGCACAGAACAGAAAGAAGTTTCATACAATGCTTCTGTGTAGTTTATATTTGAACATATTCTTATTTCCACTATTACCCACTTAGCGCTACGAATGTCCAGTTGCATTTTCTACAGACAGAGTGTTTCAAAACTGCTCAATCAAAAGTATGGTTTAACTCTGTTAGCTGAATGCTCAGATCAGAAAGAAGTTTCACAGAATGCTTCTGTGTAGTTTATATTTGAATATATTCCTTTTTCCACTACTACGCTCTTAGCGCTCCAAATGTCCAGTTGCATTTTCTACAGAAAGAGTGTTCAGATCTGCTCAATCAAAAGTATGGTTTAACTCTGTTAGCTGAATGCACAGATCAGAAAGAAGTTTCACCGAATGATTCTGTGTAGTTTATATTTGAAGACATTCCTTTTTCCACTATTACTCTCTTAGCGCTCCGAATCTCCTCTTGCATTTTCTACAAAAAGAGTGTTTCATAACTGCTCAATCAAAAATATGTTTTATCTCTGTTAACTGAATTTACAGATCTGAAATAAGTTTCACAGAATGCATCTGTGTAGTTTTTATTTGAAGATATTCTTTTTCCCAATGTAGGCCTCTTAGCGCTTAGCATGTCCAATTGCAGTTTCTACAGAAAGAGTGTTTCAGAACGGCTCAATCAAAAGTAAGGTTCAACTCTGTTAGTTGAATGCACAGAACAGAAAGAATTTTCACAGAATGCTACTGTGTAGTTTATATTTGAATATATTCCTTTTTCCACTATTACCCTCTTAGCGCTCCGAATCTCCATTGCATTTTCTACAGAAAGAGTGTTCAGAACTGCGCAATCAAAAGTATGGTTTAACTCTGTTAGCTTAATGAACATATCAGAAATAAGTTTCACACAATGCTTCTGTGTAGTTTTTATTTGAAGATATTATTTTTCCCCATATAGGCCTCTTAGCGCTCAGAATGTCCAATTGCAGTTTCTACAGAAAGAGTGTTTCAGAAAGGCTCAATCAAAAGTAAGGTTCAACTCTGTTAGTTGAATGCACAGAACAGAAAGAAGTTTCATACAATGCTTCTGTGTAGTTTATATTTGAACATATTTTTTTTCCACTATTACCCACTGAGCGCTACGAATGTCCAGTTGCATTTTCTACAGACAGAGTGTTTCAAAACTGCTCAATCAAAAGTATGGTTTAACTCTGTTAGCTGAATGCTCAGATCAGAAAGAAGTTTCACAGAATGCTTCTGTGTAGTTTATATTTGAATATATTCCTTTTTCCACTACTACTCTCTTAGCGCTCCAAATGTCCAGTTGCATTTTCTACAGAAAGAGTGTTCAGATCTGCTCAATCAAAAGTATGTTTTAACTCTGTTAGCTGAATGCACAGATCAGAAAGAAGTTTCACAGAATGATTCTGTGTAGTTTATATTTGGAGACATTCCTTTTTCCACTATTACCCTCTTAGCGCTCCGAATCTCCACTTGCATTTTCTACAGAAAGAGTGTTTCAGAACGGCTCAATCAAAACTAAGGTTCAACTCTTTTAGTTGAACAAACAGAACAGAAAGAAGTTTCACACAATTCTTCTGTGTAGTTTTTATTTGTAGACATTCTTTTTCCCAATATAGGCCTCTTAGCGCTCAGAATGTCCAATTGCAGTTTCTACAGAAAGAGTGTTTCAGAACGGCTCAATCAAAAGTAAGGTTCAACTCTGTTAGTTGAATGCACAGAACAGAAAGAAGTTTCATACAATGCTTCTGTGTAGTTTATATTTGAACATATTCTTTTTTCCACTATTACCCACTTAGCGCTACGAATGTCCAGTTGCATTTTCTACAGACAGAGTGTTTCAAAACTGCTCAATCAAAAGTATGGTTTAACTCTGTTAGCTGAATGCTCAGATCAGAAAGAAGTTTCACAGAATGCTTCTGTGTAGTTTATATTTGAATATATTCCTTTTTCCACTACTACTCTCTTAGCGCTCCAAATGTCCAGTTGCATTTTCTACAAAAAGAGTGTTCAGATCTGCTCAATCAAAAGTATGGTTTAACTCTGTTAGCTGAATGCACAGATCAGAAAGAAGTTTCACAGAATGATTCTGTGTAGTTTATATTTGGAGACATTCCTTTTTCCACTATTACCCTCTTAGCGCTCCGAATCTCCACCTGCATTTTCTACAGAAAGTGTGTTTCAGAACGGCTCAATCAAAACTAAGGTTCAACTCTTTTAGTTGAACAAACAGAACAGAAAGAAGTTTCACACAATTCTTCTGTGTAGTTTTTATTTGTAGACATTCTTTTTCCCAATATAAGCCTCTTTGCGCTCAGAATGTCCAATTGCAGTTTCTACAGAAAGAGTGTTTCAGAACGGCTCAATCAAATGTAAGGTTCAACTCTGTTAGTTGAATGCACAGAACAGAAAGAAGTTTCATACAATGCTTCTGTGTAGTTTATATTTGAACATATTCTTTTTCCCACTATTACCCACTTAGCGCTACGAATGTCCAGTTGCATTTTCTACAGACAGAGTGTTTCAAAACTGCTCAATCAAAAGTATGGTTTAACTCTGTTAGCTGAATGCTCAGATCAGAAAGAAGTTTCACAGAATGCTTCTGTGTTGTTTATATTTGAATATATTCCTTTTTCCACTACTACGCTGTTAGCGCTCCAAATGTCCACTTGCATTTTCTACAGAAAGAGTGTTCAGATCTGCTCAATCAAAAGTATGGTTTAACTCTGTTAGCTGAATGCACAGATCAGAAAGAAGTTTCACCGAATGATTCTGTGTAGTTTATATTTGAAGACATTCCTTTTTCCACTATTACTCTCTTAGCGCTCCGAATCTCCTCTTGCATTTTCTACAAAAAGAGTGTTTCATAACTGCTCAATCAAAAATATGTTTTATCTCTGTTAACTTAATTTACAGATCTGAAATAAGTTTCACAGAATGCATCTGTGTAGTTTTTATTTGAAGATATTCTTTTTCCCAATGTAGGCCTCTTTGCGCTTAGCATGTCCAATTGCAGTTTCTACAGAAAGAGTGTTTCAGAACGGCTCAATCAAAAGTAAAGTTCAACTCTGTTAGTTGAATGCACAGAACAGAAAGAATTTTCACAGAATGCTACTGTGTAGTTTATATTTGAATATATACCTTTTTCCACTATTACCCTCTTAGCGCTCCGAATCTCCATTGCATTTTCTACAGAAAGAGTGTTCAGAACTGCGAAATCAAAAGTATGGTTTAACTCTGTTAGCTTAATGAACATATCAGAAATAAGTTTCACACAATGCTTCTGTGTAGTTTTTATTTGAAGATATTATTTTTCCCCATATAGGCCTCTTAGCGCTCAGAATGTCCAATTGCTGTTTCTACAGAAAGAGTGTTTCAGAAAGGCTCAATCAAAAGTAAGGTTCAACTCTGTTAGTTGAATGCACAGAACAGAAAGAAGTTTCATACAATGCTTCTGTGTAGTTTATATTTGAACATATTCTTTTTTCCACTATTACCCACTTAGCGCTACGAATGTCCAGTTGCATTTTCTACAGACAGAGTCTTTCAAAACTGCTCAATCAAAAGTATGGTTTAACTCTGTTAGCTGAATGCTCAGATCAGAAAGAAGTTTCACAGAATGCTTCTGTGTAGTTTATATTTGAATATATTCCTTTTTCCACTACTACTCTCTTAGCGCTCCAAATGTCCAGTTGCATTTTCTACAGAAAGAGTGTTCAGATCTGCTCAATCAAAAGTATGGTTTAACTCTGTTAGCTGAATGCACAGATCAGAAAGAAGTTTCACAGAATGATTCTGTGTAGTTTATATTTGGAGACATTCCTTTTTCCACTATTACCCTCTTAGCGCTCCGAATCTCCACCTGCATTTTCTACAGAAAGTGTGTTTCAGAACGGCTCAATCAAAACTAAGGTTCAACTCTTTTAGTTGAACAAACAGAACAGAAAGAAGTTTCACACAATTCTTCTGTGTAGTTTTTATTTGTAGACATTCTTTTTCCCAATATAGGCCTCTTAGCGCTCAGAATGTCCAATTGCAGTTTCTACAGAAAGAGTGTTTCAGAACGGCTCAATCAAATGTAAGGTTCAACTCTGTTAGTTGAATGCACAGAACAGAAAGAAGTTTCATACAATGCTTCTGTGTAGTTTATATTTGAACATATTCTTATTTCCACTATTACCCACTTAGCGCTACGAATGTCCAGTTGCATTTTCTACAGACAGAGTGTTTCAAAACTGCTCAATCAAAAGTATGGTTTAACTCTGTTAGCTGAATGCTCAGATCAGAAAGAAGTTTCACAGAATGCTTCTGTGTAGTTTATATTTGAATATATTCCTTTTTCCACTACTACGCTGTTAGCGCTCCAAATGTCCAGTTGCATTTTCTACAGAAAGAGTGTTCAGATCTGCTCAATCAAAAGTATGGTTTAACTCTGTTAGCTGAATGCACAGATCAGAAAGAAGTTTCACCGAATGATTCTGTGTAGTTTATATTTGAAGACATTCCTTTTTCCACTATTACTCTCTTAGCGCTCCGAATCTCCTCTTGCATTTTCTACAAAAAGAGTGTTTCATAACTGCTCAATCAAAAATATGTTTTATCTCTGTTAACTGAATTTACAGATCTGAAATAAGTTTCACAGAATGCATCTGTGTAGTTTTTATTTGAAGATATTCTTTTTCCCAATGTAGGCCTCTTAGCGCTTAGCATGTCCAATTGCAGTTTCTACAGAAAGAGTGTTTCAGAACGGCTCAATCAAAAGTAAGGTTCAACTCTGTTAGTTGAATGCACAGAACAGAAAGAATTTTCACAGAATGCTACTGTGTAGTTTATATTTGAATATATTCCTTTTTCCACTATTACCCTCTTAGCGCTCCGAATCTCCATTGCATTTTCTACAGAAAGAGTGTTCAGAACTGCGCAATCAAAAGTATGGTTTAACTCTGTTAGCTTAATGAACATATCAGAAATAAGTTTCACACAATGCTTCTGTGTAGTTTTTATTTGAAGATATTATTTTTCCCCATATAGGCCTCTTAGCGCTCAGAATGTCCAATTGCAGTTTCTACAGAAAGAGTGTTTCAGAAAGGCTCAATCAAAAGTAAGGTTCAACTCTGTTAGTTGAATGCACAGAACAGAAAGAAGTTTCATACAATGCTTCTGTGTAGTTTATATTTGAACATATTCTTTTTTCCACTATTACCCACTTAGCGCTACGAATGTCCAGTTGCATTTTCTACAGACAGAGTGTTTCAAAACTGCTCAATCAAAAGTATGGTTTAACTCTGTTAGCTGAATGCTCAGATCAGAAAGAAGTTTCACAGAATGCTTCTGTGTAGTTTATATTTGAATATATTCTTTTTCCACTACTACTCTCTTAGCGCTCCAAATGTCCAGTTGCATTTTCTACAGAAAGAGTGTTCAGATCTGCTCAATCAAAAGTATGGTTTAACTCTGTTAGCTGAATGCACAGATCAGAAAGAAGTTTCACAGAATGATTCTGTGTAGTTTATATTTGGAGACATTCCTTTTTCCACTATTACCCTCTTAGCGCTCCGAATCTCCACCTGCATTTTCTACAGAAAGTGTGTTTCAGAACGGCTCAATCAAAACTAAGGTTCAACTCTTTTAGTTGCACAAACAGAACAGAAAGAAGTTTCACACAATTCTTCTGTGTAGTTTTTATTTGTAGACATTCTTTTTCCCAATATAGGCCTCTTAGCGCTCAGAATGTCCAATTGCAGTTTCTACAGAAAGAGTGTTTCAGAACGGCTCAATCAAATGTAAGGTTCAACTCTGTTAGTTGAATGCACAGAACAGAAAGAAGTTTCATACAATGCTTCTGTGTAGTTTATATTTGAACATATTCTTATTTCCACTATTACCCACTTAGCGCTACGAATGTCCAGTTGCATTTTCTACAGACAGAGTGTTTCAAAACTGCTCAATCAAAAGTATGGTTTAACTCTGTTAGCTGAATGCTCAGATCAGAAAGAAGTTTCACAGAATGCTTCTGTGTAGTTTATATTTGAATATATTCCTTTTTCCACTACTACGCTGTTAGCGCTCCAAATGTCCAGTTGCATTTTCTACAGAAAGAGTGTTCAGATCTGCTCAATCAAAAGTATGGTTTAACTCTGTTAGCTGAATGCACAGATCAGAAAGAAGTTTCACCGAATGATTCTGTGTAGTTTATATTTGAAGACATTCCTTTTTCC
The DNA here is from genome assembly GCF_028878055.3 of Symphalangus syndactylus. Lineage (NCBI taxonomy): Eukaryota > Metazoa > Chordata > Mammalia > Primates > Hylobatidae > Symphalangus > Symphalangus syndactylus. The sequence goes on from NC_072428.2 coordinate 3,525,215, forward strand.
ACTATTACTCTCTTAGCGCTCCGAATCTCCTCTTGCATTTTCTACAAAAAGAGTGTTTCATAACTGCTCAATCAAAAATATGTTTTATCTCTGTTAACTGAATTTACAGATCTGAAATAAGTTTCACAGAATGCATCTGTGTAGTTTTTATTTGAAGATATTCTTTTTCCCAATGTAGGCCTCTTTGCGCTTAGCATGTCCAATTGCAGTTTCTACAGAAAGAGTGTTTCAGAACGGCTCAATCAAAAGTAAAGTTCAACTCTGTTAGTTGAATGCACAGAACAGAAAGAATTTTCACAGAATGCTACTGTGTAGTTTATATTTGAATATATACCTTTTTCCACTATTACCCTCTTAGCGCTCCGAATCTCCATTGCATTTTCTACAGAAAGAGTGTTCAGAACTGCGAAATCAAAAGTATGGTTTAACTCTGTTAGCTTAATGAACATATCAGAAATAAGTTTCACACAATGCTTCTGTGTAGTTTTTATTTGAAGATATTATTTTTCCCCATATAGGCCTCTTAGCGCTCAGAATGTCCAATTGCTGTTTCTACAGAAAGAGTGTTTCAGAAAGGCTCAATCAAAAGTAAGGTTCAACTCTGTTAGTTGAATGCACAGAACAGAAAGAAGTTTCATACAATGCTTCTGTGTAGTTTATATTTGAACATATTCTTTTTTCCACTATTACCCACTTAGCGCTACGAATGTCCAGTTGCATTTTCTACAGACAGAGTCTTTCAAAACTGCTCAATCAAAAGTATGGTTTAACTCTGTTAGCTGAATGCTCAGATCAGAAAGAAGTTTCACAGAATGCTTCTGTGTAGTTTATATTTGAATATATTCCTTTTTCCACTACTACTCTCTTAGCGCTCCAAATGTCCAGTTGCATTTTCTACAGAAAGAGTGTTCAGATCTGCTCAATCAAAAGTATGGTTTAACTCTGTTAGCTGAATGCACAGATCAGAAAGAAGTTTCACAGAATGATTCTGTGTAGTTTATATTTGGAGACATTCCTTTTTCCACTATTACCCTCTTAGCGCTCCGAATCTCCACCTGCATTTTCTACAGAAAGTGTGTTTCAGAACGGCTCAATCAAAACTAAGGTTCAACTCTTTTAGTTGAACAAACAGAACAGAAAGAAGTTTCACACAATTCTTCTGTGTAGTTTTTATTTGTAGACATTCTTTTTCCCAATATAGGCCTCTTAGCGCTCAGAATGTCCAATTGCAGTTTCTACAGAAAGAGTGTTTCAGAACGGCTCAATCAAATGTAAGGTTCAACTCTGTTAGTTGAATGCACAGAACAGAAAGAAGTTTCATACAATGCTTCTGTGTAGTTTATATTTGAACATATTCTTATTTCCACTATTACCCACTTAGCGCTACGAATGTCCAGTTGCATTTTCTACAGACAGAGTGTTTCAAAACTGCTCAATCAAAAGTATGGTTTAACTCTGTTAGCTGAATGCTCAGATCAGAAAGAAGTTTCACAGAATGCTTCTGTGTAGTTTATATTTGAATATATTCCTTTTTCCACTACTACGCTGTTAGCGCTCCAAATGTCCAGTTGCATTTTCTACAGAAAGAGTGTTCAGATCTGCTCAATCAAAAGTATGGTTTAACTCTGTTAGCTGAATGCACAGATCAGAAAGAAGTTTCACCGAATGATTCTGTGTAGTTTATATTTGAAGACATTCCTTTTTCCACTATTACTCTCTTAGCGCTCCGAATCTCCTCTTGCATTTTCTACAAAAAGAGTGTTTCATAACTGCTCAATCAAAAATATGTTTTATCTCTGTTAACTGAATTTACAGATCTGAAATAAGTTTCACAGAATGCATCTGTGTAGTTTTTATTTGAAGATATTCTTTTTCCCAATGTAGGCCTCTTAGCGCTTAGCATGTCCAATTGCAGTTTCTACAGAAAGAGTGTTTCAGAACGGCTCAATCAAAAGTAAGGTTCAACTCTGTTAGTTGAATGCACAGAACAGAAAGAATTTTCACAGAATGCTACTGTGTAGTTTATATTTGAATATATTCCTTTTTCCACTATTACCCTCTTAGCGCTCCGAATCTCCATTGCATTTTCTACAGAAAGAGTGTTCAGAACTGCGCAATCAAAAGTATGGTTTAACTCTGTTAGCTTAATGAACATATCAGAAATAAGTTTCACACAATGCTTCTGTGTAGTTTTTATTTGAAGATATTATTTTTCCCCATATAGGCCTCTTAGCGCTCAGAATGTCCAATTGCAGTTTCTACAGAAAGAGTGTTTCAGAAAGGCTCAATCAAAAGTAAGGTTCAACTCTGTTAGTTGAATGCACAGAACAGAAAGAAGTTTCATACAATGCTTCTGTGTAGTTTATATTTGAACATATTCTTTTTTCCACTATTACCCACTTAGCGCTACGAATGTCCAGTTGCATTTTCTACAGACAGAGTGTTTCAAAACTGCTCAATCAAAAGTATGGTTTAACTCTGTTAGCTGAATGCTCAGATCAGAAAGAAGTTTCACAGAATGCTTCTGTGTAGTTTATATTTGAATATATTCTTTTTCCACTACTACTCTCTTAGCGCTCCAAATGTCCAGTTGCATTTTCTACAGAAAGAGTGTTCAGATCTGCTCAATCAAAAGTATGGTTTAACTCTGTTAGCTGAATGCACAGATCAGAAAGAAGTTTCACAGAATGATTCTGTGTAGTTTATATTTGGAGACATTCCTTTTTCCACTATTACCCTCTTAGCGCTCCGAATCTCCACCTGCATTTTCTACAGAAAGTGTGTTTCAGAACGGCTCAATCAAAACTAAGGTTCAACTCTTTTAGTTGAACAAACAGAACAGAAAGAAGTTTCACACAATTCTTCTGTGTAGTTTTTATTTGTAGACATTCTTTTTCCCAATATAGGCCTCTTAGCGCTCAGAATGTCCAATTGCAGTTTCTACAGAAAGAGTGTTTCAGAACGGCTCAATCAAATGTAAGGTTCAACTCTGTTAGTTGAATGCACAGAACAGAAAGAAGTTTCATACAATGCTTCTGTGTAGTTTATATTTGAACATATTCTTATTTCCACTATTACCCACTTAGCGCTACGAATGTCCAGTTGCATTTTCTACAGACAGAGTGTTTCAAAACTGCTCAATCAAAAGTATGGTTTAACTCTGTTAGCTGAATGCTCAGATCAGAAAGAAGTTTCACAGAATGCTTCTGTGTAGTTTATATTTGAATATATTCCTTTTTCCACTACTACGCTGTTAGCGCTCCAAATGTCCAGTTGCATTTTCTACAGAAAGAGTGTTCAGATCTGCTCAATCAAAAGTATGGTTTAACTCTGTTAGCTGAATGCACAGATCAGAAAGAAGTTTCACCGAATGATTCTGTGTAGTTTATATTTGAAGACATTCCTTTTTCCACTATTACTCTCTTAGCGCTCCGAATCTCCTCTTGCATTTTCTACAAAAAGAGTGTTTCATAACTGCTCAATCAAAAATATGTTTTATCTCTGTTAACTGAATTTACAGATCTGAAATAAGTTTCACAGAATGCATCTGTGTAGTTTTTATTTGAAGATATTCTTTTTCCCAATGTAGGCCTCTTAGCGCTTAGCATGTCCAATTGCAGTTTCTACAGAAAGAGTGTTTCAGAACGGCTCAATCAAAAGTAAGGTTCAACTCTGTTAGTTGAATGCACAGAACAGAAAGAATTTTCACAGAATGCTACTGTGTAGTTTATATTTGAATATATTCCTTTTTCCACTATTACCCTCTTAGCGCTCCGAATCTCCATTGCATTTTCTACAGAAAGAGTGTTCAGAACTGCGCAATCAAAAGTATGGTTTAACTCTGTTAGCTTAATGAACATATCAGAAATAAGTTTCACACAATGCTTCTGTGTAGTTTTTATTTGAAGATATTATTTTTCCCCATATAGGCCTCTTAGCGCTCAGAATGTCCAATTGCAGTTTCTACAGAAAGAGTGTTTCAGAAAGGCTCAATCAAAAGTAAGGTTCAACTCTGTTAGTTGAATGCACAGAACAGAAAGAAGTTTCATACAATGCTTCTGTGTAGTTTATATTTGAACATATTCTTTTTTCCACTATTACCCACTTAGCGCTACGAATGTCCAGTTGCATTTTCTACAGACAGAGTGTTTCAAAACTGCTCAATCAAAAGTATGGTTTAACTCTGTTAGCTGAATGCTCAGATCAGAAAGAAGTTTCACAGAATGCTTCTCTGTAGTTTATATTTGAATATATTCCTTTTTCCACTACTACTCTCTTAGCGCTCCAAATGTCCAGTTGCATTTTCTACAGAAAGAGTGTTCAGATCTGCTCAATCAACAGTATGGTTTAACTCTGTTAGCTGAATGCACAGATCAGAAAGAAGTTTCACAGAATGATTCTGTGTAGTTTATATTTGGAGACATTCCTTTTTCCACTATTACCCTCTTAGCGCTCCGAATCTCCACCTGCATTTTCTACAGAAAGTGTGTTTCAGAACGGCTCAATCAAAACTAAGGTTCAACTCTTTTAGTTGAACAAACAGAACAGAAAGAAGTTTCACACAATTCTTCTGTGTAGTTTTTATTTGTAGACATTCTTTTTCCCAATATAGGCCTCTTAGCGCTCAGAATGTCCAATTGCAGTTTCTACAGAAAGAGTGTTTCAGAACGGCTCAATCAAATGTAAGGTTCAACTCTGTTAGTTGAATGCACAGAACAGAAAGAAGTTTCATACAATGCTTCTGTGTAGTTTATATTTGAACATATTCTTATTTCCACTATTACCCACTTAGCGCTACGAATGTCCAGTTGCATTTTCTACAGACAGAGTGTTTCAAAACTGCTCAATCAAAAGTATGGTTTAACTCTGTTAGCTGAATGCTCAGATCAGAAAGAAATTTCACAGAATGCTTCTGTGTAGTTTATATTTGAATATATTCCTTTTTCCACTACTACGCTCTTAGCGCTCCAAATGTCCAGTTGCATTTTCTACAGAAAGAGTGTTCAGATCTGCTCAATCAAAAGTATGGTTTAACTCTGTTAGCTGAATGCACAGATCAGAAAGAAGTTTCACCGAATGATTCTGTGTAGTTTATATTTGAAGACATTCCTTTTTCCACTATTACTCTCTTAGCGCTCCGAATCTCCTCTTGCATTTTCTACAAAAAGAGTGTTTCATAACTGCTCAATCAAAAATATGTTTTATCTCTGTTAACTGAATTTACAGATCTGAAATAAGTTTCACAGAATGCATCTGTGTAGTTTTTATTTGAAGATATTCTTTTTCCCAATGTAGGCCTCTTAGCGCTTAGCATGTCCAATTGCAGTTTCTACAGAAAGAGTGTTTCAGAACGGCTCAATCAAAAGTAAGGTTCAACTCTGTTAGTTGAATGCACAGAACAGAAAGAATTTTCACAGAATGCTACTGTGTAGTTTATATTTGAATATATTCCTTTTTCCACTATTACCCTCTTAGCGCTCCGAATCTCCATTGCATTTTCTACAGAAAGAGTGTTCAGAACTGCGCAATCAAAAGTATGGTTTAACTCTGTTAGCTTAATGAACATATCAGAAATAAGTTTCACACAATGCTTCTGTGTAGTTTTTATTTGAAGATATTATTTTTCCCCATATAGGCCTCTTAGCGCTCAGAATGTCCAATTGCAGTTTCTACAGAAAGAGTGTTTCAGAAAGGCTCAATCAAAAGTAAGGTTCAACTCTGTTAGTTGAATGCACAGAACAGAAAGAAGTTTCATACAATGCTTCTGTGTAGTTTATATTTGAACATATTCTTTTTTCCACTATTACCCACTTAGCGCTACGAATGTCCAGTTGCATTTTCTACAGACAGAGTGTTTCAAAACTTCTCAATCAAAAGTATGGTTTAACTCTGTTAGCTGAATGCTCAGATCAGAAAGAAGTTTCACAGAATGCTTCTGTGTAGTTTATATTTGAATATATTCCTTTTTCCACTACTACTCTCTTAGCGCTCCAAATGTCCAGTTGCATTTTCTACAGAAAGAGTGTTCAGATCTGCTCAATCAAAAGTATGGTTTAACTCTGTTAGCTGAATGCACAGATCAGAAAGAAGTTTCACAGAATGATTCTGTGTAGTTTATATTTGGAGACATTCCTTTTTCCACTATTACCCTCTTAGCGCTCCGAATCTCCACCTGCATTTTCTACAGAAAGTGTGTTTCAGAACGGCTCAATCAAAACTAAGGTTCAACTCTTTTAGTTGAACAAACAGAACAGAAAGAAGTTTCACACAATTCTTCTGTGTAGTTTTTATTTGTAGACATTCTTTTTCCCAATATAGGCCTCTTAGCGCTCAGAATGTCCAATTGCAGTTTCTACAGAAAGAGTGTTTCAGAACGGCTCAATCAAATGTAAGGTTCAACTCTGTTAGTTGAATGCACAGAACAGAAAGAAGTTTCATACAATGCTTCTGTGTAGTTTATATTTGAACATATTCTTATTTCCACTATTACCCACTTAGCGCTACGAATGTCCAGTTGCATTTTCTACAGACAGAGTGTTTCAAAACTGCTCAATCAAAAGTATGGTTTAACTCTGTTAGCTGAATGCTCAGATCAGAAAGAAGTTTCACAGAATGCTTCTGTGTAGTTTATATTTGAATATATTCCTTTTTCCACTACTACGCTCTTAGCGCTCCAAATGTCCAGTTGCATTTTCTACAGAAAGAGTGTTCAGATCTGCTCAATCAAAAGTATGGTTTAACTCTGTTAGCTGAATGCACAGATCAGAAAGAAGTTTCACCGAATGATTCTGTGTAGTTTATATTTGAAGACATTCCTTTTTCCACTATTACTCTCTTAGCGCTCCGAATCTCCTCTTGCATTTTCTACAAAAAGAGTGTTTCATAACTGCTCAATCAAAAATATGTTTTATCTCTGTTAACTGAATTTACAGATCTGAAATAAGTTTCACAGAATGCATCTGTGTAGTTTTTATTTGAAGATATTCTTTTTCCCAATGTAGGCCTCTTAGCGCTTAGCATGTCCAATTGCAGTTTCTACAGAAAGAGTGTTTCAGAACGGCTCAATCAAAAGTAAGGTTCAACTCTGTTAGTTGAATGCACAGAACAGAAAGAATTTTCACAGAATGCTACTGTGTAGTTTATATTTGAATATATTCCTTTTTCCACTATTACCCTCTTAGCGCTCCGAATCTCCATTGCATTATCTACAGAAAGAGTGTTCAGAACTGCGCAATCAAAAGTATGGTTTAACTCTGTTAGCTTAATGAACATATCAGAAATAAGTTTCACACAATGCTTCTGTGTAGTTTTTATTTGAAGATATTATTTTTCCCCATATAGGCCTCTTAGCGCTCAGAATGTCCAATTGCAGTTTCTACAGAAAGAGTGTTTCAGAAAGGCTCAATCAAAAGTAAGGTTCAACTCTGTTAGTTGAATGCACAGAACAGAAAGAAGTTTCATACAATGCTTCTGTGTAGTTTATATTTGAACATATTCTTTTTTCCACTATTACCCACTTAGCGCTACGAATGTCCAGTTGCATTTTCTACAGACAGAGTGTTTCAAAACTGCTCAATCAAAAGTATGGTTTAACTCTGTTAGCTGAATGCTCAGATCAGAAAGAAGTTTCACAGAATGCTTCTCTGTAGTTTATATTTGAATATATTCCTTTTTCCACTACTACTCTCTTAGCGCTCCAAATGTCCAGTTGCATTTTCTACAGAAAGAGTGTTCAGATCTGCTCAATCAACAGTATGGTTTAACTCTGTTAGCTGAATGCACAGATCAGAAAGAAGTTTCACAGAATGATTCTGTGTAGTTTATATTTGGAGACATTCCTTTTTCCACTATTACCCTCTTAGCGCTCCGAATCTCCACCTGCATTTTCTACAGAAAGTGTGTTTCAGAACGGCTCAATCAAAACTAAGGTTCAACTCTTTTAGTTGAACAAACAGAACAGAAAGAAGTTTCACACAATTCTTCTGTGTAGTTTTTATTTGTAGACATTCTTTTTCCCAATATAGGCCTCTTAGCGCTCAGAATGTCCAATTGCAGTTTCTACAGAAAGAGTGTTTCAGAACGGCTCAATCAAATGTAAGGTTCAACTCTGTTAGTTGAATGCACAGAACAGAAAGAAGTTTCATACAATGCTTCTGTGTAGTTTATATTTGAACATATTCTTATTTCCACTATTACCCACTTAGCGCTACGAATGTCCAGTTGCATTTTCTACAGACAGAGTGTTTCAAAACTGCTCAATCAAAAGTATGGTTTAACTCTGTTAGCTGAATGCTCAGATCAGAAAGAAATTTCACAGAATGCTTCTGTGTAGTTTATATTTGAATATATTCCTTTTTCCACTACTACGCTCTTAGCGCTCCAAATGTCCAGTTGCATTTTCTACAGAAAGAGTGTTCAGATCTGCTCAATCAAAAGTATGGTTTAACTCTGTTAGCTGAATGCACAGATCAGAAAGAAGTTTCACCGAATGATTCTGTGTAGTTTATATTTGAAGACATTCCTTTTTCCACTATTACTCTCTTAGCGCTCCGAATCTCCTCTTGCATTTTCTACAAAAAGAGTGTTTCATAACTGCTCAATCAAAAATATGTTTTATCTCTGTTAACTGAATTTACAGATCTGAAATAAGTTTCACAGAATGCATCTGTGTAGTTTTTATTTGAAGATATTCTTTTTCCCAATGTAGGCCTCTTAGCGCTTAGCATGTCCAATTGCAGTTTCTACAGAAAGAGTGTTTCAGAACGGCTCAATCAAAAGTAAGGTTCAACTCTGTTAGTTGAATGCACAGAACAGAAAGAATTTTCACAGAATGCTACTGTGTAGTTTATATTTGAATATATTCCTTTTTCCACTATTACCCTCTTAGCGCTCCGAATCTCCATTGCATTTTCTACAGAAAGAGTGTTCAGAACTGCGCAATCAAAAGTATGGTTTAACTCTGTTAGCTTAATGAACATATCAGAAATAAGTTTCACACAATGCTTCTGTGTAGTTTTTATTTGAAGATATTATTTTTCCCCATATAGGCCTCTTAGCGCTCAGAATGTCCAATTGCAGTTTCTACAGAAAGAGTGTTTCAGAAAGGCTCAATCAAAAGTAAGGTTCAACTCTGTTAGTTGAATGCACAGAACAGAAAGAAGTTTCATACAATGCTTCTGTGTAGTTTATATTTGAACATATTCTTTTTTCCACTATTACCCACTTAGCGCTACGAATGTCCAGTTGCATTTTCTACAGACAGAGTGTTTCAAAACTTCTCAATCAAAAGTATGGTTTAACTCTGTTAGCTGAATGCTCAGATCAGAAAGAAGTTTCACAGAATGCTTCTGTGTAGTTTATATTTGAATATATTCCTTTTTCCACTACTACTCTCTTAGCGCTCCAAATGTCCAGTTGCATTTTCTACAGAAAGAGTGTTCAGATCTGCTCAATCAAAAGTATGGTTTAACTCTGTTAGCTGAATGCACAGATCAGAAAGAAGTTTCACAGAATGATTCTGTGTAGTTTATATTTGGAGACATTCCTTTTTCCACTATTACCCTCTTAGCGCTCCGAATCTCCACCTGCATTTTCTACAGAAAGTGTGTTTCAGAACGGCTCAATCAAAACTAAGGTTCAACTCTTTTAGTTGAACAAACAGAACAGAAAGAAGTTTCACACAATTCTTCTGTGTAGTTTTTATTTGTAGACATTCTTTTTCCCAATATAGGCCTCTTAGCGCTCAGAATGTCCAATTGCAGTTTCTACAGAAAGAGTGTTTCAGAACGGCTCAATCAAATGTAAGGTTCAACTCTGTTAGTTGAATGCACAGAACAGAAAGAAGTTTCATACAATGCTTCTGTGTAGTTTATATTTGAACATATTCTTATTTCCACTATTACCCACTTAGCGCTACGAATGTCCAGTTGCATTTTCTACAGACAGAGTGTTTCAAAACTGCTCAATCAAAAGTATGGTTTAACTCTGTTAGCTGAATGCTCAGATCAGAAAGAAGTTTCACAGAATGCTTCTGTGTAGTTTATATTTGAATATATTCCTTTTTCCACTACTACGCTCTTAGCGCTCCAAATGTCCAGTTGCATTTTCTACAGAAAGAGTGTTCAGATCTGCTCAATCAAAAGTATGGTTTAACACTGTTAGCTGAATGCACAGATCAGAAAGAAGTTTCACCGAATGATTCTGTGTAGTTTATATTTGAAGACATTCCTTTTTCCACTATTACCCTCTTAGCGCTCCGAATCTCCACTTGCATTTTCTACAAAAAGAGTGTTTCATAACTGCTCAATCAAAAATATGTTTTATCTCTGTTAACTGAATTTACAGATCAGAAATAAGTTTCACAGAATGCATCTGTGTAGTTTTTATTTGAAGATATTCTTTTTCCCAATGTAGGCCTCCTAGAGCTTAGCATGTCCAATTGCAGTTTCTACAGAAAGAGTGTTTCAGAACGGCTCAATCAAAAGTAAGGTTCAACTCTGTTAGTTGAATGCACAGAACAGAAAGAATTTTCACAGAATGCTACTGTGTAGTTTATATTTGAATATATTCCTTTTTCCACTATTACCCTCTTAGCGCTCCGAATGTCCACTTGCATTTTCTACAGAAAGAGTGTTCAGAACTGCGCAATCAAAAGTATGGTTTAACTCTGTTAGCTTAATGAACATATCAGAAATAAGTTTCACACAATGCTTCTGTGTAGTTTTTATTTGAAGATATTATTTTTCCCCATATAGGCCTCTTAGCGCTCAGAATGTCCAATTGCAGTTTCTACAGAAAGAGTGTTTCAGAAAGGCTCAATCAAAAGTAAGGTTCAACTCTGTTAGTTGAATGCACAGAACAGAAATAAGTTTCATACAATGCTTCTGTGTAGTTTATATTTGAACATATTCCTTTTTCCACTATTACCCACTTAGCGCTACGAATGTCCAGTTGCATTTTCTACAGACAGAGTGTTTCAAAACTGCTCAATCAAAAGTATGGTTTAACTCTGTTAGCTGAATGCTCAGATCAGAAAGAAGTTTCACAGAATGCTTCTGTGTAGTTTATATTTGAATATATTCCTTTTTCCACTACTACTCTCTTAGCGCTCCAAATGTCCAGTTGCATTTTCTACAGAAAGAGTGTTCAGATCTGCTCAATCAAAAGTATGGTTTAACTCTGTTAGCTGAATGCACAGATCAGAAAGAAGTTTCACAGAATGATTCTGTGTAGTTTATATTTGGAGACATTCCTTTTTCCACTATTACCCTCTTAGCGCTCCGAATCTCCACTTGCATTTTCTACAGAAAGAGTGTTTCAGAACGGCTCAATCAAAACTAAGGTTCAACTCTTTTAGTTGAACAAACAGAACAGAAAGAAGTTTCACACAATTCTTCTGTGTAGTTTTTATTTGTAGACATTCTTTTTCCCAATATAGGCCTCTTAGCGCTCAGAATGGCCAATTGCAGTTTCTACAGAAAGAGTGTTTCAGAACGGCTCAATCAAATGTAAGGTTCAACTCCGTTAGTTGAATGCACAGAACAGAAAGAAGTTTCATACAATGCTTCTGTGTAGTTTATATTTGAACATATTCTTTTTACCACTATTACCCACTTAGCGCTACGAATGTCCAGTTGCATTTTCTACAGACAGAGTGTTTCAAAACTGCTCAATCAAAAGTATGGTTTAACTCTGTTAGCTGAATGCTCAGATCAGAAAGAAATTTCACAGAATGCTTCTGTGTAGTTTATATTTGAATATATTCCTTTTTCCACTACTACGCTCTTAGCGCTCCAAATGTCCAGTTGCATTTTCTACAGAAAGAGTGTTCAGATCTGCTCAATCAAAAGTATGGTTTAACTCTGTTAGCTGAATGCACAGATCAGAAAGAAGTTTCACCGAATGATTCTGTGTAGTTTATATTTGAAGACATTCCTTTTTCCACTATTACTCTCTTAGCGCTCCGAATCTCCTCTTGCATTTTCTACAAAAAGAGTGTTTCATAACTGCTCAATCAAAAATATGTTTTATCTCTGTTAACTGAATTTACAGATCTGAAATAAGTTTCACAGAATGCATCTGTGTAGTTTTTATTTGAAGATATTCTTTTTCCCAATGTAGGCCTCTTAGCGCTTAGCATGTCCAATTGCAGTTTCTACAGAAAGAGTGTTTCAGAACGGCTCAATCAAAAGTAAGGTTCAACTCTGTTAGTTGAATGCACAGAACAGAAAGAATTTTCACAGAATGCTACTGTGTAGTTTATATTTGAATATATTCCTTTTTCCACTATTACCCTCTTAGCGCTCCGAATCTCCATTGCATTTTCTACAGAAAGAGTGTTCAGAACTGCGCAATCAAAAGTATGGTTTAACTCTGTTAGCTTAATGAACATATCAGAAATAAGTTTCACACAATGCTTCTGTGTAGTTTTTATTTGAAGATATTATTTTTCCCCATATAGGCCTCTTAGCGCTCAGAATGTCCAATTGCAGTTTCTACAGAAAGAGTGTTTCAGAAAGGCTCAATCAAATGTAAGGTTCAACTCTGTTAGTTGAATGCACAGAACAGAAAGAAGTTTCATACAATGCTTCTGTGTAGTTTATATTTGAACATATTCTTTTTTCCACTATTACCCACTTAGCGCTACGAATGTCCAGTTGCATTTTCTACAGACAGAGTGTTTCAAAACTTCTCAATCAAAAGTATGGTTTAACTCTGTTAGCTGAATGCTCAGATCAGAAAGAAGTTTCACAGAATGCTTCTGTGTAGTTTATATTTGAATATATTCCTTTTTCCACTACTACTCTCTTAGCGCTCCAAATGTCCAGTTGCATTTTCTACAGAAAGAGTGTTCAGATCTGCTCAATCAAAAGTATGGTTTAACTCTGTTAGCTGAATGCACAGATCAGAAAGAAGTTTCACAGAATGATTCTGTGTAGTTTATATTTGGAGACATTCCTTTTTCCACTATTACCCTCTTAGCGCTCCGAATCTCCACCTGCATTTTCTACAGAAAGTGTGTTTCAGAACGGCTCAATCAAAACTAAGGTTCAACTCTTTTAGTTGAACAAACAGAACAGAAAGAAGTTTCACACAATTCTTCTGTGTAGTTTTTATTTGTAGACATTCTTTTTCCCAATATAGGCCTCTTAGCGCTCAGAATGTCCAATTGCAGTTTCTACAGAAAGAGTGTTTCAGAACGGCTCAATCAAATGTAAGGTTCAACTCTGTTAGTTGAATGCACAGAACAGAAAGAAGTTTCATACAATGCTTCTGTGTAGTTTATATTTGAACATATTCTTATTTCCACTATTACCCACTTAGCGCTACGAATGTCCAGTTGCATTTTCTACAGACAGAGTGTTTCAAAACTGCTCAATCAAAAGTATGGTTTAACTCTGTTAGCTGAATGCTCAGATCAGAAAGAAGTTTCACAGAATGCTTCTGTGTAGTTTATATTTGAATATATTCCTTTTTCCACTACTACGCTCTTAGCGCTCCAAATGTCCAGTTGCATTTTCTACAGAAAGAGTGTTCAGATCTGCTCAATCAAAAGTATGGTTTAACACTGTTAGCTGAATGCACAGATCAGAAAGAAGTTTCACCGAATGATTCTGTGTAGTTTATATTTGAAGACATTCCTTTTTCCACTATTACCCTCTTAGCGCTCCGAATCTCCACTTGCATTTTCTACAAAAAGAGTGTTTCATAACTGCTCAATCAAAAATATGTTTTATCTCTGTTAACTGAATTTACAGATCAGAAATAAGTTTCACAGAATGCATCTGTGTAGTTTTTATTTGAAGATATTCTTTTTCCCAATGTAGGCCTCCTAGAGCTTAGCATGTCCAATTGCAGTTTCTACAGAAAGAGTGTTTCAGAACGGCTCAATCAAAAGTAAGGTTCAACTCTGTTAGTTGAATGCACAGAACAGAAAGAATTTTCACAGAATGCTACTGTGTAGTTTATATTTGAATATATTCCTTTTTCCACTATTACCCTCTTAGCGCTCCGAATGTCCACTTGCATTTTCTACAGAAAGAGTGTTCAGAACTGCGCAATCAAAAGTATGGTTTAACTCTGTTAGCTTAATGAACATATCAGAAATAAGTTTCACACAATGCTTCTGTGTAGTTTTTATTTGAAGATATTATTTTTCCCCATATAGGCCTCTTAGCGCTCAGAATGTCCAATTGCAGTTTCTACAGAAAGAGTGTTTCAGAAAGGCTCAATCAAAAGTAAGGTTCAACTCTGTTAGTTGAATGCACAGAACAGAAATAAGTTTCATACAATGCTTCTGTGTAGTTTATATTTGAACATATTCCTTTTTCCACTATTACCCACTTAGCGCTACGAATGTCCAGTTGCATTTTCTACAGACAGAGTGTTTCAAAACTGCTCAATCAAAAGTATGGTTTAACTCTGTTAGCTGAATGCTCAGATCAGAAAGAAGTTTCACAGAATGCTTCTGTGTAGTTTATATTTGAATATATTCCTTTTTCCACTACTACTCTCTTAGCGCTCCAAATGTCCAGTTGCATTTTCTACAGAAAGAGTGTTCAGATCTGCTCAATCAAAAGTATGGTTTAACTCTGTTAGCTGAATGCACAGATCAGAAAGAAGTTTCACAGAATGATTCTGTGTAGTTTATATTTGGAGACATTCCTTTTTCCACTATTACCCTCTTAGCGCTCCGAATCTCCACTTGCATTTTCTACAGAAAGAGTGTTTCAGAACGGCTCAATCAAAACTAAGGTTCAACTCTTTTAGTTGAACAAACAGAACAGAAAGAAGTTTCACACAATTCTTCTGTGTAGTTTTTATTTGTAGACATTCTTTTTCCCAATATAGGCCTCTTAGCGCTCAGAATGGCCAATTGCAGTTTCTACAGAAAGAGTGTTTCAGAACGGCTCAATCAAATGTAAGGTTCAACTCCGTTAGTTGAATGCACAGAACAGAAAGAAGTTTCATACAATGCTTCTGTGTAGTTTATATTTGAACATATTCTTTTTACCACTATTACCCACTTAGCGCTACGAATGTCCAGTTGCATTTTCTACAGACAGAGTGTTTCAAAACTGCTCAATCAAAAGTATGGTTTAACTCTGTTAGCTGAATGCTCAGATCAGAAAGAAGTTTCACAGAATGCTTCTGTGTAGTTTATATTTGAATATATTCCTTTTTCCACTACTACGCTCTTAGCGCTCCAAATGTCCACTTGCATTTTCTACAGAAAGAGTGTTCAGATCTGCTCAATCAAAAGTATGGTTTAACTCTGTTAGCTGAATGCACAGATCAGAAAGAAGTTTCACCGAATGATTCTGTGTAGTTTATATTTGAAGACATTCCTTTTTCCACTATTACTCTCTTAGCGCTCCGAATCTCCTCTTGCATTTTCTACAAAAAGAGTGTTTCATAACTGCTCAATCAAAAATATGTTTTATCTCTGTTAACTGAATTTACAGATCTGAAATAAGTTTCACAGAATGCATCTGTGTAGTTTTTATTTGAAGATATTCTTTTTCCCAATGTAGGCCTCTTAGCGCTTAGCATGTCCAATTGCAGTTTCTACAGAAAGAGTGTTTCAGAACGGCTCAATCAAAAGTAAGGTTCAACTCTGTTAGTTGAATGCACAGAACAGAAAGAATTTTCACAGAATGCTACTGTGTAGTTTATATTTGAATATATTCCTTTTTCCACTATTACCCTCTTAGCGCTCCGAATCTCCATTGCATTTTCTACAGAAAGAGTGTTCAGAACTGCGCAATCAAAAGTATGGTTTAACTCTGTTAGCTTAATGAACATATCAGAAATAAGTTTCACACAATGCTTCTGTGTAGTTTTTATTTGAAGATATTATTTTTCCCCATATAGGCCTCTTAGCGCTCAGAATGTCCAATTGCTGTTTCTACAGAAAGAGTGTTTCAGAAAGGCTCAATCAAAAGTAAGGTTCAACTCTGTTAGTTGAATGCACAGAACAGAAAGAAGTTTCATACAATGCTTCTGTGTAGTTTATATTTGAACATATTCTTTTTTCCACTATTACCCACTTAGCGCTACGAATGTCCAGTTGCATTTTCTACAGACAGAGTGTTTCAAAACTGCTCAATCAAAAGTATGGTTTAACTCTGTTAGCTGAATGCTCAGATCAGAAAGAAGTTTCACAGAATGCTTCTGTGTAGTTTATATTTGAATATATTCCTTTTTCCACTACTACTCTCTTAGCGCTCCAAATGTCCAGTTGCATTTTCTACAGAAAGAGTGTTCAGATCTGCTCAATCAAAAGTATGGTTTAACTCTGTTAGCTGAATGCACAGATCAGAAAGAAGTTTCACAGAATGATTCTGTGTAGTTTATATTTGGAGACATTCCTTTTTCCACTATTACCCTCTTAGCGCTCCGAATCTCCACCTGCATTTTCTACAGAAAGTGTGTTTCAGAACGGCTAAATCAAAACTAAGGTTCAACTCTTTTAGTTGAACAAACAGAACAGAAAGAAGTTTCACACAATTCTTCTGTGTAGTTTTTATTTGTAGACATTCTTTTTCCCAATATAGGCCTCTTAGCGCTCAGAATGTCCAATTGCAGTTTCTACAGAAAGAGTGTTTCAGAACGGCTCAATCAAATGTAAGGTTCAACTCTGTTAGTTGAATGCACAGAACAGAAAGAAGTTTCATACAATGCTTCTGTGTAGTTTATATTTGAACATATTCTTATTTCCACTATTACCCACTTAGCGCTACGAATGTCCAGTTGCATTTTCTACAGACAGAGTGTTTCAAAACTGCTCAATCAAAAGTATGGTTTAACTCTGTTAGCTGAATGCTCAGATCAGAAAGAAGTTTGACAGAATGCTTCTGTGTAGTTTATATTTGAATATATTCCTTTTTCCACTACTACGCTCTTAGCGCTCCAAATGTCCAGTTGCATTTTCTACAGAAAGAGTGTTCAGATCTGCTCAATCAAAAGTATGGTTTAACACTGTTAGCTGAATGCACAGATCAGAAAGAAGTTTCACCGAATGATTCTGTGTAGTTTATATTTGAAGACATTCCTTTTTCCACTATTACCCTCTTAGCGCTCCGAATCTCCACTTGCATTTTCTACAAAAAGAGTGTTTCATAACTGCTCAATCAAAAATATGTTTTATCTCTGTTAACTGAATTTACAGATCAGAAATAAGTTTCACAGAATGCATCTGTGTAGTTTTTATTTGAAGATATTCTTTTTCCCAATGTAGGCCTCCTAGCGCTTAGCATGTCCAATTGCAGTTTCTACAGAAAGAGTGTTTCAGAACGGCTCAATCAAAAGTAAGGTTCAACTCTGTTAGTTGAATGCACAGAACAGAAAGAATTTTCACAGAATGCTACTGTGTAGTTTATATTTGAATATATTCCTTTTTCCACTATTACCCTCTTAGCGCTCCGAATGTCCACTTGCATTTTCTACAGAAAGAGTGTTCAGAACTGCGCAATCAAAAGTATGGTTTAACTCTGTTAGCTTAATGAACATATCAGAAATAAGTTTCACACAATGCTTCTGTGTAGTTTTTATTTGAAGATATTATTTTTCCCAATAGAGGCCTCTTAGCGCTCAGAATGTCCAATTGCAGTTTCTACAGAAAGAGTGTTTCAGAAAGGCTCAATCAAATGTAAGGTTCAACTCTGTTAGTTGAATGCACAGAACAGAAAGAAGTTTCATACAATGCTTCTGTGTAGTTTATATTTGAACATATTCTTATTTCCACTATTACCCACTTAGCGCTACGAATGTCCAGTTGCATTTTCTACAGACAGAGTGTTTCAAAACTGCTCAATCAAAAGTATGGTTTAACTCTGTTAGCTGAATGCTCAGATCAGAAAGAAGTTTCACAGAATGCTTCTGTGTAGTTTATATTTGAATATATTCCTTTTTCCACTACTACGCTCTTAGCGCTCCAAATGTCCAGTTGCATTTTCTACAGAAAGAGTGTTCAGATCTGCTCAATCAAAAGTATGGTTTAACTCTGTTAGCTAAATGCACAGATCAGAAAGAAGTTTCACCGAATGATTCTGTGTAGTTTATATTTGAAGACATTCCTTTTTCCACTATTACTCTCTTAGCGCTCCGAATCTCCTCTTGCATTTTCTACAAAAAGAGTGTTTCATAACTGCTCAATCAAAAATATGTTTTATCTCTGTTAACTGAATTTACAGATCTGAAATAAGTTTCACAGAATGCATCTGTGTAGTTTTTATTTGAAGATATTCTTTTTCCCAATGTAGGCCTCTTAGCGCTTAGCATGTCCAATTGCAGTTTCTACAGAAAGAGTGTTTCAGAACGGCTCAATCAAAAGTAAGGTTCAACTCTGTTAGTTGAATGCACAGAACAGAAAGAATTTTCACAGAATGCTACTGTGTAGTTTATATTTGAATATATTCCTTTTTCCACTATTACCCTCTTAGCGCTCCGAATCTCCATTGCATTTTCTACAGAAAGAGTGTTCAGAACTGCGCAATCAAAAGTATGGTTTAACTCTGTTAGCTTAATGAACATATCAGAAATAAGTTTCACACAATGCTTCTGTGTAGTTTTTATTTGAAGATATTATTTTTCCCCATATAGGCCTCTTAGCGCTCAGAATGTCCAATTGCAGTTTCTACAGAAAGAGTGTTTCAGAAAGGCACAATCAAAAGTAAGGTTCAACTCTGTTAGTTGAATGCACAGAACAGAAAGAAGTTTCATACAATGCTTCTGTGTAGTTTATATTTGAACATATTCTTTTTTCCACTATTACCCACTTAGCGCTACGAATGTCCAGTTGCATTTTCTACAGACAGAGTGTTTCAAAACTGCTCAATCAAAAGTATGGTTTAACTCTGTTAGCTGAATGCTCAGATCAGAAAGAAGTTTCACAGAATGCTTCTGTGTAGTTTATATTTGAATATATTCCTGTTTCCACTACTACTCTCTTAGCGCTCCAAATGTCCAGTTGCATTTTCTACAGAAAGAGTGTTCAGATCTGCTCAATCAAAAGTATGGTTTAACTCTGTTAGCTGAATGCACAGATCAGAAAGAAGTTTCACAGAATGATTCTGTGTAGTTTATATTTGGAGACATTACTTTTTCCACTATTACCCTCTTAGCGCTCCGAATCTCCACCTGCATTTTCTACAGAAAGTGTGTTTCAGAACGGCTCAATCAAAACTAAGGTTCAACTCTTTTAGTTGAACAAACAGAACAGAAAGAAGTTTCACACAAATCTTCTGTGTAGTTTTTATTTGTAGACATTCTTTTTCCCAATATAGGCCTCTTAGCGCTCAGAATGTCCAATTGCAGTTTCTACAGAAAGAGTGTTTCAGAACGGCTCAATCAAATGTAAGGTTCAACTCTGTTAGTTGAATGCACAGAACAGAAAGAAGTTTCATACAATGCTTCTGTGTAGTTTATATTTGAACATATTCTTATTTCCACTATTACCCACTTAGCGCTACGAATGTCCAGTTGCATTTTCTACAGACAGAGTGTTTCAAAACTGCTCAATCAAAAGTATGGTTTAACTCTGTTAGCTGAATGCTCAGATCAGAAAGAAGTTTGACAGAATGCTTCTGTGTAGTTTATATTTGAATATATTCCTTTTTCCACTACTACGCTCTTAGCGCTCCAAATGTCCAGTTGCATTTTCTACAGAAAGAGTGTTCAGATCTGCTCAATCAAAAGTATGGTTTAACACTGTTAGCTGAATGCACAGATCAGAAAGAAGTTTCACCGAATGATTCTGTGTAGTTTATATTTGAAGACATTCCTTTTTCCACTATTACCCTCTTAGCGCTCCGAATCTCCACTTGCATTTTCTACAAAAAGAGTGTTTCATAACTGCTCAATCAAAAATATGTTTTATCTCTGTTAACTGAATTTACAGATCAGAAATAAGTTTCACAGAATGCATCTGTGTAGTTTTTATTTGAAGATATTCTTTTTCCCAATGTAGGCCTCTTAGCGCTTAGCATGTCCAATTGCAGTTTCTACAGAAAGAGTGTTTCAGAACGGCTCAATCAAAAGTAAGGTTCAACTCTGTTAGTTGAATGCACAGAACAGAAAGAATTTTCACAGAATGCTACTGTGTAGTTTATATTTGAATATATTCCTTTTTCCACTATTACCCTCTTAGCGCTCCGAATCTCCATTGCATTTTCTACAGAAAGAGTGTTCAGAACTGCGCAATCAAAAGTATGGTTTAACTCTGTTAGCTTAATGAACATATCAGAAATAAGTTTCACACAATGCTTCTGTGTAGTTTTTATTTGAAGATATTATTTTTCCCCATATAGGCCTCTTAGCGCTCAGAATGTCCAATTGCTGTTTCTACAGAAAGAGTGTTTCAGAAAGGCTCAATCAAAAGTAAGGTTCAACTCTGTTAGTTGAATGCACAGAACAGAAAGAAGTTTCATACAATGCTTCTGTGTAGTTTATATTTGAACATATTCTTTTTTCCACTATTACCCACTTAGCGCTACGAATGTCCAGTTGCATTTTCTACAGACAGAGTGTTTCAAAACTGCTCAATCAAAAGTATGGTTTAACTCTGTTAGCTGAATGCTCAGATCAGAAAGAAGTTTCACAGAATGCTTCTGTGTAGTTTATATTTGAATATATTCCTTTTTCCACTACTACTCTCTTAGCGCTCCAAATGTCCAGTTGCATTTTCTACAGAAAGAGTGTTCAGATCTGCTCAATCAAAAGTATGGTTTAACTCTGTTAGCTGAATGCACAGATCAGAAAGAAGTTTCACAGAATGATTCTGTGTAGTTTATATTTGGAGACATTCCTTTTTCCACTATTACCCTCTTAGCGCTCCGAATCTCCACCTGCATTTTCTACAGAAAGTGTGTTTCAGAACGGCTCAATCAAAACTAAGGTTCAACTCTTTTAGTTGAACAAACAGAACAGAAAGAAGTTTCACACAATTCTTCTGTGTAGTTTTTATTTGTAGACATTCTTTTTCCCAATATAGGCCTCTTAGCGCTCAGAATGTCCAATTGCAGTTTCTACAGAAAGAGTGTTTCAGAACGGCTCAATCAAATGTAAGGTTCAACTCTGTTAGTTGAATGCACAGAACAGAAAGAAGTTTCATACAATGCTTCTGTGTAGTTTATATTTGAACATATTCTTATTTCCACTATTACCCACTTAGCGCTACGAATGTCCAGTTGCATTTTCTACAGACAGAGTGTTTCAAAACTGCTCAATCAAAAGTATGGTTTAACTCTGTTAGCTGAATGCTCAGATCAGAAAGAAGTTTGACAGAATGCTTCTGTGTAGTTTATATTTGAATATATTCCTTTTTCCACTACTACGCTCTTAGCGCTCCAAATGTCCAGTTGCATTTTCTACAGAAAGAGTGTTCAGATCTGCTCAATCAAAAGTATGGTTTAACACTGTTAGCTGAATGCACAGATCAGAAAGAAGTTTCACCGAATGATTCTGTGTAGTTTATATTTGAAGACATTCCTTTTTCCACTATTACCCTCTTAGCGCTCCGAATCTCCACTTGCATTTTCTACAAAAAAAGTGTTTCATAACTGCTCAATCAAAAATATGTTTTATCTCTGTTAACTGAATTTACAGATCAGAAATAAGTTTCACAGAATGCATCTGTGTAGTTTTTATTTGAAGATATTCTTTTTCCCAATGTAGGCCTCCTAGCGCTTAGCATGTCCAATTGCAGTTTCTACAGAAAGAGTGTTTCAGAACGGCTCAATCAAAAGTAAGGTTCAACTCTGTTAGTTGAATGCACAGAACAGAAAGAATTTTCACAGAATGCTACTGTGTAGTTTATATTTGAATATATTCCTTTTTCCACTATTACCCTCTTAGCGCTCCGAATGTCCACTTGCATTTTCTACAGAAAGAGTGTTCAGAACTGCGCAATCAAAAGTATGGTTTAACTCTGTTAGCTTAATGAACATATCAGAAATAAGTTTCACACAATGCTTCTGTGTAGTTTTTATTTGAAGATATTATTTTTCCCAATAGAGGCCTCTTAGCGCTCAGAATGTCCAATTGCAGTTTCTACAGAAAGAGTGTTTCAGAAAGGCTCAATCAAAAGTAAGTTTCAACTCTGTTAGTTGAATGCACAGAACAGAAAGAAGTTTCATACAATGCTTCTGTGTAGTTTATATTTGAACATATTCCTTTTTCCACTATTACCCACTTAGCGCTACGAATGTCCAGTTGCATTTTCTACAGACAGAGTGTTTCAAAACTGCTCAATCAAAAGTATGGTTTAACTCTGTTAGCTGAATGCTCAGATCAGAAAGAAGTTTCACAGAATGCTTCTGTGTAGTTTATATTTGAATATATTCCTTTTTCCACTACTACTCTCTTAGCGCTCCAAATGTCCAGTTGCATTTTCTACAGAAAGAGTGTTCAGATCTGCTCAATCAAAAGTATGGTTTAACTCTGTTAGCTGAATGCACAGATCAGAAAGAAGTTTCACAGAATGATTCTGTGTAGTTTATATTTGGAGACATTCCTTTTTCCACTATTACCCTCTTAGCGCTCCGAATCTCCACTTGCATTTTCTACAGAAAGAGTGTTTCAGAACGGCTCAATCAAAACTAAGGTTCAACTCTTTTAGTTGAACAAACAGAACAGAAAGAAGTTTCACACAATTCTTCTGTGTAGTTTTTATTTGTAGACATTCTTTTTCCCAATATAGGCCTCTTAGCGCTCAGAATGGCCAATTGCAGTTTCTACAGAAAGAGTGTTTCAGAACGGCTCAATCAAAAGTAAGGTTCAACTCTGTTAGTTGAATGCACAGAACAGAAAGAAGTTTCATACAATGCTTCTGTGTAGTTTATATTTGAACATATTATTTTTTCCACTATTACCCACTTAGCGCTACGAATGTCCAGTTGCATTTTCTACAGACAGAGTGTTTCAAAACTGCTCAATCAAAAGTATGGTTTAACTCTGTTAGCTGAATGCTCAGATCAGAAAGAAGTTTCACAGAATGCTTCTGTGTAGTTTATATTTGAATATATTCCTTTTTCCACTACTACTCACTTAGCGCTCCAAATGTCCAGTTGCATTTTCTACAGAAAGAGTGTTCAGATCTGCTCGATCAAAAGTATGGTTTAACTCTGTTAGCTGAATGCACAGATCAGAAAGAAGTTTCACAGAATGATTCTGTGTAGTTTATATTTGGAGACATTACTTTTTCCACTATTACCCTCTTAGCGCTCCGAATCTCCACCTGCATTTTCTACAGAAAGTGTGTTTCAGAACGGCTCAATCAAAACTAAGGTTCAACTCTTTTAGTTGAACAAACAGAACAGAAAGAAGTTTCACACAATTCTTCTGTGTAGTTTTTATTTGTAGACATTCTTTTTCCCAATATAGACCTCTTTGCGCTCAGAATGTCCAATTGCAGTTTCTACAGAAAGAGTGTTTCAGAACGGCTCAATCAAATGTAAGGTTCAACTCTGTTAGTTGAATGCACAGAACAGAAAGAAGTTTCATACAATGCTTCTGTGTAGTTTATATTTGAACATATTCTTTTTTCCACTATTACCCACTTAGCGCTACGAATGTCCAGTTGCATTTTCTACAGACAGAGTGTTTCAAAACTGCTCAATCAAAAGTAAGGTTTAACTCTGTTAGCTGAATGCTCAGATCAGAAAGAAGTTTCACAGAATGCTTCTGTGTAGTTTATATTTGAATATATTCCTTTTTCCACTACTACACTCTTAGCGCTCCAAATGTCCACTTGCATTTTCTACAGAAAGAGTGTTCAGATCTGCTCAATCAAAAGTATGGTTTAACTCTGTTAGCTGAATGCACAGATCAGAAAGAAGTTTCACCGAATGATTCTGTGTAGTTTATATTTGAAGACATTCCTTTTTCCACTATTACTCTCTTAGCGCTCCGAATCTCCTCTTGCATTTTCTACAAAAAGAGTGTTTCATAACTGCTCAATCAAAAATATGTTTTATCTCTGTTAACTGAATTTACAGATCTGAAATAAGTTTCACAGAATGCATCTGTGTAGTTTTTTTTTGAAGATATTCTTTTTCCCAATGTAGGCCTCTTAGCGCTTAGCATGTCCAATTGCAGTTTCTACAGAAAGAGTGTTTCAGAACGGCTCAATCAAAAGTAAGGTTCAACTCTGTTAGTTGAATGCACAGAACAGAAAGAATTTTCACAGAATGCTACTGTGTAGTTTATATTTGAATATATTCCTTTTTCCACTATTACCCTCTTAGCGCTCCGAATCTCCATTGCATTTTCTACAGAAAGAGTGTTCAGAACTGCGCAATCAAAAGTATGGTTTAACTCTGTTAGCTTAATGAACATATCAGAAATAAGTTTCACACAATGCTTCTGTGTAGTTTTTATTTGAAGATATTATTTTTCCCCATATAGGCCTCTTAGTGCTCAGAATGTCCAATTGCAGTTTCTACAGAAAGAGTGTTTCAGAAAGGCTCAATCAAAAGTAAGGTTCAACTCTGTTAGTTGAATGCACAGAACAGAAAGAAGTTTCATACAATGCTTCTGTGTAGTTTATATTTGAACATATTCTTTTTTCCACTATTACCCACTTAGCGCTACGAATGTCCAGTTGCATTTTCTACAGACAGAGTGTTTCAAAACTGCTCAATCAAAAGTATGGTTTAACTCTGTTAGCTGAATGCTCAGATCAGAAAGAAGTTTCACAGAATGCTTCTGTGTAGTTTATATTTGAATATATTCCTTTTTCCACTACTACTCTCTTAGCGCTCCAAATGTCCAGTTGCATTTTCTACAGAAAGAGTGTTCAGATCTGCTCAATCAAAAGTATGGTTTAACTCTGTTAGCTGAATGCACAGATCAGAAAGAAGTTTCACAGAATGATTCTGTGTAGTTTATATTTGGAGACATTCCTTTTTCCACTATTACACTCTTAGCGCTCCGAATCTCCACCTGCATTTTCTACAGAAAGTGTGTTTCAGAACGGCTCAATCAAAACTAAGGTTCAACTCTTTTAGTTGAACAAACAGAACAGAAAGAAGTTTCACACAATTCTTCTGTGTAGTTTTTATTTGTAGACATTCTTTTTCCCAATATAGGCCTCTTAGCGCTCAGAATGTCCAATTGCAGTTTCTACAGAAAGAGTGTTTCAGAACGGCTCAATCAAATGTAAGGTTCAACTCTGTTAGTTGAATGCACAGAACAGAAAGAAGTTTCATACAATGCTTCTGTGTAGTTTATATTTGAACATATTCTTATTTCTACTATTACCCACTTAGCGCTACGAATGTCCAGTTGCATTTTCTACAGACAGAGTGTTTCAAAACTGCTCAATCAAAAGTATGGTTTAATTCTGTTAGCTGAATGCTCAGATCAGAAAGAAGTTTCACAGAATGCTTCTGTGTAGTTTATATTTGAATATATTCCTTTTTCCACTACTACGCTCTTAGCGCTCCAAATGTCCAGTTGCATTTTCTACAGAAAGAGTGTTCAGATCTGCTCAATCAAAAGTATGGTTTAACACTGTTAGCTGAATGCACAGATCAGAAAGAAGTTTCACCGAATGATTCTGTGTAGTTTATATTTGAAGACATTCCTTTTTCCACTATTACCCTCTTAGCGCTCCGAATCTCCACTTGCATTTTCTACAAAAAGAGTGTTTCATAACTGCTCAATCAAAAATATGTTTTATCTCTGTTAACTGAATTTACAGATCAGAAATAAGTTTCACAGAATGCATCTGTGTAGTTTTTATTTGAAGATATTCTTTTTCCCAATGTAGGCCTCCTAGCGCTTAGCATGTCCAATTGCAGTTTCTACAGAAAGAGTGTTTCAGAACGGCTCAATCAAAAGTAAGGTTCAACTCTGTTAGTTGAATGCACAGAACAGAAAGAATTTTCACAGAATGCTACTGTGTAGTTTATATTTGAATATATTCCTTTTTCCACTATTACCCTCTTAGCGCTCCGAATGTCCACTTGCATTTTCTACAGAAAGAGTGTTCAGAACTGCGCAATCAAAAGTATGGTTTAACTCTGTTAGCTTAATGAACATATCAGAAATAAGTTTCACACAATGCTTCTGTGTAGTTTTTATTTGAAGATATTATTTTTCCCAATAGAGGCCTCTTAGCGCTCAGAATGTCCAATTGCAGTTTCTACAGAAAGAGTGTTTCAGAAAGGCTCAATCAAAAGTAAGGTTCAACTCTGTTAGTTGAATGCACAGAACAGAAAGAAGTTTCATACAATGCTTCTGTGTAGTTTATATTTGAACATATTCCTTTTTCCACTATTACCCACTTAGCGCTACGAATGTCCAGTTGCATTTTCTACAGACAGAGTGTTTCAAAACTGCTCAATCAAAAGTATGGTTTAACTCTGTTAGCTGAATGCTCAGATCAGAAAGAAGTTTCACAGAATGCTTCTGTGTAGTTTATATTTGAATATATTCCTTTTTCCACTACTACTCTCTTAGCGCTCCAAATGTCCAGTTGCATTTTCTACAGAAAGAGTGTTCAGATCTGCTCAATCAAAAGTATGGTTTAACTCTGTTAGCTGAATGCACAGATCAGAAAGAAGTTTCACAGAATGATTCTGTGTAGTTTATATTTGGAGACATTCCTTTTTCCACTATTACCCTCTTAGCGCTCCGAATCTCCACTTGCATTTTCTACAGAAAGAGTGTTTCAGAACGGCTCAATCAAAACTAAGGTTCAACTCTTTTAGTTGAACAAACAGAACAGAAAGAAGTTTCACACAATTCTTCTGTGTAGTTTTTATTTGTAGACATTCTTTTTCCCAATATAGGCCTCTTAGCGCTCAGAATGGCCAATTGCAGTTTCTACAGAAAGAGTGTTTCAGAACGGCTCAATCAAAAGTAAGGTTCAACTCTGTTAGTTGAATGCACAGAACAGAAAGAAGTTTCATACAATGCTTCTGTGTAGTTTATATTTGAACATATTATTTTTTCCACTATTACCCACTTAGCGCTACGAATGTCCAGTTGCATTTTCTACAGACAGAGTGTTTCAAAACTGCTCAATCAAAAGTATGGTTTAACTCTGTTAGCTGAATGCTCAGATCAGAAAGAAGTTTCACAGAATGCTTCTGTGTAGTTTATATTTGAATATATTCCTTTTTCCACTAATACGCTCTTAGCGCTCCAAATGTCCAGTTGCATTTTCTATAGAAAGAGTGTTCAGATCTGCTCAATCAAAAGTATGGTTTAACTCTGTTAGCTGAATGCACAGATCAGAAAGAAGTTTCACCGAATGATTCTGTGTAGTTTATATTTGAAGACATTCCTTTTTCCACTATTACCCTCTTAGCGCTCCGAATCTCCACTTGCATTTTCTACAAAAAGAGTGTTTCATAACTGCTCAATCAAAAATATGTTTTATCTCTGTTAACTGAATTTACAGATCAGAAATAAGTTTCACAGAATGCATCTGTGTAGTTTTTATTTGAAGATATTCTTTTTCCCAATGTAGGCCTCTTAGCGCTTAGCATGTCCAATTGCAGTTTCTACAGAAAGAGTGTTTCAGAACGGCTCAATCAAAAGTAAGGTTCAACTCTGTTAGTTGAATGCACACAACAGAAAGAATTTTCACAGAATGCTACTGTGTAGTTTATATTTGAATATATTCCCTTTTCCACTATTACCCTCTTAGCGCTCCGAATGTCCACTTGCATTTTCTACAGAAAGAGTGTTCAGAACTGCGCAATCAAAAGAATGGTTTAACTCTGTTAGCTTAATGAACATATCAGAAATAAGTTTCACACAATGCTTCTGTGTAGGTTTTATTTGAAGATATTATATTTCCCAAAAGAGGCCTCTTAGCGCTCAGAATGTCCAATTGCAGTTTCTACAGAAAGAGTGTTTCAGAAAGGCTCAATCAAAAGTAAGGTTCAACTCTGTTAGTTGAATGCACAGAACAGAAAGAAGTTTCATACAATGCTTCTGTGTAGTTTATATTTCAACATATTCTATTTTCCACTATTACCCACTTAGCGCTACGAATGTCCAGATGCATTATCTACAGACAGAGTGTTTCAAAACTGCTCAATCAAAAGTATGGTTTAACTCTGTTAGCTGAATGCTCAGATCAGAAAGAAGTTTCACAGAATGCTTCTGTGTAGTTTGTATTTGAATATATTCCTTTTTCCACTACTACTCTCTTAGCGCTCCAAATATCCAGTTGCATTTTCTACAGAAAGAGTTTCAGATCTGCTCAATCAAAAGTATGGTTTAACTGTGTTAGCTGAATGCACAGATCAGAAAGAAGTTTCACAGAATGATTCTGTGTAGTTTATATTTGGAGACATTCCTTTTTCCACTATTACCCTCTTAGCGCTCCGAATCTCCACTTGCATTTTCTACAGAAAGAGTGTTTCAGAACGGCTCAATCAAAACTAAGGTTCAACTCTTTTAGTTGAACAAACAGAACAGAAAGAAGTTTCACACAATTCTTCTGTGTAGTTTTTATTTGTAGACATTCTTTTTCCCAATATAGGCCTCTTAGCGCTCAGAATGGCCAATTGCAGTTTCTACAGAAAGAGTGTTTCAGAACGGCTCAATCAAAAGTAAGGTTCAACTCTGTTAGTTGAATGCACAGAACAGAAAGAAGTTTCATACAATGCTTCTGTGTAGTTTATATTTGAACATATTCTTTTTTCCACTATTACCCACTTAGCGCTACGAATGTCCAGTTGCATTTTCTACAGACAGAGTGTTTCAAAACTGCTCAATCAAAAGTATGGTTTAACTCTGTTAGCTGAATGCTCAGATCAGAAAGAAGTTTCACAGAATGCTTCTGTGTAGTTTATATTTGAATATATTCCTTTTTCCACTACTACTCTCTTAGCGCTCCAAATGTCCAGTTGCATTTTCTACAGAAAGAGTGTTCAGATCTGCTCGATCAAAAGTATGGTTTAACTCTGTTAGCTGAATGCACAGATCAGAAAGAAGTTTCACAGAATGATTCTGTGTAGTTTATATTTGGAGACATTCCTTTTTCCACTATTACCCTCTTAGCCCTCCGAATCTCCACTTGCATTTTCTACAGAAAGAGTGTTTCAGAACGGCTCAATCAAAACTAAGGTTCAACTCTTTTAGTTGAACAAACAGAACAGAAAGAAGTTTCACACAATTCTTCTGTGTAGTTTTTATTTGTAGACAATCTTTTTCCCAATATAGGCCTCTTAGCGCTCAGAATGTCCAATTGCAGTTTCTACAGAAAGAGTGTTTCAGAACGGCTCAATCAAATGTAAGGTTCAACTCTGTTAGTTGAATGCACAGAACAGAAAGAAGTTTCATAAAATGCTTCTGTGTAGTTTATATTTGAACATATTATTTTTTCCACTATTACCCACTTAGCGCTACGAATGTCCAGTTGCATTTTCTACAGACAGAGTGTTTCAAAACTGCTCAATCAAAAGTATGGTTTAACTCTGTTAGCTGAATGCTCAGATCAGAAAGAAGTTTCACAGAATGCTTCTGTGTAGTTTATATTTGAATATATTCCTTTTTCCACTACTACTCTCTTAGCGCTCCAAATGTCCACTTGCATTTTCTACAGAAAGAGTGTTCAGATCTGCTCAATCAAAAGTATGGTTTAACTCTGTTAGCTGAATGCACAGATCAGAAAGAAGTTTCACCGAATGATTCTGTGTAGTTTATATTTGAAGACATTCCTTTTTCCACTATTACCCTCTTAGCGCTCCGAATCTCCTCTTGCATTTTCTACAAAAAGAGTGTTTCATAACTGCTCAATCAAAAATATGTTTTATCTCTGTTAACTGAATTTACAGATCTGAAATAAGTTTCACAGAATGCATCTGTGTAGTTTTTATTTGAAGATATTCTTTTTCCCAATGTAGGCCTCTTAGCGCTTAGCATGTCCAATTGCAGTTTCTACAGAAAGAGTGTTTCAGAACGGCTCAATCAAAAGTAAGGTTCAACTCTGTTAGTTGAATGCACAGAACAGAAAGAATTTTCACAGAATGCTACTGTGTAGTTTATATTTGAATATATTCCTTTTTCCACTATTACCCTCTTAGCGCTCCGAATGTCCACTTGCATTTTCTACAGAAAGAGTGTTCAGAACTGCGCAATCAAAAGTATGGTTTAACTCTGTTAGCTTAATGAACATATCAGAAATAAGTTTCACACAATGCTTCTGTGTAGTTTTTATTTGAAGATATTATTTTTCCCCATATAGGCCTCTTAGCGCTCAGAATTTCCAATTGCACTTTCTACAGAAAGAGTGTTTCAGAAAGGCTCAATCAAAAGTAAGTTTCAACTCTGTTAGTTGAATGCACAGAACAGAAAGAAGTTTCATACAATGCTTCTGTGTAGTTTATATTTGAACATATTCTTTTTTCCACTATTACCCACTTAGCGCTACGAATGTCCAGTTGCATTTTCTACAGACAGAGTGTTTCAAAACTGCTCAATCAAAAGTATGGTTTAACTCTGTTAGCTGAATGCTCAGATCAGAAAGAAGTTTCACAGAATGCTTCTGTGTAGTTTATATTTGAATATATTACTTTTTCCACTACTACTCTCTTAGCGCTCCAAATGTCCAGTTGCATTTTCTACAGAAAGAGTGTTCAGATCTGCTCAATCAAAAGTATGGTTTAACTCTTTTAGCTGAATGCACAGATCAGAAAGAAGTTTCACAGAATGATTCTGTGTAGTTTATATTTGGCGACATTCCTTTTTCCATTATTACCCTCTTAGCGCTCCGAATCTCCACATGCATTTTCTACAGAAAGAGTGTTTCAGAACGGCTCAATCAAAACTAAGGTTCAACTCTTTTAGTTGAACAAACAGAACAGAAAGAAGTTTCACTCAATTCTTCTGTGTAGTTTTTATTTGTAGACATTCTTTTTCCCAATATAGGCCTATTAGCGCTCAGAATGTCCAATTGCAGTTTCTACAGAAAGAGTGTTTCAGAACGGCTCAATCAAAAGTAAGGTTCAACTCTGTTAGTTGAATGCACAGAACAGAAAGAAGTTTCATACAATGCTTCTGTGTAGTTTATATTTGAACATATTCTTTTTTCCACTATTACCCACTTAGCGCTACGCATGTCCAGTTGCATTTTCTACAGACAGAGTGTTTCAAAACTGCTCAATCAAAAGTATGGTTTAACTCTGTTAGCTGAATGCTCAGATCAGAAAGAAGTTTCACAGAATGCTTCTGTGTAGTTTATATTTGAATATATTACTTTTTCCACAACTACTCTCTTAGCGCTCCAAATGTCCAGTTGCATTTTCTACAGAAAGAGTGTTCAGATCTGCTCAATCAAAAGTATGGTTTAACTCTGTTAGCTGAATGCACAGATCAGAAAGAAGTTTCACAGAATGATTCTGTGTAGTTTATATTTGGAGACATTCCTTTTTCCACTATTACCCTCTTAGCGCTCCGAATCTCCACTTGCATTTTCTACAGAAAGTGTGTTTCAGAACGGCTCAATCAAACTAAGGTTCAACTCTTTTAGTTGAACAAACATAACAGAAAGTAGTTTCACACAATTCTTCTGTGTAGTTTTTATTTGTAGACATTCATTTTCCCAATATAGGCCTCTTAGCGCTCAGAATGTCCAATTGCAGTTTCTACAGAAAGAGTGTTTCAGAACGGCTCAATCAAAAGTAAGGTTCAACTCTGTTAGTTGAATGCACAGAACAGAAAGAAGTTTCATACAATGCTTCTGTGTAGTTTATATTTGAACATATTCTTTTTTCCACTATTACCCACTTAGCGCTACGAATGTCCAGTTGCATTTTCTACAGACAGAGTGTTTCAAAACTGCTCAATCAAAAGTATGGTTTAACTCTGTTTGCTGAATGCTCAGATCAGAAAGAAGTTTCACAGAATGCTTCTGTGTAGTTTATATTTGAATATATTCCTTTTTCCACTACTACGCTCTTAGCGCTCCAAATGTCCAGTTGCATTTTCTACAGAAAGAGTGTTCAAATCTGCTCAATCAAAAGTATGGTTTAACTCTGTTAGCTGAATGCACAGATCAGAAAGAAGTTTCACCGAATGATTCTGTGTAGTTTATATTTGAAGACATTCCTTTTTCCACTATTACCCTCTTAGCGCTCCGAATCTCCACTTGCATTTTCTACAAAAAGAGTGTTTCATAACTGCTCAATCAAAAATATGTTTTATCTCTGTCAACGGAATTTACAGATCAGAAATAAGTTTCACAGAATGCATCTGTGTAGTTTTTATTTGAAGATATTCTTTTTCCCAATGTAGGCCTCTTAGCGCTTAGCATGTCCAATTGCAGTTTCTACAGAAAGAGTGTTTCAGAACGGCTCAATCAAAAGTAAGGTTCAACTCTGTTAGTTGAATGCACAGAACAGAAAGAATTTTCACAGAATGCTACTGTGTAGTTTATATTTGAATATATTCCTTTTTCCACTATTACCCTCTTAGCGCTCCGAATGTCCACTTGCATTTTCTACAGAAAGAGTGTTCAGAACTGCGCAATCAAAAGTATGGTTTAACTCTGTTAGCTTAATGAACATATCAGAAATAAGTTTCACACAATGCTTCTGTGTAGTTTTTATTTGAAGATATTATTTTTCCCAATAGAGGCCTCTTAGCGCTCAGAATGTCCAATTGCAGTTTCTACAGAAAGAGTGTTTCAGAAAGGCTCAATCAAAAGTAAGGTTCAACTCTGTTAGTTGAATGCACAGAACAGAAAGAAGTTTCATACAATGCTTCTGTGTAGTTTATATTTGAACATATTCCTTTTTCCACTATTACCCACTTAGCGCTACGAATGTCCAGTTGCATTTTCTACAGACAGAGTGTTTCAAATCTGCTCAATCAAAAGTATGGTTTAACTCTGTTAGCTGAATGCTCAGATCAGAAAGAAGTTTCACAGAATGCTTCTGTGTAGTTTATATTTGAATATATTCCTTTTTCCACTACTACTCTCTTAGCGCTCCAAATGTCCAGTTGCATTTTCTACAGAAAGAGTGTTCAGATCTGCTCAATCAAAAGTATGGTTTAACTCTGTTAGCTGAATGCACAGATCAGAAAGAAGTTTCACAGAATGATTCTGTGTAGTTTATATTTGGAGACATTCCTTTTTCCACTATTACCCTCTTAGCGCTCCGAATCTCCACTTGCATTTTCTACAGAAAGTGTGTTTCAGAACGGCTCAATCAAAACTAAGGTTCAACTCTTTTAGTTGAACAAACAGAAGAGAAAGAAGTTTCACACAATTCTTCTGTGTAGTTTTTATTTGTAGACATTCTTTTTCCCAATATAGGCCTCTTAGCGCTCAGAATGTCCAATTGCAGTTTCTACAGAAAGAGTGTTTCAGAACGGCTCAATCAAAAGTAAGGTTCAACTCTGTTAGTTGAATGCACAGAACAGAAAGAAGTTTCATACAATGCTTCTGTGTAGTTTATATTTGAACATATTCTTTTTTCCACTATTACCCACTTAGCGCTACGAATGTCCAGTTGCATTTTCTACAGACAGAGTGTTTCAAAACTGCTCAATCAAAAGTATGGTTTAACTCTGTTAGCTGAATGCTCAGATCAGAAAGAAGTTTCACAGAATGCTTCTGTGTAGTTTATATTTGAATATATTCCTTTTTCCACTACTACGCTCTTAGCGCTCCAAATGTCCACTTGCATTTTCTACAGAAAGAGTGTTCAGATCTGCTCAATCAAAAGTATGGTTTAACTCTGTTAGCTGAATGCACAGATCAGAAAGAAGTTTCACCGAATGATTCTGTGTAGTTTATATTTGAAGACATTCCTTTTTCCACTATTACCCTCTTAGCGCTCCGAATCTCCTCTTGCATTTTCTACAAAAAGAGTGTTTCATAACTGCTCAATCAAAAATATGTTTTATCTCTGTTAACTGAATTTACAGATCTGAAATAAGTTTCACAGAATGCATCTGTGTAGTTTTTATTTGAAGATATTCTTTTTCCCAATGTAGGCCTCTTAGCGCTTAGCATGTCCAATTGCAGTTTCTACAGAAAGAGTGTTTCAGAAAGGCTCAATCAAAAGTAAGGTTCAACTCTGTTAGTTGAATGCACAGAACACAAAGAAGTTTCATACAATGCTTCTGTGTAGTTTATATTTGAACATATTATTTTTTCCACTATTACCCACTTAGCGCTACGAATGTCCAGTTGCATTTTCTACAGACAGAGTGTTTCAAAACTGCTCAATCAAAAGTATGGTTTAACTCTGTTAGCTGAATGCTCAGATCAGAAAGAAGTTTCACAGAATGCTTCTGTGTAGTTTATATTTGAATATATTCCTTTTTCCACTACTACGCTCTTAGCGCTCCAAAAGTCCAGTTGCATTTTCTACAGAAAGAGTGTTCAGATCTGCTCAATCAAAAGTATGGTTTAACTCTGTTAGCTGAATGCACAGATCAGAAAGAAGTTTCACCGAATGATTCTGTGTAGTTTATATTTGAAGACATTCCTTTTTCCACTATTACCCTCTTAGCGCTCCGAATCTCCACTTGCATTTTCTACAAAAAGAGTGTTTCATAACTGCTCAATCAAAAATATGTTTTGTCTCTGTTAACTGAATTTACAGATCAGAAATAAGTTTCACAGAATGCATCTGTGTAGTTTATATTTGAAGATATTCTTTTTCCCAATGTAGGCCTCTTAGCGCTTAGCATGTCCAATTGCAGTTTCTACAGAAAGAGTGTTTCAGAACGGCTCAATCAAAAGTAAGGTTCAACTCTGTTAGTTGAATGCACAGAACAGAAAGAATTTTCACAGAATGCTACTGTGTATTTTATATTTGAATATATTCCTTTTTCCACTATTACCCTCTTAGCGCTTCGAATCTCCGTTGCATTTTCTACAGAAAGAGTGTTTCAGAACGGCTCAATCAAAACTAAGGTTCAACTCTTTTAGTTGAACAAACAGAACAGAAAGAAGTTTCACACAATTCTTCTGTGTAGTTTTTATTTGTAGACATTCTTTTTCCCAATATAGGCCTCTTAGCGCTCAGAATGTCCAATTGCAGTTTCTACAGAAAGAGTGTTTCAGAACGGCTCAATCAAAAGTAAGGTCCAACTCTGTTAGTTGAATGCACAGAACAGAAAGAAGTTTCATACAATGCTTCTGTGTAGTTTATATTTGAACATATTCTTTTTTCCACTATTACCCACTTAGCGCTACGAATGTCCAGTTGCATTTTCTACAGACAGAGTGTTTCAAAACTGCTCAATCAAAAGTATGGTTTAACTCTGTTAGCTGAATGCTCAGATCAGAAAGAAGTTTCACAGAATGCTTCTGTGTAGTTTATATTTGAATATATTCCTTTTTCCACTACTACGCACTTAGCGCTCCAAATGTCCAGTTGCATTTTCTACAGAAAGAGTGTTCAGATCTGCTCAATCAAAAGTATGGTTTAACTCTGTTAGCTGAATGCACAGATCAGAAAGAAGTTTCACCGAATGATTCTGTGTAGTATATATTTGAAGACATTCCTTTTTCCACTATTACCCTCTTAGCGCTCCGAATCTCCACTTGCATTTTCTACAAAAAGAGTGTTTCATAACTGCTCAATCAAAAATATGTTTTATCTCTGTTAACTGAATTTACAGATCAGAAATAAGTTTCACAGAATGCATCTGTGTAGTTTTTATTTGAAGATATTCTTTTTCCCAATGTAGGCCTCTTAGCGCTTAGCATGTCCAATTGCAGTTTCTACAGAAAGAGTGTTTCAGAACGGCTCAATCAAAAGTAAGGTTCAACTCTGTTAGTTGAATGCACAGAACAGAAAGAATTTTCACAGAATGCTACTGTGTAGTTTATATTTGAATATATTCCTTTTTCCACTATTACCCTCTTAGCGCTCCGAATGTCCACTTGCATTTTCTACAGAAAGAGTGTTCAGAACTGCGCAATCAAAAGTATGGTTTAACTCTGTTAGCTTAATGAACATATCAGAAATAAGTTTCACACAATGCTTCTGTGTAGTTTTTATTTGAAGATATTATTTTCCCCAATATAGGCCTCTTAGCGCTCAGAATGTCCAATTGCAGTTTCTAACGAAAGAGTGTTTCAGAAAGGCTCAATCAAAAGTAAGGTTCAACTCTGTTAGTTGAATGCACAGAAAAGAATGAAGTTTCATACACTGCTTCTGTGTAGTTTATATTTGAACATATTCTTTTTTCCACAATTACCCACTTAGCGCTACGAATGTCCAGTTGCATTTTCTACAGACAGAGTGTTTCAAAACTGCTCAATCAAAAGTATGGTTTAACTCTGTTAGCTGAATGCTCAGATCAGAAAGAAGTTTCACAGAATGCTTCTGTGTAGTTTATATTTGAATATATTCCTTTTTCCACTACTACGCTCTTAGCGCTCCAAATGTCCAGTTGCATTTTCTACAGAAAGAGTGTTCAGATCTGCTCAATCAAAAGTATGGTTTAACTCTGTTAGCTGAATGCACAGATAAGAAAGAAGTTTCACCGAATGATTCTGTGTAGTTTATATTTGAAGACATTCCTTTTTCCACTATTACCCTCTTAGCGCTCCGAATCTCCTCTTGCATTTTCTACAAAAAGAGTGTTTCATAACTGCTCAATCAAAAATATGTTTTATCTCTGTTAACTGAATTTACAGATCAGAAATAAGTTTCACAGAATGCATCTGTGTAGTTTTTATTTGAAGATATTCTTTTTCCCAATGTAGGCCTCTTAGCGCTTAGCATGTCCAATTGCAGTTTCTACAGAAAGAGTGTTTCAGAACGGCTCAATCAAAAGTAAGGTTCAACTCTGTTAGTTGAGTGCACAGAACAGAAAGAATTTTCACAGAATGCTACTGTGTAGTTTATATTTCAATATATTCCTTTTTCCACTATTACCCTCTTAGCGCTCCGAATGTCCACTTGCATTTTCTACAGAAAGAGTGTTCAGAACTGCGCAATCAAAAGTATGGTTTAACTCTGTTAGCTTAATGAACATATCAGAAATAAGTTTCACACAATGCTTCTGTGTAGTTTTTATTTGAAGATATTATTTTCCCCAATATAGGCCTCTTAGCGCTCAGAATGTCCAATTGCAGTTTCTACAGAAAGAGTGTTTCAGAAAGGCCCAATCAAAAGTAAGGTTCAACTCTGTTAGTTGAATGCACAGAAAAGAATGAAGTTTCATACACTGCTTCTGTGTAGTTTATATTTGAACATATTCTTTTTTCCACAATTACCCACTTAGCGCTACGAATGTCCAGTTGCATTTTCTACAGACAGAGTGTTTCAAAACTGCTCAATCAAAAGTATGGTTTAACTCTGTTAGCTGAATGCTCAGATCAGAAAGAAGTTTCACAGAATGCTTCTGTGTAGTTTATATTTGAAGACATTCCTTTTTCCACTATTACCCTCTTAGCGCTCCGAATCTCCTCTTGCATTTTCTACAAAAAGAGTGTTTCATAACTGCTCAATCAAAAATATGTTTTATCTCTGTTAACTGAATTTACAGATCTGAAATAAGTTTCACAGAATGCATCTGTGTAGTTTTTATTTGAAGATATTCTTTTTCCCAATGTAGGCCTCTTAGCGCTTAGCATGTCCAATTGCAGTTTCTACAGAAAGAGTGTTTCAGAACGGCTCAATCAAAAGTAAGGTTCAACTCTGTTAGTTGAATGCACAGAACAGAAAGAATTTTCACAGAATGCTACTGTGTAGTTTATATTTGAATATATTCCTTTTTCCACTATTACCCTCTTAGCGCTCCGAATGTCCACTTGCATTTTCTACAGAAAGAGTGTTCAGAACTGCGCAATCAAAAGTATGGTTTAACTCTGTTAGCTTAATGAACATATCAGAAATAAGTTTCACACAATGCTTCTGTGTAGTTTTTATTTGAAGATATTATTTTTCCCAATAGAGGCCTCTTAGCGCTCAGAATGTCCAATTGCAGTTTCTACAGAAAGTGTTTCAGAACGGCTCAATCAAAAGTAAGGTTCAACTCTGTTAGTTGAATGCACAGAACAGAAAGAAGTTTCATACAATGCTTCTGTGTAGTTTATATTTGAACATATTCTTTTTTCCACTATTACCCACTTAGCGCTACGAATGTCCAGTTGCATTTTCTACAGACAGAGTGTTTCAAAACTGCTCAATCAAAAGTATGGTTTAATTCTGTTAGCTGAATGCTCAGATCAGAAAGAAGTTTCACAGAATGCTTCTGTGTAGTTTATATTTGAATATATTCCTTTTTCCACTACTACACTCTTAGCGCTCCAAATGTCCAGTTGCATTTTCTACAGAAAGAGTGTTCAGATCTGCTCGATCAAAAGTATGGTTTAACTCTGTTAGCTGAATGCACAGATCAGAAAGAAGTTTCACAGAATGATTCTGTGTAGTTTATATTTGGAGACATTCCTTTTTCCACTATTACCCTCTTAGCGCTCCGAATCTCCACTTGCATTTTCTACAGAAAGAGTGTTTCAGAACGGCTCAATCAAAACTAAGGTTCAACTCTTTTAGTTGAACAAACAGAACAGAAATAAGTTTCACACAATTCTTCTGTGTAGTTTTTATTTGTAGACATCCTTTTTCCCAATATAGGCCTCTTAGCGCTCAGAATGTCCATTTGCAGTTTCTACAGAAAGAGTGTTTCAGAACGGCTCAATAAAATGTAAGGTTCAACTCTGTTAGTTGAATGCACAGAACAGAAAGAAGTTTCATACAATGCTTCTGTGTAGTTTATATTTGAACATATTCTTTTTTCCACTATTACCCACTTAGCGCTACGAATGTCCAGTTGCATTTTCTACAGACAGAGTGTTTCAAAACTGCTCAATCAAAAGTATGGTTTAACTCTGTTAGCTGAATGCTCAGATCAGAAAGAAGTTTCACAGAATGCTTCTGTGTAGTTTATATTTGAATATATTCCTTTTTCCACTACTACGCTCTTAGCGCTCCAAATGTCCACTTGCATTTTCTACAGAAAGAGTGTTCAGATCTGCTCAATCAAAAGTATGGTTTAACTCTGTTAGCTGAATGCACAGATCAGAAAGAAGTTTCACCGAATGATTCTGTGTAGTTTATATTTGAAGACATTCCTTTTTCCACTATTACCCTCTTAGCGCTCCGAATCTCCTCTTGCATTTTCTACAAAAAGAGTGTTTCATAACTGCTCAATCAAAAATATGTTTTATCTCTGTTAACTGAATTTACGGATCTGAAATAAGTTTCACAGAATGCATCTGTGTAGTTTTTATTTGAAGATATTCTTTTTCCCAATGTAGGCCTCTTAGCGCTTAGCATGTCCAATTGCAGTTTCTACAGATAGAGTGTTTCAGAAAGGCTCAATCAAAAGTAAGGTTCAACTCTGTTAGTTGAATGCACAGAACACAAAGAAGTTTCATACAATGCTTCTGTGTAGTTTATATTTGAACATATTATTTTTTCCACTATTACCCACTTAGCGCTACGAATGTCCAGTTGCATTTTCTACAGACAGAGTGTTTCAAAACTGCTCAATCCAAAGTATGGTTTAACTCTGTTAGCTGAATGCTCAGATCAGAAAGAAGTTTCACAGAATGCTTCTGTGTAGTTTATATTTGAATATATTCCTTTTTCCACTACTACGCTCTTAGCGCTCCAAAAGTCCATTTGCATTTTCTACAGAAAGAGTGTTCAGATCTGCTCAATCAAAAGTATGGTTTAACTCTGTTAGCTGAATGCACAGATCAGAAAGAAGTTTCACCGAATGATTCTGTGTAGTTTATGTTTGAAGACATTCCTTTTTCCACTATTACCCTCTTAGCGCTCCGAATCTCCACTTGCATTTTCTACAAAAAGAGTGTTTCATAACTGCTCAATCAAAAATATGTTTTGTCTCTGTTAACTGAATTTACAGATCAGAAATAAGTTTCACAGAATGCATCTGTGTAGTTTATATTTGAAGATATTCTTTTTCCCAATGTAGGCCTCTTAGCGCTTAGCATGTCCAATTGCAGTTTCTACAGAAAGAGTGTTTCAGAACGGCTCAATCAAAAGTAAGGTTCAACTCTGTTAGTTGAATGCACAGAACAGAAAGAATTTTCACAGAATGCTACTGTGTAGTTTATATTTGAATATATTCCTTTTTCCACTATTACCCTCTTAGCGCTTCGAATCTCCGTTGCATTTTCTACAGAAAGAGTGTTTCAGAACGGCTCAATCAAAACTAAGGTTCAACTCTTTTAGTTGAACAAACAGAACAGAAAGAAGTTTCACACAATTCTTCTGTGTAGTTTTTATTTGTAGACATTCTTTTTCCCAATATAGGCCTCTTAGCGCTCAGAATGTCCAATTGCAGTTTCTACAGAAAGAGTGTTTCAGAACGGCTCAATCAAAAGTAAGGTCCAACTCTGTTAGTTGAATGCACAGAACAGAAAGAAGTTTCATACAATGCTTCTGTGTAGTTTATATTTGAACATATTCTTTTTTCCACTATTACCCACTTAGCGCTACGAATGTCCAGTTGCATTTTCTACAGACAGAGTGTTTCAAAACTGCTCAATCAAAAGTATGGTTTAACTCTGTTAGCTGAATGCTCAGATCAGAAAGAAGTTTCACAGAATGCTTCTGTGTAGTTTATATTTGAATATATTCCTTTTTCCACTACTACGCACTTAGCGCTCCAAATGTCCAGTTGCATTTTCTAGAGAAAGAGTGTTCAGATCTGCTCAATCAAAAGTATGGTTTAACTCTGTTAGCTGAATGCACAGATCAGAAAGAAGTTTCACCGAATGATTCTGTGTAGTATATATTTGAAGACATTCCTTTTTCCACTATTACCCTCTTAGCGCTCCGAATCTCCACTTGCATTTTCTACAAAAAGAGTGTTTCATAACTGCTCAATCAAAAATATGTTTTATCTCTGTTAACTGAATTTACAGATCAGAAATAAGTTTCACAGAATGCATCTGTGTAGTTTTTATTTGAAGATATTCTTTTTCCCAATGTAGGCCTCTTAGCGCTTAGCATGTCCAATTGCAGTTTCTACAGAAAGAGTGTTTCAGAACGGCTCAATCAAAAGTAAGGTTCAACTCTGTTAGTTGAATGCACAGAACAGAAAGAATTTTCACAGAATGCTACTGTGTAGTTTATATTTGAATATATTCCTTTTTCCACTATTACCCTCTTAGCGCTCCGAATGTCCACTTGCATTTTCTACAGAAAGAGTGTTCAGAACTGCGCAATCAAAAGTATGGTTTAACTCTGTTAGCTTAATGAACATATCAGAAATAAGTTTCACACAATGCTTCTGTGTAGTTTTTATTTGAAGATATTATTTTCCCCAATATAGGCCTCTTAGCGCTCAGAATG
The DNA here is from genome assembly GCF_028878055.3 of Symphalangus syndactylus. Classification (NCBI taxonomy): domain Eukaryota; kingdom Metazoa; phylum Chordata; class Mammalia; order Primates; family Hylobatidae; genus Symphalangus; species Symphalangus syndactylus. Next base: position 3,566,536 of record NC_072428.2, read on the forward strand.
TCCAATTGCAGTTTCTAACGAAAGAGTGTTTCAGAAAGGCTCAATCAAAAGTAAGGTTCAACTCTGTTAGTTGAATGCACAGAAAAGAATGAAGTTTCATACACTGCTTCTGTGTAGTTTATATTTGAACATATTCTTTTTTCCACAATTACCCACTTAGCGCTACGAATGTCCAGTTGCATTTTCTACAGACAGAGTGTTTCAAAACTGCTCAATCAAAAGTATGGTTTAACTCTGTTAGCTGAATGCTCAGATCAGAAAGAAGTTTCACAGAATGCTTCTGTGTAGTTTATATTTGAATATATTCCTTTTTCCACTACTACGCTCTTAGCGCTCCAAATGTCCAGTTGCATTTTCTACAGAAAGAGTGTTCAGATCTGCTCAATCAAAAGTATGGTTTAACTCTGTTAGCTGAATGCACAGATAAGAAAGAAGTTTCACTGAATGATTCTGTGTAGTTTATATTTGAAGACATTCCTTTTTCCACTATTACCCTCTTAGCGCTCCGAATCTCCTCTTGCATTTTCTACAAAAAGAGTGTTTCATAACTGCTCAATCAAAAATATGTTTTATCTCTGTTAACTGAATTTACAGATCAGAAATAAGTTTCACAGAATGCATCTGTGTAGTTTTTATTTGAAGATATTCTTTTTCCCAATGTAGGCCTCTTAGCGCTTAGCATGTCCAATTGCAGTTTCTACAGAAAGAGTGTTTCAGAACGGCTCAATCAAAAGTAAGGTTCAACTCTGTTAGTTGAGTGCACAGAACAGAAAGAATTTTCACAGAATGCTACTGTGTAGTTTATATTTCAATATATTCCTTTTTCCACTATTACCCTCTTAGCGCTCCGAATGTCCACTTGCATTTTCTACAGAAAGAGTGTTCAGAACTGCGCAATCAAAAGTATGGTTTAACTCTGTTAGCTTAATGAACATATCAGAAATAAGTTTCACACAATGCTTCTGTGTAGTTTTTATTTGAAGATATTATTTTCCCCAATATAGGCCTCTTAGCGCTCAGAATGTCCAATTGCAGTTTCTACAGAAAGAGTGTTTCAGAAAGGCCCAATCAAAAGTAAGGTTCAACTCTGTTAGTTGAATGCACAGAAAAGAATGAAGTTTCATACACTGCTTCTGTGTAGTTTATATTTGAACATATTCTTTTTTCCACAATTACCCACTTAGCGCTACGAATGTCCAGTTGCATTTTCTACAGACAGAGTGTTTCAAAACTGCTCAATCAAAAGTATGGTTTAACTCTGTTAGCTGAATGCTCAGATCAGAAAGAAGTTTCACAGAATGCTTCTGTGTAGTTTATATTTGAAGACATTCCTTTTTCCACTATTACCCTCTTAGCGCTCCGAATCTCCTCTTGCATTTTCTACAAAAAGAGTGTTTCATAACTGCTCAATCAAAAATATGTTTTATCTCTGTTAACTGAATTTACAGATCAGAAATAAGTTTCACAGAATGCATCTGTGTAGTTTTTATTTGAAGATATTCTTTTTCCCAATGTAGGCCTCTTAGCGCTTAGCATGTCCAATTGCAGTTTCTACAGAAAGAGTGTTTCAGAACGGCTCAATCAAAAGTAAGGTTCAACTCTGTTAGTTGAATGCACAGAACAGAAAGAATTTTCACAGAATGCTACTGTGTAGTTTATATTTGAATATATTCCTTTTTCCACTATTACCCTCTTAGCGCTCCGAATGTCCACTTGCATTTTCTACAGAAAGAGTGTTCAGAACTGCGCAATCAAAAGTATGGTTTAACTCTGTTAGCTTAATGAACATATCAGAAATAAGTTTCACACAATGCTTCTGTGTAGTTTTTATTTGAAGATATTTTTTTTCCCAATATAGGCCTCTTAGCGCTCAGAATGTCCAATTGCAGTTGCTACAGAAAGAGTGTTTCAGAAAGGCTCAATCAAAAGTAAGGTTCAACTCTGTTAGTTGAATGCACAGAACAGAAAGAAGTTTCATACAATGCTTCTGTGTAGTTTATATTTGAACATATTCTTTTTTCCACTATTACCCACTTAGCGCTACGAATGTCCAGTTGCATTTTCTACAGACAGAGTGTTTCAAAACTGCTCAATCAAAAGTATGGTTTAACTCTGTTAGCTGAATGCTCAGATCAGAAAGAAGTTTCACAGAATGCTTCTGTGTAGTTTATATTTGAATATATTCCTTTTTCCACTACTACTCTCTTAGCGCTCCAAATGTCCAGTTGCATTTTCTACAGAAAGAGTGTTCAGATCTGCTCAATCAAATGTATGGTTTAACTCTGTTAGCTGAATGCACAGATCAGAAAGAAGTTTCACAGAATGATTCTGTGTAGTTTATATTTGGAGACATTCCTTTTTCCACTATTACCCTCTTAGCGCTCCGAATCTCCACCTGCATTTTCTACAGAAAGTGTGTTTCAGAACGGCTCAATCAAAACTAAGTTTCAACTCTTTTAGTTGAACAAACAGAACAGAAAGAAGTTTCACACAATTCTTCTGTGTAGTTTTTATTTGTAGACATTCTTTTTCCCAATATAGGCCTCTTAGCGCTCAGAATGTCCAATTGAAGTTTCTACAGAAAGAGTGTTTCAGAACGGCTCAATCAAAAGTAAGGTTCAACTCTGTTAGTTGAATGCACAGAACAGAAAGAAGTTTCATACAATGCTTCTGTGTAGTTTATATTTGAACATATTCTTTTTTCCACTATTACCCACTTAGCGCTACGAATGTCCAGTTGCATTTTCTACAGACAGAGTGTTTCAAAACTGCTCAATCAAAAGTATGGTTTAACTCTGTTAGCTGAATGCTCAGATCAGAAAGAAGTTTCACAGAATTCTTCTGTGTAGTTTATATTTGAATATATTCCTTTTTCCACTACTACGCTCTTAGCGCTCCAAATGTCCAGTTGCATTTTCTACAGAAAGAGTGTTCCGATCTGCTCAATCAAAAGTATGGTTTAACTCTGTTAGCTGAATGCACAGATCAGAAAGATGTTTCACCGAATGATTCTGTGTAGTTTATATTTGAAGACATTCCTTTTTCCACTATTACCCTCTTAGCGCTCCGAATCTCCACTTGCATTTTCTACAAAAAGAGTGTTTCATAACTGCTCAATCAAAAATATGTTTTATCTCTGTTAACTGAATTTACAGATCAGAAATAAGTTTCACAGAATGCATCTGTGTAGTTTTTATTTGAAGATATTCTTTTTCCCAATGTAGGCCTCTTAGCGCTTAGCATGTCCAATTACAGTTTCTACAGAAAGAGTGTTTCAGAACGGCTCAATCAAAAGTAAGGTTCAACTCTGTTAGTTGAATGCACAGAACAGAAAGAATTTTCACAGAATGCTACTGTGTAGTTTATATTTCAATATATTCCTTTTTCCACTATTACCCTCTTAGCGCTCCGAATGTCCACTTGCATTTTCTACAGAAAGAGTGTTCAGAACTGCGCAATCAAAAGTATGGTTTAACTCTGTTAGCTTAATGAACATATCAGAAATAAGTTTCACACAATGCTTCTGTGTAGTTTTTATTTGAAGATATTATTTTTCCCAATAGAGGCCTCTTAGCGCTCAGAATGTCCAATTGCAGTTTCTACAGAAAGAGTGTTTCAGAAAGGCTCAATCAAAAGTAAGGTTCAACTCTGTTAGTTGAATGCACAGAACAGAAAGAAGTTTCATACAATGCTTCTGTGTAGTTTATATTTGAACATATTCTTTTTTCCACTATTACCCACTTAGCGCTACGAATGTCCAGTTGCATTTTCTACAGACAGAGTGTTTCAAAACTGCTCAATCAAAAGTATGGTTTAACTCTGTTAGCTGAATGCTCAGATCAGAAAGAAGTTTCACAGAATGCTTCTGTGTAGTTTATATTTGAATATATTCCTTTTTCCACTACTACTCTCTTAGCGCTCCAAATGTCCAGTTGCATTTTCTACAGAAAGAGAGTTCAGATCTGCTCAATCAAAAGTATGGTTTAACTCTGTTAGCTGAATGCACAAATCAGAAAGAAGTTTCACAGAATGATTCTGTGTAGTTTATATTTGGAGAAATTCCTTTTTCCACTATTACCCTCTTAGCGCTCCTAATCTCCACTTGCATTTTCTACAGAAAGAGTGTTTCAGAACGGCTCAATCAAAACTAAGGTTCAACTCTTTTAGTTGAACAAACAGAAGAGAAAGAAGTTTCACACAATTCTTCTGTGTAGTTTTTATTTGAAGATATTATTTTCCCCAATAGAGGCTTCTTAGCGCTCAGAATGTCCAATTGCAGTTTCTACAGAAAGAGTGTTTCAGAACGGCTCAATCAAAAGTAAGGTTCAACTCTGTTAGTTGAATGCACAGAACAGAGAGAAGTTTCATACAATGCTTCTGTGTAGTTTATATTTGAACATATTCTTTTTTCCACTATTACCCATTTAGCGCTACGAATGTCCAGTTGCATTCTCTACAGACAGAGTGTTTCAAAACTGCTCAATCAAAAGTATGGTTTAACTCTGTTAGCTGAATGCTCAGATCAGAAAGAAGTTTCACAGAATGCTTCTGTGTAGTTTATATTTGAATATATTCCTTTTTCCACTACTACGCTCTTAGCGCTCCAAATGTCCAGTTGCATTTTCTACAGAAAGAGTGTTCAGATCTGCTCAATCAAAAGTATGGTTTAACTCTGTTAGCTGAATGCACAGATCAGAAAGAAGTTTCACCGAATGATTCTGTGTAGTTTATATTTGAAGACATTCCTTTTTCCACTATTACCCTCTTAGCGCTCCGAATCTCCACTTGCATTTTCTACAAAAAGAGTGTTTCATAACTGCTCAATCAAAAATATGTTTTATCTCTGTTAACTGAATTTACAGATCAGAAATAAGTTTCACAGAATGCATCTGTGTAGTTTTTATTTGAAGATATTCTTTTTCCCAATGTAGGCCTCTTAGCGCTTAGCATGTCCAATTGCAGTTTCTACAGAAAGAGTGTTTCAGAACGGCTCAATCAAAAGTAAGGTTCAACTCTGTTAGTTGAATGCACAGAACAGAAAGAATTTTCACAGAATGCTACTGTGTAGTTTATATTTGAATATATTCCTTTTTCCACTATTACCCTCTTAGCGCTCCGAATGTCCACTTGCATTTTCTACAGAAAGAGTGTTCAGAACTGCGCAATCAAAAGTATGGTTTAACTCTGTTAGCTTAATGAACATATCAGAAATAAGTTTCACACAATGCTTCTGTGTAGTTTTTATTTGAAGATATTATTTTTCCCAATATAGGCCTCTTAGCGCTCAGAATGTCCAATTGCAGTTTCTACAGAAAGAGTGTTTAAGAAAGGCTCAATCAAAAGTAAGGTTCAACTCTGTTAGTTGAATGCACAGAACAGAAAGAAGTTTCATACAATGCTTCTGTGTAGTTTATATTTGAACATATTCTTTTTTCCACTATTACCCACTTAGCGCTACGAATGTCCAGTTGCATTTTCTACAGACAGAGTGTTTCAAAACTGCTGAATCAAAAGTATGGTTTAACTCTGTTAGCTGAATGCTCAGATCAGAAAGAAGTTTCACAGAATGCTTCTGTGTAGTTTATATTTGAATATATTCCTTTTTCCACTACTACTCTCTTAGCGCTCCAAATGTCCAGTTGCATTTTCTACAGAAAGAGTGTTCAGATCTGCTCAATCAAATGTATGGTTTAACTCTGTTAGCTGAATGCACAGATCAGAAAGAAGTTTCACAGAATGATTCGGTGTAGTTTATATTTGGAGACATTCCTTTTTCCACTATTACCCTCTTAGCGCTCCGAATCTCCACCTGCATTTTCTACAGAAAGTGTGTTTCAGAACGGCTCAATCAAAACTAAGTTTCAACTCTTTTAGTTGAACAAACAGAACAGAAAGAAGTTTCACACAATTCTTCTGTGTAGTTTTTATTTGTAGACATTCTTTTTCCCAATATAGGCCTCTTAGCGCTCAGAATGTCCAATTACAGTTTCTACAGAAAGAGTGTTTCAGAACGGCTCAATCAAAAGTAAGGTTCAACTCTGTTAGTTGAATGCACAGAACAGAAAGAAGTTTTATACAATGCTTCTGTGTAGTTTATATTTGAACATATTCTTTTTTCCACTATTACCCACTTAGCGCTACGAATGTCCAGTTGCATTTTCTACAGACAGAGTGTTTCAAAACTGCTCAATCAAAAGTATGGTTTAACTCTGTTAGCTGAATGCTCAGATCAGAAAGAAGTTTCACAGAATGCTTCTGTGTATTTTATATTTGAATATATTCCTTTTTCCACTACTACGCTCTTAGCGCTCCAAATGTCCAGTTGCATTTTCTACAGAAAGAGTGTTCAGATCTGCTCAATCAAAAGTATGGTTTAACTCTGTTAGCTGAATGCACAGATCAGAAAGAAGTTTCACCGAATGATTCTGTGTAGTTTATATTTGAAGACATTCCTTTTTCCACTATTACCCTCTTAGCGCTTCGAATCTCCTCTTGCATTTTCTACAAAAAGAGTGTTTCATAACTGCTCAATCAAAAATATGTTTTATCTCTGTTAACTGAATTTACAGATCAGAAATAAGTTTCACAGAATGCATCTGTGTAGTTTTTATTTGAAGATATTCTTTTTCCCAATGTAGGCCTCTTAGCGCTTAGCATGTCCAATTGCAGTTTCTACAGAAAGAGTGTTTCAGAACGGCTCAATCAAAAGTAAGGTTCAACTCTGTTAGTTGAATGCACAGAACAGAAAGAATTTTCACAGAATGCTACTGTGTAGTTTATATTTCAATATATTCCTTTTTCCACTATTACCCTCTTAGCGCTCCGAATGTCCACTTGCATTTTCTACAGAAAGAGTGTTCAGAACTGCGCAATCAAAAGTATGGTTTAACTCTGTTAGCTTAATGAACATATCAGAAATAAGTTTCACACAATGCTTCTGTGTAGTTTTTATTTGAAGATATTATTTTTCCCAATATAGGCCTCTTAGCGCTCAGAATGTCCAATTGCAGTTTCTACAGAAAGAGTGTTTCAGAAAGGCTCAATCAAAAGTAAGGTTCAACTCTGTTAGTTGAATGCACAGAACAGAAAGAAGTTTAATACAATGCTTCTGTGTAGTTTATATTTGAACATATTCTTTTTTCCACTGTTACCCACTTAGCGCTACGAATGTCCAGTTGCATTTTCTTCAGACAGAGTGTTTCAAAACTGCTCAATCAAAAGTATGGCTTAACTCTGTTAGCTGAATGCTCAGATCAGAAAGAAGTTTCACAGAATGCTTCTGTGTAGTTTATATTTGAATATATTCCTTTTTCCACTACTACTCTCTTAGCGCTCCAAATGTCCAGTTGCATTTTCTACAGAAAGAGAGTTCAGATTTGCTCAATCAAAAGTATGGTTTAACTCTGTTAGCTGAATGCACAAATCAGAAAGAAGTTTCACAGAATGATTCTGTGTAGTTTATATTTGGAGAAATTCCTTTTTCCACTATTACCCTCTTAGCGCTCCGAATCTCCACTTGCATTTTCTACAGAAAGAGTGTTTCAGAACGGCTCAATCAAAACTAAGGTTCAACTCTTTTAGTTGAACAAACAGAACAGAAAGAAATTTCACACAATTCTTCTGTGTAGTTTTTATTTGAAGATATTATTTTTCCCAATAGAGGCCTCTTAGCGCTCAGAATGTCCAATTGCAGTTTCTACAGAAAGAGTGTTTCAGAACGGCTCAATCAAAACTAAGGTTCAACTCTGTTAGTTGAATGCACAGAACAGAGAGAAGTTTCATACAATGCTTCTGTGTAGTTTATATTTGAACATATTCTTTTTTCCACTATTACCCATTTAGCGCTATGAATGTCCAGTTGCATTCTCTACAGACAGAGTGTTTCAAAACTGCTCAATCAAAAGTATGGTTTAACTCTGTTAGCTGAATGCTCAGATCAGAAAGAAGTTTCACAGAATGCTTCTGTGTAGTTTATATTTGAATATATTCCTTTTTCCACTACTACGCTCTTAGCGCTCCAAATGTCCAGTTGCATTTTCTACAGAAAGATTGTTCAGATCTGCTCCATCAAAAGTATGGTTTAACTCTGTTAGCTGAATGCACAGATCAGAAAGAAGTTTCACCGAATGATTCTGTGTAGTTTATATTTGAAGACATTCCTTTTTCCACTATTACCCTCTTAGCGCTCCGAATCTCCACTTGCATTTTCTACAAAAAGAGTGTTTCATAACTGCTCAATCAAAAATATGTTTTATCTCTGTTAACTGAATTTACAGATCAGAAATAAGTTTCACAGAATGCATCTGTGTAGTTTTTATTTGAAGATATTCTTTTTCCCAATGTAGGCCTCTTAGCGCTTAACATGTCCAATTGCAGTTTCTACAGAAAGAGTGTTTCAGAACGGCTCAATCAAAAGTAAGGTTCAACTCTGTTAGTTGAATGCACAGAACAGAAAGAATTTTCACAGAATGCTACTGTGTAGTTTATATTTGAATATATTCCTTTTTCCACTATTACCCTCTTAGCGCTCCGAATGTCCACTTGCATTTTCTACAGAAAGAGTGTTCAGAACTGCGCAATCAAAAGTATGGTTTAACTCTGTTAGCTTAATGAACATATCAGAAATAAGTTTCACACAATGCTTCTGTGTAGTTTTTATTTGAAGATATTATTTTTCCCAATATAGGCCTCTTAGCGCTCAGAATGTCCAATTGCAGTTTCTACAGAAAGAGTGTTTCAGAAAGGCTCAATCAAAAGTAAGGTTCAACTCTGTTAGTTGAATGCACAGAACAGAATGAATTTTCATACACTGCTTCTGTGTAGTTTATATTTGAACATATTCTTTTTTCCACAATTACCCACTTAGCGCTACGAATGTCCAGTTGCATTTTCTACAGACAGAGTGTTTCAAAACTGCTCAATCAAAAGTATGGTTTAACTCTGTTAGCTGAATGCTCAGATCAGAAAGAAGTTTCACAGAATGCTTCTGTGTAGTTTATATTTGAATATATTCCTTTTTCCACTACTACTCTCTTAGCGCTCCAAATGTCCAGTTGCATTTTCTACAGAAAGAGAGTTCAGATCTGCTCAATCAAAAGTATGGTTTAACTCTGTTAGCTGAATGCACAGATCAGAAAGAAGTTTCACAGAATGATTCTGTGTAGTTTATATTTGGAGACATTCCTTTTTCCACTATTACCCTCTTAGCGCTCCGAATCTCCACTTGCATTTTCTACAGAAAGAGTGTTTCAGAACGGCTCAATCAAAACTAAGGTTCAACTCTTTTAGTTGAACAAACAGAACAGAAAGATGTTTCACACAATTCTTCTGTGTAGTTTTTATTTGTAGACATTCTTTTTCCCAATATAGGCCTCTTAGCGCTCAGAATGTCCAATTGCAGTTTCTACAGAAAGAGGGTTTCAGAACGGCTCAATGAAAAGTAAGGTTCAACTCTGTTAGTTGAATGCACAGAATAGAAAGAAGTTTCGTACAATGCTTCTGTGTAGTTTATATTTGAACATATTCTTTTTTCAACTATTACCCACTTAGCGCTACGAATGTCCAGTTGCATTTTCTACAGACAGAGTGTTTCAAAACTGCTCAATCAAAAGTATGGTTTAACTTTGTTAGCTGAATGCTCAGATCAGAAAGAAGTTTCACAGAATGCTTCTGTGTAGTTTATATTTGAATATATTCCTTTTTCCACTACTATGCTCTTAGCGCTCCAAATGTCCAGTTGCATTTTCTACAGAAAGAGTGTTCAGATCTGCTCAATCAAAAGTATGGTTTAAATCTGTTAGCTGAATGCACAGATCAGAAAGAAGTTTAACCGAATGATTCTGTGTAGTTTATATTTGAAGACATTCCTTTTTCCACTATTACCCTCTTAGCGCTCCGAATCTCCACTTGCATTTTCTACAAAAAGTGTGTTTCATAACTGCGCAATCAAAAATATGTTTTATCTCTGTTAACTGAATTTACAGATCAGAAATAAGTTTCACAGAATGCATCTGTGTAGTTTTTATTTGAAGATATCCTTTTTCCCAATGTACGCCTCTTAGCGCTTAGCATGTCCAATTGCAGTTTCTACAGAAAGAGTGTTTCAGAACGGCTCAATCAAAAGTAAGGTTCAAATCTGTTAGTTGAATGCACAGAACAGAAAGAATTTTCACAGAATGCTACTGTGTAGTTTATATTTGAATATATTCCTTTTTCCACTATTACCCTCTTAGCGCTCCGAATGTCCACTTGCATTTTCTACAGAAAGAGTGTTCAGAACTGCGCAATCAAAAGTATGGTTTAACTCTGTTAGCTTAATGAACATATCAGAAATAAGTTTCACACAATGCTTCTGTGTAGTTTTTATTTGAAGATATTATTTTTCCCAATATAGGCCTCTTTGCACTCAGAATGTCCAATTGCAGTTTCTACAGAAAGAGTGTTTCAGAAAGGCTCAATCAAAAGTAAGGTTCAACTCTGTTAGTTGAATGCACAGAACAGAAAGAAGTTTCATACAATGCTTCTGTGTAGTTTATATTTGAACATATTCTTTTTTCCACTATTACCCACTTAGCGCTACGAATGTCCAGTTGCATTTTCTACAGACAGAGTGTTTCAAAACTGCTCAATCAACAGTATGGCTTAACTCTGTTAGCTGAATGCTCAGATCAGAAAGAAGTTTCACAGAATGCTTCTGTGTAGTTTATATTTGAATATATTCCTTTTTCCACTACTACTCTCTTAGCGCTCCAAATGTCCAGTTGCATTTTCTACAGTAAGAGAGTTCAGATTTGCTCAATCAAAAGTATGGTTTAACTCTGTTAGCTGAATGCACAAATCAGAAAGAAGTTTCACAGAATGATTCTGTGTAGTTTATATTTGGAGAAATTCCTTTTTCCACTATTACCCTCTTAGCGCTCCGAATCTCCACTTGCATTTTCTACAGAAAGAGTGTTTCAGAACGGCTCAATCAAAACTAAGGTTCAACTCTTTTAGTTGAACAAACAGAACAGAAAGAAGTTTCACATAATTCTTCTGTGTAGTTTTTATATGTAGACATTCTTTTTCCGAATATAGGCCTCTTAGTGCTCAGAATGTCCAATTGCAGTTTCTACAGAAGGAGTGTTTCAGAACGGCTCAATCAAAAGTAAGGTTCAACTCTGTTAGTTGAAGGCACAGAACAGAAAGAAGTTTCATACAATGCTTCTGTGTAGTTTATATTTGAACATATTCTTTTTTCCACTATTACCCACTTAGCGCTACGAATGTCCAGTTGCATTTTCTACAGACAGAGTGTTTCAAAACTGCTCAATCAAAAGTATGGTTTAACTCTGTTAGCTGAATGCTCAGATCAGAAAGAAGTTTCACAGAATGCTTCTGTGTAGTTTATATTTGAATATATTCCTTTTTCCACTACTACGCTCTTAGCGCTCCAAATGTCCAGTTGCATTTTCTACAGAAAGAGTGTTCAGATCTGCTCAATCAAAAGTATGGTTTAACTCTGTTAGCTGAATGCACAGATCAGAAAGAAGTTTCACCGAATGATTCTGTGTAGTTTATATTTGAAGACATTCCTTTTTCCACTATTACCCTCTTAGCGCTCCGAATCTCCTCTTGCATTTTCTACAAAAAGAGTGTTTCATAACTGCTCAATCAAAAATATGTTTTATCTCTGTTAACTGAATTTACAGATCAGAAATAAGTTTCACAGAATGCATCTGTGTAGTTTTTATTTGAAGATATTCTTTTTCCCAATGCAGGCCTCTTAGCGCTTAGCATGTCCAGTTGCAGTTTCTACAGAAAGAGTGTTTCAGAACGGCTCAATCAAAAGTAAGGTTCAACTCTGTTAGTTGAATGCACAGAACAGAAAGAATTTTCACAGAATGCTACTGTGTAGTTTATATTTGAATATATTCCTTTTTCCACTATTACCCTCTTAACGCTCAGAATGTCCAATTGCAGTTTCTACAGAAAGAGTGTTTCAGAAAGGCTCAATCAAAAGTAAGGTTCAACTCTGTTAGTTGAATGCACAGAACAGAATGAAGTTTCATACACTGCTTCTGTGTAGTTTATATTTGAACATATTTTTTTTCCACAATTACCCACTTAGCGCTACGAATGTCCAGTTGCATTTTCTACAGACAGAGTGTTTCAAAACTGCTCAATCAAAAGTATGGTTTAACTCTGTTAGCTGAATGCTCTGATCAGAAAGAAGTTTCACAGAATGCTTCTGTGTAGTTTATATTTGAATATATTCCTTTTTCCACTACTTCTCTCTTAGCGCTCCAAATGTCCAGTTGCATTTTCTACAGAAAGAGAGTTCAGATCTGCTCAATCAAAAGTATGGTTTAACTCTGTTAGCTGAATGCACAGATCAGAAAGAAGTTTCACAGAATGATTCTGTGTAGTTTATATTTGGAGACATTCCTTTTTCCACTATTACCCTCTTAGCGCTCCGAATCTCCACTTGCATTTTCTACAGAAAGAGTGTTTCAGAACGGCTCAATCAAAACTAAGGTTCAACTCTTTTAGTTGAACAAACAGAACAGAAAGAAGTTTCACACAATTCTTCTGTGTAGTTTTTATTTGTAGACATTCTTTTTCCCAATATAGGCCTCTTAGCGCTCAGAATGTCCAATTACAGTTTCTACAGAAAGAGTGTTTCAGAACGGCTCAATCAAAAGTAAGGTTCAACTCTGTTAGTTGAATGCACAGAATAGAAAGAAGTTTCGTACAATGCTTCTGTGTAGTTTATATTTGAACATATTCTTTTTTCCACTATTACCCACTTAGCGCTACGAATGTCCAGTTGCATTTTCTACAGACAGAGTGTTTCAAAACTGCTCAATCAAAAGTATGGTTTAACTCTGTTAGCTGAATGCTCAGATCAGAAAGAAGTTTCACAGAATGCTTCTGTGTAGTTTATATTTGAATATATTCCTTTTTCCACTACTATGCTCTTAGCGCTCCAAATGTCCAGTTGCATTTTCTACAGAAAGAGTGTTCAGATCTGCTCAATCAAAAGTATGGTTTAACTCTGTTAGCTGAATGCACAGATCAGAAAGAAGTTTAACCGAATGGTTCTGTGTAGTTTATATTTGAAGACATTCCTTTTTCCACTATTACCCTCTTAGCGCTCCGAATCTCCACTTGCATTTTCTACAGAAAGAGTGTTTCAGAACGGCTCAATCAAAACTAAGGTTCAACTCTTTTAGTTGAACAAACAGAACAGAAAGAAGTTTCACATAATTCTTCTGTGTAGTTTTTATTTGTAGACATTCTTTTTCCGAATATAGGCCTCTTAGTGCTCAGAATGTCCAATTGCAGTTTCTACAGAAGGAGTGTTTCAGAATGGCTCAATCAAAAGTAAGGTTCAACTCTGTTAGTTGAATGCACAGAACAGAAAGAAGTTTCATACAATGCTTCTGTGTAGTTTATATTTGAACATATTCTTTTTTCCACTATTACCCACTTAGCGCTACGAATGTCCAGTTGCATTTTCTACAGACAGAGTGTTTCAAAACTGCTCAATCAAAAGTATGGTTTAACTCTGTTAGCTGAATGCTCAGATCAGAAAGAAGTTTCACAGAATGCTTCTGTGTAGTTTATATTTGAATATATTCCTTTTTCCACTACTACGCTCTTAGCGCTCCAAATGTCCAGTTGCATTTTCTACAGAAAGAGTGTTCAGATCTGCTCAATCAAAAGTATGGTTTAACTCTGTTAGCTGAATGCACAGATCAGAAAGAAGTTTCACCGAATGATTCTGTGTAGTTTATATTTGAAGACATTCCTTTTTCCACTATTACCCTCTTAGCGCTCCGAATCTCCTCTTGCATTTTCTACAAATAGAGTGTTTCATAACTGCTCAATCAAAAATATGTTTTATCTCTGTTAACTGAATTTACAGATCAGAAATAAGTTTCACAGAATGCATCTGTGTAGTTTTTATTTGAAGATATTCTTTTTCCCAATGCAGGCCTCTTAGCGCTTAGCATGTCCAATTGCAGTTTCTACAGAAAGAGTGTTTCAGAACGGCTCAATCAAAAGTAAGGTTCAACTCTGTTAGTTGAATGCACAGAACAGAAAGAATTTTCACAGAATGCTACTGTGTAGTTTATATTTGAATATATTCCTTTTTCCACTATTACCCTCTTAGCGCTCAGAATGTCCAATTGCAGTTTCTACAGAAAGAGTGTTTCAGAAAGGCTCAATCAAAAGTAAGGTTCAACTCTGTTAGTTGAATGCACAGAACAGAATGAAGTTTCATACACTGCTTCTGTGTAGTTTATATTTGAACATATTTTTTTTCCACAATTACCCACTTAGCGCTACGAATGTCCAGTTGCATTTTCTACAGACAGAGTGTTTCAAAACTGCTCAATCAAAAGTATGGTTTAACTCTGTTAGCTGAATGCTCTGATCAGAAAGAAGTTTCACAGAATGCTTCTGTGTAGTTTATATTTGAATATATTCCTTTTTCCACTACTACTCTCTTAGCGCTCCAAATGTCCAGTTGCATTTTCTACAGAAAGAGAGTTCAGATCTGCTCAATCAAAAGTATGGTTTAACTCTGTTAGCTGAATGCACAGATCAGAAAGAAGTTTCACAGAATGATTCTGTGTAGTTTATATTTGGAGACATTCCTTTTTCCACTATTACCCTCTTAGCGCTCCGAATCTCCACTTGCATTTTCTACAGAAAGAGTGTTTCAGAACGGCTCAATCAAAACTAAGGTTCAACTCTTTTAGTTGAACAAACAGAACAGAAAGAAGTTTCACACAATTCTTCTGTGTAGTTTTTATTTGTAGACATTCTTTTTCCCAATATAGGCCTCTTAGCGCTCAGAATGTCCAATTACAGTTTCTACAGAAAGAGTGTTTCAGAACGGCTCAATCAAAAGTAAGGTTCAACTCTGTTAGTTGAATGCACAGAATAGAAAGAAGTTTCGTACAATGCTTCTGTGTAGTTTATATTTGAATATATTCTTTTTTCCACTATTACCCACTTAGCGCTACGAATGTCCAGTTGCATTTTCTACAGACAGAGTGTTTCAAAACTGCTCAATCAAAAGTATGGTTTAACTCTGTTAGCTGAATGCTCAGATCAGAAAGAAGCTTCACAGAATGCTTCTGTGTAGTTTATATTTGAATATATTCCTTTTTCCACTACTATGCTCTTAGCGCTCCAAATGTCCAGTTGCATTTTCTACAGAAAGAGTGTTCAGATCTGCTCAATCAAAAGTATGGTTTAACTCTGTTAGCTGAATGCACAGATCAGAAAGAAGTTTAACCGAATGATTCTGTGTAGTTTGTATTTGAAGACATTCCTTTTTCCACTATTACCCTCTTAGCGCTCCGAATCTCCACTTGCATTTTCTACAAAAAGTGTGTTTCATAACTGCGCAATCAAAAATATGTTTTATCTCTGTTAACTGAATTTACAGATCAGAAATAAGTTTCACAGAATGCATCTGTGTAGTTTTTATTTGAAGATATTCTTTTTCCCAATGAACGCCTCTTAGCGCTTAGCATGTCCAATTGCAGTTTCTACAGAAAGAGTGTTTCAGAACGGCTCAATCAAAAGTAAGGTTCAACTCTGTTAGTTGAATGCACAGAACAGAAAGAATTTTCACAGAATGCTACTGTGTAGTTTATATTTGAATATATTCTTTTTTCCACTATTACCCACTTAGCGCTACGAATGTCCAGTTGCATTTTCTACAGACAGAGTGTTTCAAAACTGCTCAATCAAAAGTATGGCTTAACTCTGTTAGCTGAATGCTCAGATCAGAAAGAAGTTTCACAGAATGCTTCTGTGTAGTTTATATTTGAATATATTCCTTTTTCCACTACTACTCTCTTAGCACTCCAAATGTCCAGTTGCATTTTCTACAGAAAGAGAGTTCAGATTTGCTCCATCAAAATTATGGTTTAACTCTGTTAGCTGAATGCACAAATCAGAAAGAAGTTTCACAGAATGATTCTGTGTAGTTTATATTTGGAGAAATTCCTTTTTCCACTATTACCCTCTTAGCGCTCCGAATCTCCACTTGCATTTTCTACAGAAAGAGTGTTTCAGAACGGCTCAATCAAAACTAAGGTTCAACTCTTTTAGTTGAACAAACAGAACAGAAAGAAATTTCACACAATTCTTCTGTGTAGTTTTTATTTGAAGATATTATTTTTCCCAATAGTGGCCTCTTAGCGCTCAGAATGTCCAATTGCAGTTTCTACAGAAAGAGTGTTTCAGAACGGCTCAATCAAAACTAAGGTTCAACTCTGTTAGTTGAATGCACAGAACAGAGAGAAGTTTCATACAATGCTTCTGTGTAGTTTATATTTGAACATATTCTTTTTTCCACTATTACCCATTTAGCGCTATGAATGTCCAGTTGCATTCTCTACAGACAGAGTGTTTCAAAACTGCTCAATCAAAAGTATGGTTTAACTCTGTTAGCTGAATGCTCAGATCAGAAAGAAGTTTCACAGAATGCTTCTGTGTAGTTTATATTTGAATATATTCCTTTTTCCACTACTACGCTCTTAGCGCTCCAAATGTCCAGTTGCATTTTCTACAGAAAGATTGTTCAGATCTGCTCCATCAAAAGTATGGTTTAACTCTTTTAGCTGAATGCACAGATCAGAAAGAAGTTTCACCGAATGATTCTGTGTAGTTTATATTTGAAGACATTCCTTTTTCCACTATTACCCTCTTAGCGCTCCGAATCTCCACTTGCATTTTCTACAAAAAGAGTGTTTCATAACTGCTCAGTCAAAAATATGTTTTATCTCTGTTAACTGAATTTACAGATCAGAAATAAGTTTCACAGAATGCATCTGTGTAGTTTTTATTTGAAGATATTCTTTTTCCCAATGTAGGCCTCTTAGCGCTTAGCATGTCCAATTGCAGTTTCTACAGAAAGAGTGTTTCAGAACGGCTCAATCAAAAGTAAGGTTCAACTCTGTTAGTTGAATGCACAGAACAGAAAGAATTTTCACAGAATGCTACTGTGTAGTTTATATTTGAATATATTCCTTTTTCCACTATTACCCTCTTAGCGCTCCGAATGTCCACTTGCATTTTCTACAGAAAGAGTGTTCAGAACTGCGCAATCAAAAGTATGGTTTAACTCTGTTAGCTTAATGAACATATCAGAAATAAGTTTCACACAATGCTTCTGTGTAGTTTTTATTTTAAGATATTATTTTTCCCAATATAGGCCTCTTAGCGCTCAGAATGTCCAATTGCAGTTTCTACAGAAAGAGTGTTTCAGAAAGGCTCAATCAAAAGTAAGGTTCAACTCTGTTAGTTGAATGCACAGAACAGAATGAATTTTCATACACTGCTTCTGTGTAGTTTATATTTGAACATATTCTTTTTTCCACAATTACCCACTTAGCGCTACGAATGTCCAGTTGCATTTTCTACAGACAGAGTGTTTCAAAACTGCTCAATCAAAAGTATGGTTTAACTCTGTTAGCTGAATGCTCAGATCAGAAAAAAGTTTCACAGAATGCTTCTGTGTAGTTTATATTTGAATATATTCCTTTTTCCACTACTACTCTCTTAGCGCTCCAAATGTCCAGTTGCATTTTCTACAGAAAGAGAGTTCAGATCTGCTCAATCAAAAGTATGGTTTAACTCTGTTAGCTGAATGCACAGATCAGAAAGAAGTTTCACAGAATGATTCTGTGTAGTTTATATTTGGAGACATTCCTTTTTCCACTATTACCCTCTTAGCGCTCCGAATCTCCACTTGCATTTTCTACAGAAAGAATGTTTCAGAACGGCTCAATCAAAACTAAGGTTCAACTCTTTTAGTTGAACAAACAGAACAGAAAGAAGTTTCACACAATTCTTCTGTGTAGTTTTTATTTGTAGACATTCTTTTTCCCAATATAGGCCTCTTAGCGCTCAGAATGTCCAATTGCAATTTCTACAGAAAGAGTGTTTCAGAACGGCTCAATCAAAAGTAAGGTTCAACTCTGTTAGTTGAATGCACAGAATAGAAAGAAGTTTCGTACAATGCTTCTGTGTAGTTTATATTTGAACATATTCTTTTTTCCACTATTACCCACTTAGCGCTACG
The DNA here is from genome assembly GCF_028878055.3 of Symphalangus syndactylus. Classification (NCBI taxonomy): domain Eukaryota; kingdom Metazoa; phylum Chordata; class Mammalia; order Primates; family Hylobatidae; genus Symphalangus; species Symphalangus syndactylus. The sequence continues at coordinate 3,584,627 of NC_072428.2, forward strand.
AATGTCCAGTTGCATTTTCTACAGACAGAGTGTTTCAAAACTGCTCAATCAAAAGTATGGTTTAACTCTGTTAGCTGAATGCTCAGATCAGAAAGAAGTTTCACAGAATGCTTCTGTGTAGTTTATATTTGAATATATTCCTTTTTCCACTACTATGCTCTTAGCGCTCCATATGTCCAGTTGCATTTTCTACAGAAAGAGTGTTCAGATCTGCTCAATCAAAAGTATGGTTTAACTCTGTTAGCTGAATGCACAGATCAGAAAGAAGTTTAACCGAATGATTCTGTGTAGTTTATATTTGAAGACATTCCTTTTTCCACTATTACCCTCTTAGCGCTCCGAATCTCCACTTGCATTTTCTACAAAAAGTGTGTTTCATAACTGCGCAATCAAAAATATGTTTTATCTCTGTTAACTGAATTTACAGATCAGAAATAAGTTTCACAGAATGCATCTGTGTAGTTTTTATTTGAAGATATTCTTTTTCCCAATGTACGCCTCTTAGCGCTTAGCATGTCCAATTGCAGTTTCTACAGAAAGAGTGTTTCAGAACGGCTCAATCAAAAGTAAGGTTCAAATCTGTTAGTTGAATGCACAGAACAGAAAGAATTTTCACAGAATGCTACTGTGTAGTTTATATTTGAATATATTCCTTTTTCCACTATTACCCTCTTAGCGCTCCGAATGTCCACTTGCATTTTCTACAGAAAGAGTGTTCAGAACTGCGCAATCAAAAGTATGGTTTAACTCTGTTAGCTTAATGAACATATCAGAAATAAGTTTCACACAATGCTTCTGTGTAGTTTTTATTTGAAGATATTATTTTTCCCAATATAGGCCTCTTAGCGCTCAGAATGTCCAATTGCAGTTTCTACAGAAAGAGTGTTTCAGAAAGGCTCAATCAAAAGTAAGGTTCAACTCTGTTAGTTGCATGCACAGAACAGAAAGAAGTTTCATGCAATGCTTCTGTGTAGTTTATATTTGAACATATTCTTTTTTCCACTATTACCCACTTAGCGCTACGAATGTCCAGTTGCATTTTCTACAGACAGAGTGTTTCAAAACTGCTCAATCAAAAGTATGGTTTAACTCTGTTAGCTGAATGCTCAGATCAGAAAGAAGTTTCACAGAATGCTTCTGTGTAGTTTATATTTGAATATATTCCTTTTTCCACTACTATGCTCTTAGCGCTCCAAATGTCCAGTTGCATTTTCTACAGAAAGAGTGTTCAGATCTGCTCAATCAAAAGTATGGTTTAACTCTGTTAGCTGAATGCACAGATCAGAAAGAAGTTTCACCGAATTATTCTGTGTAGTTTATATTTGAAGACATTCCTTTTTCCACTATTACCCTCTTAGCGCTCCGAATCTCCACTTGCATTTTCTACAAAAAGAGTGTTTCATAACTGCTCAATCAAAAATATGTTTTATCTCTGTTAACTGAATTTACAGATCAGAAATAAGTTTCACAGAATGCATCTGTGTAGTTTTTATTTGAAGATATTCTTTTTCCCAATGTAGGCCTCTTAGCGCTTAGCATGTCCAATTGCAGTTTCTACAGAAAGAGTGTTTCAGAACGGCTCAATCAAAAGTAAGGTTCAACTCTGTTAGTTGAATGCACAGAACAGAAAGAATTTTCACAGAATGCTACTGTGTAGTTTATATTTGAATATATTTCTTTTTCCACTATTACCCTCTTAGCGCTCCGAATGTCCACTTGCATTTTCTACAGAAAGAGTGTTCAGAACTGCGCAATCAAAAGTATGGTTTAACTCTGTTAGCTTAATGAACATATCAGAAATAAGTTTCACACAATGCTTCTGTGTAGTTTTTATTTGAAGATATTATTTTTCCCAATATAGGCCTCTTAGCGCTCAGAATGTCCAATTGCAGTTTCTACAGAAAGAGTGTTTCAGAAAGGCTCAATCAAAAGTAAGGTTCAACTCTGTTAGTTGAATGCACAGAACAGAAAGAAGTTTCATACAATGCTTCTGTGTAGTTTATATTTGAACATATTCTTTTTTCCACTATTACCCACTTAGCGCTACGAATGTCCAGTTGCATTTTCTACAGACAGAGTGTTTCAAAACTGCTGAATCAAAAGTATGGTTTAACTCTGTTAGCTGAATGCTCAGATCAGAAAGAAGTTTCACAGAATGCTTCTGTGTAGTTTATATTTGCAGATATTCCTTTTTCCACTACTACTCTCTTAGCGCTCCAAATGTCCAGTTGCATTTTCTACAGAAAGAGTGTTCAGATCTGCTCAATCAAAAGTATGGTTTAACTCTGTTAGCTGAATGCACAGATCAGAAAGAAGTTTCACAGAATGATTCTGTGTAGTTTATATTTGGAGACATTCCTTTTTCCACTATTACCCTCTTAGCGCTCCGAATCTCCACTTGCATTTTCTACAGAAATTGTGTTTCAGAACGGCTCAATCAAAACTAAGGTTCAACTCTTTTAGTTGAACAAACAGAACAGAAAGAAGTTTCACACGATTCTTCTGTGTAGTTTTTATTTGCAGACATTCTTTTTCCCAATATAGGCCTCTTAGCGCTCAGAATGTCCAATTGCAGTTTCTACAGAAAGAGTGTTTCAGAACGGCTCAATCAAAAGTAAGGTTCAACTCTGTTAGTTGAATGCACAGAACAGAAAGAAGTTTCATACAATGCTTCTGTGTAGTTTATATTTGAACATATTCTTTTTTCCACTATTACCCACTTAGCGCTACGAATGTCCAGTTGCATTTTCTACAGACAGAGTGTTTCAAAACTGCTCAATCAAATGTATGGTTTAACTCTGTTAGCTGAATGCTCAGATCAGAAAGAAATTTCACAGAATGCTTCTGTGTAGTTTATATTTGAATATATTCCTTTTTCCACTACTACGCTCTTAGCGCTCAAAATGTCCAGTTGCATTTTCTACAGAAAGAGTGTTCAGATCTGCTCAATCAAAAGTATGGTTTAACTCTGTTAGCTGAATGCACAGATCAGAAAGATGTTTCACCGAATGATTCTGTGTAGTTTATATTTGAAGACATTCCTTTTTCCACTATTACCCTCTTAGCGCTCCGAATCTCCACTTGCATTTTCTACAAAAAGAGTGTTTCATAACTGCTCAATCAAAAATATGTTTTATCTCTGTTAACTGAATTTACAGATCAGAAATAAGCTTCACAGAATGCATCTGTGTAGTTTTTATTTGAAGATATTCTTTTTCCCAATGTAGGCCTCTTAGCGCTTAGCATGTCCAATTGCAGTTTCTACAGAAAGAGTGTTTCAGAACGGCTCAATCAAAAGTAAGGTTCAACTCTGTTAGTTGAATGCACAGAACAGAAAGAATTTTCACAGAATGCTACTGTGTAGTTTATATTTGTATATATTCCTTTTTCCACTATTACCCTCTTAGCGCTCCGAATGTCCACTTGCATTTTCTACAGAAAGAGTGTTCAGAACTGCGCAATCAAAAGTATGGTTTAACTCTGTTAGCTTAATGAACATATCAGAAATAAGTTTCACACAATGCTTCTGTGTAGTTTTTATTTGAAGATATTATTTTTCCCAATATAGGCCTCTTAGCGCTCAGAATGTCCAATTGCAGTTTCTACAGAAAGAGTGTTTCAGAAAGGCTCAATCAAAAGTAAGGTTCAACTCTGTTAGTTGAATGCACAGAACAGAATGAAGTTTCATACACTGCTTCTGTGTAGTTTATATTTGAACATATTCTTTTTTCCACAATTACCCACTTAGCGCTACGAATGTATAGTTGCATTTTCTACAGACAGAGTGTTTCAAAACTGCTCAATCAAAAGTATGGTTTACCTCTGTTAGCTGAATGCTCAGATCAGAAAGAAGTTTCACAGAATGCTTCTGTGTAGTTTATATTTGAATATATTCCTTTTTCCACTACTACTCTCTTAGCGCTCCAAATGTCCAGTTGCATTTTCTACAGAAAGAGAGTTCAGATCTGCTCAATCAAAAGTATGGTTTAACTCTGTTAGCTGAATGCACAGATCAGAAAGAAGTTACACAGAATGATTCTGTGTAGTTTATATTTGGAGACATTCCTTTTTCCACTATTACCCTCTTAGCGCTCCGAATCTCCACTTGCATTTTCTACAGAAAGAGTGTTTCAGAACGGCTCAATCAAAACTAAGGTTCAACTCTTTTAGTTGAACAAACAGAACAGAAAGAAGTTTCACACAATTCTTCTGTGTAGTTTTTATTTGTAGACATTCTTTTTCCCAATATAGGCCTCTTAGCGCTCAGAATGTCCAATTGCAGTTTCTACAGAAAGAGTGTTTCAGAACGGCTCAATCAAAAGTAAGGTTCAACTCTGTTAGTTGAATGCACAGAATAGAAAGAAGTTTCATACAATGCTTCTGTGTAGTTTATATTTGAACATATTCTTTTTTCCACTATTACCAACTTAGCGCTACGAATGTCCAGTTGCATTTTCTACAGACAGAGTGTTTCAAAACTGCTCAATCAAAAGTATGGTTTAACTCTGTTAGCTGAATGCTCAGATCAGAAAGAAGTTTCACAGAATGCTTCTGTGTAGTTTATATTTGAATATATTCCTTTTTCCACTACTACGCTCTTAGCGCTCCAAATGTCCAGTTGCATTTTCTACAGAAAGAGTGTTCAGATCTGCTCAATCAAAAGTATGGTTTAACACTGTTAGCTGAATGCACAGGTCAGAAAGAAGTTTCACCGAATGATTCTGTGTAGTTTATATTTGAAGACATTCCATTTTCCACTATTACCCTCTTAGCGCTCCGAATCTCCTCTTGCATTTTCTACAAAAAGAGTGTTTCATAACTGCTCAATCAAAAATATGTTTTATCTCTGTTAACTGAATTTACAGATCACAAATAAGTTTCACAGAATGCATCTGTGTAGTTTTTATTTGAAGATATTCTTTTTCCCAATGTAGGCCTCTTAGCGCTTAGCATGTCCAATTGCAGTTTCTACAGAAAGAGTGTTTCAGAACGGCTCAATCAAAAGTAAGGTTCAACTCTGTTAGTTGAATGCACAGAACAGGAAGAATTTTCACAGAATGCTACTGTGTAGTTTATATTTGAATATATTCCTTTTTCCACTATTACCCTCTTAGCGCTCCGAATGTCCACTTGCATTTTCTACAGAAAGAGTGTTCAGAACTGCGCAATCAAAAGTATGATTTAACTCTGTTAGCTTAATGAACATATCAGAAATAAGTTTCACACAATGCTTCTGTGTAGTTTTTATTTGAAGATATTATTTTTCCCAATATATGCCTCTTAGCGCTCAGAATGTCCAATTGCAGTTTCTACAGAAAGAGTGTTTCAGAAAGGCTCAATCAAAAGTAAGGTTCAACTCTGTTAGTTGAATGCACAGAACAGAAAGAAGTTTCATACAATGCTTCTGTGTAGTTTATATTTGAACATATTCTTTTTTCCACTATTACCCACTTAGCGCTACGAATGTCCAGTTGCATTTTCTACAGACAGAGTGTTTCAAAACTGCTCAATCAAAAGTATGGTTTAACTCTGTTAGCTGAATGCTCAGATCAGAAAGAAGTTTCACAGAATGCTTCTGTGTAGTTTATATTTGAATATATTCCTTTTTCCACTACTACTCTCTTAGCGCTCCAAATGTCCAGTTGCATTTTCTACAGAAAGAGTGTTCAGATCTGCTCAATCAAAAGTATGGTTTAACTCTGTTAGCTGAATGCACAGATCAGAAAGAAGTTTCACAGAATGATTCTGTGTAGTTTATATTTGGAGACATTCCTTTTTCCACTATTACCCTCTTAGCGCTCCGAACCTCCACTTGCATTTTCTACAGAAAGTGTGTTTCAGAACGGCTCAATCAAAACTAAGGTTCAACTCTTTTAGTTGAACAAACAGAACAGAAAGAAGTTTCACACGATTCTTCTGTGTAGTTTTTATTTGTAGACATTCTTTTTCCCAATATAGGCCTCTTAGCGCTCAGAATGTCCAATTGCAGTTTCTACAGAAAGAGTGTTTCAGAACGGCTCAATCAAAAGTAAGGTTCAACTCTGTTAGTTGAATGCACAGAACAGAGAGAAGTTTCATACAATGCTTCTGTGTAGTTTATATTTGAACATATTCTTTTTTCCACTATTACCCACTTAGCGCTACGAATGTCCAGTTGCATTTTCTACAGACAGAGTGTTTCAAAACTGCTCAATCAAAAGTATGGTTTAACTCTGTTAGCTGAATGCTCAGATCAGAAAGAAGTTTCACAGAATGCTTCTGTGTAGTTTATATTTGAATATATTCCTTTTTCCACTACTACGCTCTAAGCGCTCAAAATGTCCAGTTGCATTTTCTACAGAAAGAGTGTTCAGATCTGCTCAATCAAAAGTATGGTTTAAATCTGTTAGCTGAATGCACAGATCAGAAAGAAGTTTCACCGAATGATTCTGTGTAGTTTATATTTGAAGACATTCCTTATTCCACTATTACCCCCTTAGCGCTCCGAATCTCCACTTGCATTTTCTGCAAAAAGAGTGTTTCATAACTGCTCAATCAAAAATATGTTTTATCTCTGTTAACTGAATTTACAGATCAGAAATAAGCTTCACAGAATGCATCTGTGTAGTTTTTATTTGAAGATATTATTTTTCCCAATGTAGGCCTCTTAGCGCTTAGCATGTCCAATTGCAGTTTCTACAGAAAGAGTGTTTCAGAACGGCTCAATCAAAAGTAAGGTTCAACTCTGTTAGTTGAATACACAGAACAGAAAGAATTTTCACAGAATGCTACTGTGTAGTTTATATTTGAATATATTCCTTTTTCCACTATTACCCTCTTAGCGCTCCGAATGTCCACTTGCATTTTCTACAGAAAGAGTGTTCAGAACTGCGCAATCAAAAGTATGGTTTAACTCTGTTAGCTTAATGAACATATCAGAAATAAGTTTCACACAATGCTTCTGTGTAGTTTTTATTTGAAGATATTATTTTTCCCAATATAGGCCTCTTAGCGCTCAGAATGTCCAATTGCAGTTTCTACAGAAAGAGTGTTTCAGAAAGGCTCAATCAAAAGTAAGGTTCAACTCTGTTAGTTGAATGCACAGAACAGAATGAATTTTCATACACTGCTTCTGTGTAGTTTATATTTGAACATATTCTTTTTTCCACAATTACCCACTTAGCGCTACGAATGTCCAGTTGCATTTTCTACAGACAGAGTGTTTCAAAACTGCTCAATCAAAAGAATGGTTTAAATCTGTTAGCTGAATGCTCAGATCAGAAAGAAGTTTCACAGAATGCTTCTGTGTAGTTTATATTTGAAGATATTCTTTTTCCCAATGTAGGCCTCTTAGCGCTTAGCATGTCCAATTGCAGTTTCTACAGAAAGAGTGTTTCAGAACGGCTCAATCAAAAGTAAGGTTCAACTCTGTTAGTTGAATGCACAGAACAGGAAGAATTTTCACAGAATGCTACTGTGTAGTTTATATTTGAATATATTCCTTTTTCCACTATTACCCTCTTAGCGCTCCGAATGTCCACTTGAATTTTCTACAGAAAGAGTGTTCAGAACTGCGCAATCAAAAGTATGGTTTAACTCTGTTAGCTTAATGAACATATCAGAAATAAGTTTCACACAATGCTTCTGTGTAGTTTTTATTTGAAGATATTATTTTTCCCAATATATGCCTCTTAGCGCTCAGAATGTCCAATTGCAGTTTCTACAGAAAGAGTGTTTCAGAAAGGCTCAATCAAAAGTAAGGTTCAACTCTGTTAGTTGAATGCACAGAACAGAAAGAAGTTTCATACAATGCTTCTGTGTAGTTTATATTTGAACATATTCTTTTTTCCACTATTACCCACTTAGCGCTACGAATGTCCAGTTGCATTTTCTACAGACAGAGTGTTTCAAAACTGCTCAATCAAAAGTATGGTTTAACTCTGTTAGCTGAATGCTCAGATCAGAAAGAAGTTTCACAGAATGCTTCTGTGTAGTTTATATTTGAATATATTCCTTTTTCCACTACTACTCTCTTAGCGCTCCAAATGTCCAGTTGCATTTTCTACAGAAAGAGTGTTCAGATCTGCTCAATCAAAAGTATGGTTTAACTCTGTTAGCTGAATGCACAGATCAGAAAGAAGTTTCACAGAATGATTCTGTGTAGTTTATATTTGGAGACATTCCTTTTTCCACTATTACCCTCTTAGCGCTCCGAACCTCCACTTGCATTTTCTACAGAAAGTGTGTTTCAGAACGGCTCAATCAAAACTAAGGTTCAACTCTTTTAGTTGAACAAACAGAACAGAAAGAAGTTTCACACGATTCTTCTGTGTAGTTTTTATTTGTAGACATACTTTTTCCCAATATAGGCCTCTTAGCGCTCAGAATGTCCAATTGCAGTTTCAACAGAAAGAGTGTTTCAGAACGGCTCAATCAAAAGTAAGGTTCAACTCTGTTAGTTGAATGCACAGAACAGAAAGAAGTTTCATACAATGCTTCTGTGTAGTTTATATTTGAACATATTCTTTTTTCCACTATTACCCACTTAGCGCTACGAATGTCCAGTTGCATTTTCTACAGACAGAGTGTTTCAAAACTGCTCAATCAAAAGTATGGTTTACCTCTGTTAGCTGAATGCTCAGATCAGAAAGAAGTTTCACAGAATGCTTCTGTGTAGTTTATATTTGAATATATTCCTTTTTCCACTACTACTCTCTTAGCGCTCCAAATGTCCAGTTGCATTTTCTACAGAAAGAGTGTTCAGATCTGCTCAATCAAAATTATGGTTTAACTCTGTTAGCTGAATGCACAGATCAGAAAGAAGTTTCACAGAATGATTCTGTGTAGTTTATATTTGGAGACATTCCTTTTTCCACTATTACCCTCTTAGCGCTCCGAACCTCCACTTGCATTTTCTACAGAAAGTGTGTTTCAGAACGGCTCAATCAAAACTAAGGTTCAACTCTTTTAGTTGAACAAACAGAACAGAAAGAAGTTTCACACGATTCTTCTGTGTAGTTTTTATTTGTAGACATTCTTTTTCCCAATATAGGCCTCTTAGCACTCAGAATGTCCAATTGCAGTTTCTACAGAAAGAGTGTTTCAGAACGGCTCAATCAAAAGTAAGGTTCAACTCTGTTAGTTGAATGCACAGAACAGAGAGAAGTTTCATACAATGCTTCTGTGTAGTTTATATTTGAACATATTCTTTTTTCCACTATTACCCACTTAGCGCTACGAATGTCCAGTTGCATTTTCTACAGACAGAGTGTTTCAAAACTGCTCAATCAAAAGTATGGTTTAAATCTGTTAGCTGAATGCTCAGATCACAAAGAAGTTTCACAGAATGCTTCTGTGTAGTTTATATTTGAATATATTCCTTTTTCCACTACTACGCTCTAAGCGCTCAAAATGTCCAGTTGCATTTTCTACAGAAAGAGTGTTCAGATCTGCTCAATCAAAAGTATGGTTTAACTCTGTTAGCTGAATGCACAGATCAGAAAGAAGTTTCACCGAATGATTCTGTGTAGTTTATAATTGAAGACATTCCTTTTTCCACTATTACCCCCTTAGCGCTCCGAATCTCCACTTGCATTTTCTGCAAAAAGAGTGTTTCATAACTGCTCAATCAAAAATATGTTTTATCTCTGTTAACTGAATTTACAGATCAGAAATAAGCTTCACAGAATGCATCTGTGTAGTTTTTATTTGAAGATATTCTTTTTCCCAATGTAGGCCTCTTAGCGCTTAGAATGTCCAATTGCAGTTTCTACAGAAAGAGTGTTTCAGAACGGCTCAATCAAAAGTAAGGTTCAACTCTGTTAGTTGAATGCACAGAACAGAAAGAATTTTCACAGAATGCTACTGTGTAGTTTATATTTGAATATATTCCTTTTTCCACTATTACCCTCTTAGCGCTCCGAATGTCCACTTGCATTTTCTACAGAAAGAGTGTTCAGAACTGCGCAATCAAAAGTATGGTTTAACTCTGTTAGCTTAATGAACATATCAGAAATAAGTTTCACACAATGCTTCTGTGTAGTTTTTATTTGAAGATATTATTTTTCCCAATATAGGCCTCTTAGCGCTCAGAATGTCCAATTGCAGTTTCTAGAGAAAGAGTGTTTCAGAAAGGCTCAATCAAAAGTAAGGTTCAACTCTGTTAGTTGAATGCACAGAACAGAATGAATTTTCATACACTGCTTCTGTGTAGTTTATATTTGAACATATTCTTTTTTCCACAATTACCCACTTAGCGCTACGAATGTCCAGTTGCATTTTCTACAGACAGAGTGTTTCAAAACTGCTCAATCAAAAGAATGGTTTAACTCTGTTAGCTGAATGCTCAGATCAGAAAGAAGTTTCACAGAATGCTTCTGTGTAGTTTATATTTGAAGATATTCTTTTTCCCAATGTAGGCCTCTTAGCGCTTAGCATGTCCAATTGCAGTTTCTACAGAAAGAGTGTTTCAGAACGGCTCAATCAAAAGTAAGGTTCAACTCTGTTAGTTGAATGCACAGAACAGGAAGAATTTTCACAGAATGCTACTGTGTAGTTTATATTTGAATATATTCCTTTTTCCACTATTACCCTCTTAGCGCTCCGAATGTCCACTTGCATTTTCTACAGGAAGAGTGTTCAGAACTGCGCAATCAAAAGTATGGTTTAACTCTGTTAGCTTAATGAACATATCAGAAATAAGTTTCACACAATGCTTCTGTGTAGTTTTTATTTGAAGATATTATTTTTCCCAATATATGCCTCTTAGCGCTCAGAATGTCCAATTGCAGTTTCTACAGAAAGAGTGTTTCAGAAAGGCTCAATCAAAAGTAAGGTTCAACTCTGTTAGTTGAATGCACAGAACAGAAAGAAGTTTCATACAATGCTTCTGTGTAGTTTATATTTGAACATATTCTTTTTTCCACTATTACCCACTTAGCGCTACGAATGTCCAGTTGCATTTTCTACAGACAGAGTGTTTCAAAACTGCTCAATCAAAAGTATGGTTTAACTCTGTTAGCTGAATGCTCAGATCAGAAAGAAGTTTCACAGAATGCTTCTGTGTAGTTTATATTTGAATATATTCCTTTTTCCACTACTACTCTCTTAGCGCTCCAAATGTCCAGTTGCATTTTCTACAGAAAGAGTGTTCAGATCTGCTCAATCAAAAGTATGGTTTAACTCTGTTAGCTGAATGCACAGATCAGAAAGAAGTTTCACAGAATGATTCTGTGTAGTTTATATTTGGAGACATTCCTTTTTCCACTATTACCCTCTTAGCGCTCCGAACCTCCACTTGCATTTTCTACAGAAAGTGTGTTTCAGAACGGCTCAATCAAAACTAAGGTTCAACTCTTTTAGTTGAACAAACAGAACAGAAAGAAGTTTCACACGATTCTTCTGTGTAGTTTTTATTTGTAGACATTCTTTTTCCCAATATAGGCCTCTTAGCGCTCAGAATGTCCAATTGCAGTTTCTACAGAAAGAGTGTTTCAGAACGGCTCAATCAAAAGTAAGGTTCAACTCTGTTAGTTGAATGCACAGAACAGAGAGAAGTTTCATACAATGCTTCTGTGTAGTTTATATTTGAACATATTCTTTTTTCCACTATTACCCACTTAGCGCAACGAATGTCCAGTTGCATTTTCTACAGACAGAGTGTTTCAAAACTGCTCAATCAAAAGTATGGTTTAACTCTGTTAGCTGAATGCTCAGATCAGAAAGAAGTTTCACAGAATGCTTCTGTGTAGTTTATATTTGAATATATTCCTTTTTCCACTACTACGCTCTAAGCGCTCAAAATGTCCAGTTGCATTTTCTACAGAAAGAGTGTTCAGATCTGCTCAATCAAAAGTATGGTTTAACTCTGTTAGCTGAATGCACAGATCAGAAAGAAGTTTCACCGAATGATTCTGTGTAGTTTATATTTGAAGACATTCCTTATTCCACTATTACCCCCTTAGCGCTCCGAATCTCCACTTGCATTTTCTGCAAAAAGAGTGTTTCATAACTGCTCAATCAAAAATATGTTTTATCTCTGTTAACTGAATTTACAGATCAGAAATAAGCTTCACAGAATGCATCTGTGTAGTTTTTATTTGAAGATATTCTTTTTCCCAATGTAGGCCTCTTAGCGCTTAGCATGTCCAATTGCAGTTTCTACAGAAAGAGTGTTTCAGAACGGCTCAATCAAAAGTAAGGTTCAACTCTGTTAGTTGAATACACAGAACAGAAAGAATTTTCACAGAATGCTACTGTGTAGTTTATATTTGAATATATTCCTTTTTCCACTATTACCCTCTTAGCGCTCCGAATGTCCACTTGCATTTTCTACAGAAAGAGTGTTCAGAACTGCGCAATCAAAAGTATGGTTTAACTCTGTTAGCTTAATGAACATATCAGAAATAAGTTTCACACAATGCTTCTGTGTAGTTTTTATTTGAAGATATTATTTTTCCCAATATAGGCCTCTTAGCGCTCAGAATGTCCAATTGCAGTTTCTACAGAAAGAGTGTTTCAGAAAGGCTCAATCAAAAGTAAGGTTCAACTCTGTTAGTTGAATGCACAGAACAGAATGAATTTTCATACACTGCTTCTGTGTAGTTTATATTTGAACATATTCTTTTTTCCACAATTACCCACTTAGCGCTACGAATGTCCAGTTGCATTTTCTACAGACAGAGTGTTTCAAAACTGCTCAATCAAAAGAATGGTTTAACTCTGTTAGCTGAATGCTCAGATCAGAAAGAAGTTTCACAGAATGCTTCTGTGTAGTTTATATTTGAAGATATTCTTTTTCCCAATGTAGGCCTCATAGCGCTTAGCATGTCCAATTGCAGTTTCTACAGAAAGAGTGTTTCAGAACGGCTCAATCAAAAGTAAGGTTCAACTCTGTTAGTTGAATGCACAGAACAGGAAGAATTTTCACAGAATGCTACTGTGTAGTTTATATTTGAATATATTCCTTTTTCCACTATTACCCTCTTAGCGCTCCGAATGTCCACTTGCATTTTCTACAGAAAGAGTGTTCAGAACTGCGCAATCAAAAGTATGGTTTAACTCTGTTAGCTTAATGAACATATCAGAAATAAGTTTCACACAATGCTTCTGTGTAGTTTTTATTTGAAGATATTATTTTTCCCATTATATGCCTCTTAGCGCTCAGAATGTCCAATTGCAGTTTCTACAGAAAGAGTGTTTCAGAAAGGCTCAATCAAAAGTAAGGTTCAACTCTGTTAGTTGAATGCACAGAACAGAAAGAAGTTTCATACAATGCTTCTGTGTAGTTTATATTTGAACATATTCTTTTTTCCACTATTACCCACATAGCGCTACGAATGTCCAGTTGCATTTTCTACAGACAGAGTGTTTCAAAACTGCCCAATCAAAAGTATGGTTTAACTCTGTTAGCTGAATGCTCAGATCAGAAAGAAGTTTCACAGAATGCTTCTGTGTAGTTTATATTTGAATGTATTCCTTTTTCCACTACTACTCTCTTAGCGCTCCAAATGTCCAGTTGCATTTTCTACAGAAAGAGTGTTCACATCTGCTCAATCAAAAGTATGGTTTAACTCTGTTAGCTGAATGCACAGATCAGAAAGAAGTTTCACAGAATGATTCTGTGTAGTTTATATTTGGAGACATTCCTTTTTCCACTATTACCCTCTTAGCGCTCCGAAACTCCACTTGCATTTTCTACAGAAAGTGTGTTTCAGAACGGCTCAATCAAAACTAAGGTTCAACTCTTTTATTTGAACAAACAGAACAGAAAGAAGTTTCACACGATTCTTCTGTGTAGTTTTTATTTGTAGACATTCTTTTTCCCAATATAGGCCTCTTAGCGCTCAGAATGTCCAATTGCAGTTTCAACAGAAAGAGTGTTTCAGAACGGCTCAATCAAAAGTAAGGCTCAACTCTGTTAGTTGAATGCACAGAACAGAAAGAAGTTTCATACAATGCTTCTGTGTAGTTTATATTTGAACATATTGTTTTTTCCACTATTACCCACTTAGCGCTACGAATGTCCAGTTGCATTTTCTACAGACAGAGTGTTTCAAAACTGCTCAATCAAAAGTATGGTTTAACTCTGTTAGCTGAATGCTCAGATCAGAAAGAAGTTTCACAGAATGCTTCTGTGTAGTTTATATTTGAATATATTACTTTTTCCACTACTACGCTCTTAGCGCTCCAAATGTCCAGTTGCATTTTCTACAGAAAGAGTGTTCAGATCTGCTCAATCAAAAGTATGGTTTAACTCTGTTAGCTGAATGCACAGATCAGAAAGAAGTTTCACCGAATGATTCTGTGTAGTTTATATTTGAAGACATTCCTTTTTCCACTATTACCCTCTTAGCGCTCCGAATCTCCACTTGCATTTTCTACAAAAAGAGTGTTTCATAACTGCTCAATCAAAAATATGTTTTATCTCTGTTAACTGAATTTACAGATCAGAAATAAGTTTCACAGAATGCATCTGTGTAGTTTTTATTTGAAGATATACTTTTTCCCAATGTAGGCCTCTTAGCGCTTAGCATGTCCAATTGCAGTTTCTACAGAAAGAGTGTTTCAGTACGGCTCAATCAAAAGTAAGGTTCAATTCTGTTAGTTGAATACACAGAACAGAAAGAATTTTCACAGAATGCTACTGTGTAGTTTATATTTGAATATATTCCTTTTTCCACTATTACCCTCTTAGCGCTCCGAATGTCCACTTGAATTTTCTACAGAAAGAGTGTTCAGAACTGCGCAATCAAAAGTATGGTTTAACTCTGTTAGCTTAATGAACATATCAGAAATAAGTTTCACACAATGCTTCTGTGTAGTTTTTATTTGAAGATATTATTTTTCCCAATATATGCCTCTTAGCGCTCAGAATGTCCAATTGCAGTTTCTACAGAAAGAGTGTTTCAGAAAGGCTCAATCAAAAGTAAGGTTCAACTCTGTTAGTTGAATGCACAGAACAGAAAGAAGTTTCATACAATGCTTCTGTGTAGTTTATATTTGAACATATTCTTTTTTCCACTATTACCCACTTAGCGCTACGAATGTCCAGTTGCATTTTCTACAGACTGAGTGTTTCAAAACTGCTCAATCAAAAGTATGGTTTAACTCTGTTAGCTGAATGCTCAGATCAGAAAGAAGTTTCACAGAATGCTTCTGTGTAGTTTATATTTGAATATATTCCTTTTTCCACTACTACTCTCTTAGCGCTCCAAATGTCCAGTTGCATTTTCTACAGAAAGAGAGTTCAGATCTGCTCAATCAAAAGTATGTTTTAAATCTGTTAGCTGAATGCACAGATCAGAAAGAAGTTTCACAGAATGATTCTGTGTAGATTATATTTGGAGACACTCCTTTTTCCACTATTACCCTCTTAGCGCTCCGAATCTCCACTTGCATTTTCTACAGAAAGAGTGTTTCAGAACGGCTCAATCAAAACTAAGGTTCAACTATTTTAGTTGAACAAACAGAACAGAAAGTTGTTTCACACAATTCCTCTGTGTTGTTTTTATTTGTAGACATTCTTTTTCCCAATATAGGCCTCTTAGCGCTCAGAATGTCCAATTGCAGTTTCTACAGAAAGAGTGTTTCAGAACGGCTCAATCAAAAGTAAGGTTCAACTCTGTTAGTTGAATGCACAGAACAGAAAGAAGTTTCATACAATGCTTCTGTGTAGTTTATATTTGAACATATTCTTTTTTCCACTATTACCCACTTAGCGCTACGAATGTCCAGTTGCATTTTCTACAGACAGAGTGTTACAAAACTGCTCAATCAAAAGTATGGTTTAACTCTGTTAGCTGAATGCTCAGATCAGAAAGAAGTTTCACAGAATGCTTCTGTGTAGTTTATATTTGAATATATTCCTTTTTCCACTACTACGCTCTTAGCGCTCCAAATGTCCAGTTTCATTTTCTACAGAAAGAGTGTTCAGATCTGCTCAATCAAAAGTATGGTTTAACTCTGTTAGCTGAATGCACAGATCAGAAAGAAATTTCACCGAATGATTCTGTGTAGTTTATATTTGAAGACATTCCTTTTTCCACTATTACCCTCTTAGCGCTCCGAATCTCCACTTGCATTTTCTACAAAAAGAGTGTTTCATAACAGCTCAATCAAAAATATATTTTATCTCTGTTAACTGAATTTACAGATCAGAAATAAGTTTCACAGAATGCATCTGTGTAGTTTTTATTTGAAGTTATTCTTTTTCCCAATGTAGGCCTCTTAGCGCTTAGCATGTCCAATTGCAGTTTCTACAGAAAGAGTGTTTCAGAACGGCTCAATCAAAAGTAAGGTTCAACTCTGTTAGTTGAATGCACAGAACAGAAAGAATTTTCACAGAATGCTACTGTGTAGTTTATATTTGAATATATTCCTTTTTCCACTATTACCCTCTTAGCGCTCCGAATGTCCACTTGCAATTTCTACAGAAAGTGTGTTCAGAACTGCGCAATCAAAAGTATGGTTTAAATCTGTTAGCTTAATGAACATATCAGAAATAAGTTTCACACAATGCTTCTGTGTAGTTTTTATTTGAAGATATTATTTTTCCCAATATAGACCTCTTAGCGCTCAGAATGTCCAATTGCAGTTTCTACAGAAAGAGTGTTTCAGAAAGGCTCAATCAAAAGTAAGGTTCAACTCTGTGAGATGAATGCACAGAACAGAAAGAAGTTTCATACAATGCTTCTGTGTAGTTTATATTTGAACATATTCTTTTTTCCACTATTACCCACTTAGTGCTACGAATGTCCAGTTGCATTTTCTACAGACAGAGTGTTTCAAAACTGCTCAATCAAAAGTATGGTTTAACTCTGTTAGCTGAATGCTCAGATCAGAAAGAAGTTTCACAGAATGCTTCTGTGTAGTTTATATTTGAATATATTCCTTTTTCCACTACTACTCTCTTAGTGCTCCAAATGTCCAGTTGCATTTTCTACAGAAAGAGAGTTCAGATATGCTCAATCAAAAGTATGGTTTAACTCTGTTAGCTGAATGCACAGATCAGAAAGAAGTTTCACAGAATGATTCTGTGTAGTTTATATTTGGAGACATTCCTTTTTCCACTATTACCCTCTTTGCGCTCCGAATCTCCACTTGCATTTTCTACAGAAAGAGTGTTTCAGAACGGCTCAATCAAAACTAAGGTTCAACTCTTTTAGTTGAACAAACAGAACAGAAAGAAGTTTCACACAATTCTTCTGTGTAGTTTTTATTTGTAGACATTCTTTTTCCCAATATAGGCCTCTTAGCGCTCAGAATGTCCAATTGCAGTTTCTACAGAAAGAGTGTTTCAGAACGGCTCAATCAAAAGTAAGGTTCAACTCTGTAAGTTGAATGCACAGAACAGAAAGAAGTTTCATACAATGATTCTGTGTAGTTTATATTCGAACATATTCTTTTTTCCACTATTACCCACTTAGCGCTACGAATGTGCAGTTGCATTTTCTACAGACAGAGTGTTTCAAAACTGCTCAATCAAAAGTATGGTTTAACTCTGTTAGCTGAATGCTCAGATCAGAAAAAAGTTTCACAGAATGCTTCTGTGTAGTTTATATTTGAATATATTCCTTTTTCCACTACTACGCTCTTAGCGCTCCAAATGTCCAGTTGCATTTTCTACAGAAAGAGTGTTCAGATCTGCTCAATCAAAAGTATGGTTTAACTCTGTTAGCTGAATGCACAGATCAGAAAGAACTTTCACCGAATGATTCTGTGTAGTTTATATTTGAAGACATTCCTTTTTCCACTATTACACTCTTAGCGCTCCGAATCTCCACTTGCATTTTCTACAAAAAGAGTGTTTCATAACTGCTCAATCAAAAATATGTTTTATCTCTGTTAACTGAATTTACAGATTAGAAATAAGTTTCACAGAATGCATCTGTGTAGTTTTTATTTGAAGATATTCTATTTCCGAATGTAGGCCTCTTAGCGCTTAGAATGTCCAATTGCAGTTTCTACAGAAAGAGTGTTTCAGAACGGCTCAATCAAAAGTAAGGTTCAACTCTGTTAGTTGAATGCACATAACAGAAAGAATTTTCACAGAATGCTACTGTGTAGTTTATATTTGAATATATTCCTTTTTCCACTATTACCCTCTTAGCGCTCCGAATGTCCACTTGCATTTTCTACAGAAAGAGTGTTCAGAACTGCGCAATCAAAAGTATGGTTTAACTCTGTTAGCTTAATGAACATATAAGAAATAAGTTTCACACAATGCTTCTGTGTAGTTTTTATTTGAAGATATTATTTTTCCCAATATAGGCCTCTTAGCGCTCAGAATGTCCAATTGCAGTTTCTACAGAAAGAGTGTTTCAGAAAGGCTCAATCAAAAGTAAGTTTCAACTCTGTTAGTTGAATGCACAGAACAGAAAGAAGTTTCATACAATGCTTCTGTGTAGTTTATATTTGAACATATTCTTTTTTCCACTATTACCCACTTAGCGCTACGAATGTCCAGTTGCATTTTCTACAGACAGAGTGTTTCAAAACTGCTCAATCAAAAGTATGGTTTAACTCTGTTAGCTGAATGCTCAGATCAGAAAGAAGTTTCACAGAATGCTTCTGTGTAGTTTATATTTGAATATATTCCTTTTTCCACTACTACTCTCTTAGCGCTCCAAATGTCCAGTTGCATTTTCTACAAAAAGAGTGTTCAGATCTGCTCAATCAAAAGTATGGTTTAACTCTGTTAGCTGAATGCACAGATCAGAAAGAAGTTTCACAGAATGATTCTGTGTAGTTTATATTTGGAGACATTCCTTTTTCCACTATTACCCTCTTAGCGCTCCGAATCTCCACTTGCATTTTCTACAGAAAGAGTGTTTCAGAACGGCTCAATCAAAACTAAGGTTCAACTCTTTTAGTTGAACAAACAGAACAGAAAGAAGTTTCACACAATTCTTCTGTGTAGTTTTTATTTGTAGACATTCTTTTTCCCAATATAGGCCTCTTAGCGCTCAGAATGTCCAATTGCAGTTTCTGCAGAAAGAGTGTTTCAGAACGGCTCAATCAAAAGTAAAGTTCAACTCTGTAAGTTGAATGCACAGAACAGAAAGAAGTTTCATACAATGCTTCTGTGTAGTTTATATTTGAACATATTCTTTTTTCCACTATTACCCACTTAGCGCTACGAATGTGCAGTTGCATTTTCTACAGACAGAGTGTTTCAAAACTGCTCAATCAAAAGTATGGTTTAACTCTGTTAGCTGAATGCTCAGATCAGAAAAAAGTTTCACAGAATGCTTCTGTGT
The DNA here is from genome assembly GCF_028878055.3 of Symphalangus syndactylus. Taxonomy (NCBI): domain Eukaryota; kingdom Metazoa; phylum Chordata; class Mammalia; order Primates; family Hylobatidae; genus Symphalangus; species Symphalangus syndactylus. The sequence continues at coordinate 3,603,865 of NC_072428.2, forward strand.
AGTTTATATTTGAATATATTCCTTTTTCCACTACTACGCTCTTAGCGCTCCAAATGTCCAGTTGCATTTTCTACAGAAAGAGTGTTCAGATCTGCTCAATCAAAAGTATGGTTTAACTCTGTTAGCTGAATGCACAGATCAGAAACAACTTTCACCGAATGATTCTGTGTAGTTTATATTTGAAGACATTCCTTTTTCCACTATTACCCTCTTAGCGCTCCGAATGTCCACTTGCATTTTCTACAAAAAGTGTGTTTCATAACTGCTCAATCAAAAATATGTTTTATCTCTGTTAACTGAATTTACAGATCAGAAATAAGTTTCACAGAATGCATCTGTGTAGTTTTTATTTGAAGACATTCTATTTCCCAATGTAGGCCTCTTAGCGCTTAGCATGTCCAATTGCAGTTTCTACAGAAAGAGTGTTTCAGAACGGCTCAATCAAAAGTAAGGTTCAACTCTGTTAGTTGAATGCACAGAACAGAAAGAATTATCACAGAATGCTACTGTGAGGTTTATATTTGAATATATTCCTTTTTCCACTATTACCCTCTTAGCGCTCCGAATGTCCACTTGCATTTTCTACAGAAAGAGTGTTCAGAACTGCGCAATCAAAAGTATGGTTTAACTCTGTTAGCTTAATGAACATATCAGAAATAAGTTTCACACAATGCTTCTGTGTAGTTTTTATTTGAAGATATTATTTTTCCCAATATAGGCCTCTTAGCGCTCAGAATGTCCAATTGCAGTTTCTACAGAAAGAGTGTTTCAGAAAGGCTCAATCAAAAGTAAGGTTCAACTCTGTTAGTTGAATGCACAGAACAGAAAGAAGTTTCATACAATGCTTCTGTGTAGTTTATATTTGAACATATTCTTTTTTCCACTATTACCCACTTAGCGCTACGAATGTCCAGTTGCATTTTCTACAGAAAGAGTGTTCAGATCTGCTCAATCAAAAGTATGGTTTAACTCTGTTAGCTGAATGCACAGATCAGAAAGAAGTTTCGCCGAATGATTCTGTGTAGTTTATATTTGAAGACATTCCTTTTTCCACTATTACCCTATTAGCGCTCCGAATCTCCACTTGCATTTTCTACAAAAGAGTGTTTCATAACTGCTCAATCAAAAATATGTTTTATCTCTGTTAACTGAATTTTCAGATCAGAAATAAGTTTCACAGAATGCATCTGTGTAGTTTTTATTTGAAGATATTCTTTTTCCCAATGTAGGCCTCTTAGCGCTTAGCATGTCCAATTGCAGTTTCTACAGAAAGAGTGTTTCAGAACGGCTCAATCAAAAGTAAGGTTCAACTCTGTTAGTTGAATGCACAGAACAGAAAGAATTTTCACAGAATGCTACTGTGTAGTTTATATTTGAATATATTCCTTTTTCCACTATTACCCTCTTAGCGCTCCGAATGTCCACTTGCATTTTCTACAGAAAGAGTGTTCAGAACTGCACAATCAAAAGTATGGTTTAACTCTGTTAGCATAATGAACATATCAGAAATAAGTTTCACACAATGCTTCTGTGTAGTTTATATTTGAACATATTCTTTTTTCCACTATTACCCACTTAGCGCTACGAATGTCCGGTTGCATTTTCTACAGACAGAGTGTTTCAAAACTGCTCAATCAAAAGTATGGTTTAACTCTGTTAGCTGAATGCTCAGATCAGAAAGAAGTTTCACAGAATGCTTCTGTGTAGTTTATATTTGAATATATTCCTTTTTCCACTACTACGCTCTTAGCGCTCAAAATGTCCAGTTGCATTTTCTACAGAAAGAGTGTTCAGATCTGCTCAATCAAAAGTATGGTTTAACTCTGTTAGCTGAATGCACAGATCAGAAAGAAGTTTCACCGAATGATTCTGTGTAGTTTATATTTGAAGACATTCCTTTTTCCACTATTACCCTATTAGCGCTCCGAATCTCCACTTGCATTTTCTACAAAAGAATGTTTCATAACTGCTCAATCAAAAATATGTTTTATCTCTGTTAACTGAATTTACAGATCAGAAATAAGTTTCACAGAATGCATCTGTGTAGTTTTTATTTGAAGATATTCTTTTTCCCAATGTAGGCCTCTTAGCGCTTAGCATGTCCAATTGCAGTTTCTACAGAAAGAGTGTTTCAGAACGGCTCAATCAAAAGTAAGGTTCAACTCTGTTAGTTGAATGCACAGAACAGAAAGAATTTTCACAGAATGCTACTGTGTAGTTTATATTTGAATATATTCCTTTTTCCACTATTACCCTCTTAGCGCTCCGAATGTCCACTTGCATTTTCTACAGAAAGAGTGTTCAGAACTGCGCAATCAAAACTATGGTTTAACTCTGTTAGCTTAATGAACATATCAGAAATAAGTTTCACACAATGCTTCTGTGTAGTTTTTATTTGAAGATATTATTTTTCCCCATATAGTCCTCTTAGCGCTCAGAATGTCCAATTGCAGTTTCTACAGAAAGAGTGTTTCAGAAAGGCTCAATCAAAAGTAAGGTTCAACTCTGTTAGTTGAATGCACAGAACAGAAAGAAGTTTCATACAATGCTTCTGTGTAGTTTATATTTGAACATATTCTTTTTTCCACTATTACCCACTTAGCGCTACGAATGTCCAGTTGCATTTTCTACAGACAGAGTGTTTCAAAACTGCTCAATCAAAAGTATGGTTTAACTCTGTTAGCTGAATGCTCAGATCAGAAAGAAGTTTCACAGAATGCTTCTGTGTAGTTTATATTTGAATATATTCCTTTTTCCACTACTACTCTCTTAGCGCTCCAAATGTCCAGTTGCATTTTCTACAGAAAGAGTGTTCAGATCTGCTCAATCAAAAGTATGGTTTAACTCCGTTAGCTGAATGCACAGATCAGAAAGAAGTTTCACAGAATGATTCTGTGTAGTTTATATTTGGAGACATTCCTTTTTCCACTATTTCCCTCTTAGCGCTCCGAATCTCCACTTGCATTTTCTACAGAAAGAGTGTTTCAGAACGGCTCAATCAAAACTAAGGTTCAACTCTTTTAGTTGAACAAACAGAACAGAAAGAAGTTTCACACAATTCTTCTGTGTAGTTTTTATTTGTAGACATTCTTTTTCCCAATATAGGCCTCTTAGCGCTCAGAATGTCCAATTGCAGTTTCTACAGAAAGAGTGTTTCAGAACGGCTCAATCAAAAGTAAGGTTCAACTCTGTTAGTTGAATGCACAGAACAGAAAGAAGTTTCATACAATGCTTCTGTGTAGTTTATATTTGAACATATTCTTTTTTCCACTATTACCCACTTAGCGCTACGAATGTCCAGTTGCATTTTCTACAGACAGAGTGTTTCAAAACTGCTTAATCAAAAGTATGGTTTAACTCTGTTAGCTGAATGCTCAGATCAGAAAGAAGTTTCACAGAATGCTTCTGTGTAGTTTGTATTTGAATATATTCCTTTTTCCACTACTACGCTCTTAGCGCTCCAAATGTCCAGTTGCATTTTCTACAGAAAGAGTGTTCAGATCTGCTCAATCAAAAGTATGTTTTAACTCTGTTAGCTGAATGCACAGATCAGAAAGAAGTTTCACCGTATGATTCTGTGTAGTTTATATTTGAAGACATTCCTTTTTCTACTATTACCCTCTTAGCGCTCCGAATCTCCACTTGCATTTTCTACAAAAAGAGTGTTTCATAACTGCTCAATCAAAAATATGTTTTATCTCTGTTAACTGAATTTACAGATCAGAAATAAGTTTCACAGAATGCATCTGTGTAGTTTTTATTTGAAGATATTCTTTTTCCCAATGTAGGCCTCTTAGCGCTTAGCATGTCCAATTGCAGTTTCTACAGAAAGAGTGTTTCAGAACGGCTCAATCAAAAGTAAGGTTCAACTCTGTTAGTTGAATGCACAGAACAGAAAGAATTTTCACAGAATGCTACTGTGTAGTTTATATTTGAATATATTCCTTTTTCCACTATTACCCTCTTAGCGCTCCGAATGTCCACTTGCATTTTCTACAGAAAGAGTGTTCAGAACTGCGCAATCAAAAGTATGGTTTAACTCTGTTAGCTTAATGAACATATCAGAAATAAGTTTCACACAATGCTTCTGTGTAGTTTTTATTTGAAGATATTATTTTTCCCAATATAGGCCTCTTAGCGCTCAGAATGTCCAATTGCAGTTTCTACAGAAAGAGTGTTTCAGAAAGGCTCAATCAAAAGTAAGGTTCAACTCTGTTAGTTGAATGCACAGAACAGAAAGAAGTTTCATACAATGCTTCTGTGTAGTTTATATTTGAACATATTCTTTTTTCCACTATTACCCACTTAGCGCTACGAATGTCCAGTTGCATTTTCTACAGACAGAGTGTTTCAAAACTGCTCAATCAAAAGTATGGTTTAACTCTGTTAGCTGAATGCTCAGATCAGAAAGAAGTTTCACAGAATGCTTCTGTGTAGTTTATATTTGAATATATTCCTTTTTCCACTACTACGCTCTTAGCGCTCAAAATGTCCAGTTGCATTTTCTACAGAAAGAGTGTTCAGATCTGCTCAATCAAAAGTATGGTTTAACTCTGTTAGCTGAATGCACAGATCAGAAAGAAGTTTCACCGAATGATTCTGTGTAGTTTATATTTGAAGACATTCCTTTTTCCACTATTACCCTATTAGCGCTCCGAATCTCCACTTGCATTTTCTACAAAAGAATGTTTCATAACTGCTCAATCAAAAATATGTTTTATCTCTGTTAACTGAATTTACAGATCAGAAATAAGTTTCACAGAATGCATCTGTGTAGTTTTTATTGAAGATATTCTTTTTCCCAATGTAGGCCTCTTAGCGCTTAGCATGTCCAATTGCAGTTTCTACAGAAAGAGTGTTTCAGAACGGCTCAATCAAAAGTAAGGTTCAACTCTGTTAGTTGAATGCACAGAACAGAAAGAATTTTCACAGAATGCTACTGTGTAGTTTATATTTGAATATATTCCTTTTTCCACTATTACCCTCTTAGCGCTCCGAATGTCCACTTGCATTTTCTACAGAAAGAGTGTTCAGAACTGCGCAATCAAAACTATGGTTTAACTCTGTTAGCTTAATGAACATATCAGAAATAAGTATCACACAATGCTTCTGTGTAGTTTTTATTTGAAGATATTATTTTTCCCCATATAGTCCTCTTAGCGCTCAGAATGTCCAATTGCAGTTTCTACAGAAAGAGTGTTTCAGAAAGGCTCAATCAAAAGTAAGGTTCAACTCTGTTAGTTGAATGCACAGAACAGAAAGTAGTTTCATACAATGCTTCTGTGTAGTTTATATTTGAACATATTCTTTTTTCCACTATTACCCACTTAGCGCTACGAATGTCCAGTTGCATTTTCTACAGACAGAGTGTTTCAAAACTGCTCAATCAAAAGTATGGTTTAACTCTGTTAGCTGAATGCTCAGATCAGAAAGAAGTTTCACAGAATGCTTCTGTGTAGTTTATATTTGAATATATTCCTTTTTCCACTACTACTCTCTTAGCGCTCCAAATGTCCAGTTGCATTTTCTACAGAAAGAGTGTTCAGATCTGCTCAATCAAAAGTATGGTTTAATTCTGTTAGCTGAATGCACAGATCAGAAAGAAGTTTCACAGAATGATTCTGTGTAGTTTATATTTGGAGACATTCCTTTTTCCACTCTTTCCCTCTTAGCGCTCCGAATCTCCACTTGCATTTTCTACAGAAAGAGTGTTTCAGAACGGCTCAATCAAAACTAAGGTTCAACTCTTTTAGTTGAACAAACAGAACAGAAAGAAGTTTCACACAATTCTTCTGTGTAGTTTTTATTTGTAGACATTCTTTTTCCCAATATAGGCCTCTTAGCGCTCAGAATGTCCAATTGCAGTTTCTACAGAAAGAGTGTTTCAGAACGGCTCAATCAAAAGTAAGGTTCAACTCTGTTAGTTGAATGCACAGAACAGAAAGAAGTTTCATACAATGCTTCTGTGTAGTTTATATTTGAACATATTCTTTTTTCCACTATTACCCACTTAGCGCTACGAATGTCCAGTTGCATTTTCTACAGACAGAGTGTTTCAAAACTGCTCAATCAAAAGTATGGTTTAACTCTGTTTGCTGAATGCTCAGATCAGAAAGAAGTTTCACAGAATGCTTCTGTGTAGTTTATATTTGAATATATTCCTTTTTCCACTACTACTCTCTTAGCGCTCCAAATGTCCAGTTTCATTTTCTACAGAAAGAGTGTTCAGATGTGCTCAATCAAAAGTATGGTTTAAGTCTGTTAGCTGAATGCACAGATCACAAAGAATTTTCACAGAATGATTCTGTGTAGTTTATATTTGGAGACATTCCTTTTTCCACTATTACCCTCTTAGCGCTCCGAATCTCCACTTGCATTTTCTACAGAAAGAGTGTTTCAGAACGGCTCAATCAAAACTAAGGTTCAAATCTTTTAGTTGAACAAACAGAACAGAAAGAAGTTTCACACAATTCTTCTGTGTAGTTTTTATTTGTAGACATTCTTTTTCCCAATATAGGCCTCTTAGCGCTCAGAATGTCCAATTGCAGTTTCTACAGAAAGAGTGTTTCAGAACGGCTCAATCAAAAGTAAGGTTCAACTCTGTTAGTTGAATGCACAGAACAGAAAGAAGTTTCATACAATGCTTCTGTGTAGTTTATATTTGAACATATTCTTTTTTCCACTATTACCCACTTAGCGCTACGAATGTCCAGTTGCATTTTCTACAGACAGAGTGTTTCAAAACTGCTCAATCAAAAGTATGGTTTAACTCTGTTAGCTGAATGCTCAGATCAGAAAGAAGTTTCACAGAATGCTTCTGTGTAGTTTATATTTGAATATATTCCTTTTTCCACTACTACGCTCTTAGCGCTCCAAATGTCCAGTTGCATTTTCTACAGAAAGAGTGTTCAGATCTGCTCAATCAAAAGTATGGTTTAACCCTGTTAGCTGAATGCACAGATGAGAAAGAAGTTTCACCGAATGATTCTGTGTAGTTTATATTTGAAGACATTCCTTTTTCCACTATTACCCTCTTAGCGCTCCGAATCTCCACTTGCATTTTCTACAAAAACAGTGTTTCATAACTGCTCAATCAAAAATATGTTTTATCTCTGTTAACTGAATTTACAGATCAGAAATAAGTTTCACAGAATGCATCTGTGTAGTTTTTATTTGAAGATATTCTTTTTCCCAATGTAGCCCTCTTAGCGCTTAGCATGTCCAATTGCAGTTTCTACAGAAAGAGTGTTTCAGAACGGCTCAATCAAAAGTAAGGTTCAACTCTGTTAGTTGAATGCACAGAACAGAAAGAATTTTCACAGAATGCTACTGTGTAGTTTATATTTGAATATATTCCTTTTTGCACTATTACCCTCTTAGCGCTCCGAATGTCCACTTGCATTTTCTACAGAAAGAGTGTTCAGAACTGCGCAATCAAAAGTATGGTTTAACTCTGTTAGCTTAATGAACATATCAGAAATAAGTTTCACACAATGCTTCTGTGTAGTTTTTATTTGAAGATATTATTTTTCCCAATATAGGCCTCTTAGCGCTCAGAATGTCCAATTGCAGTTTCTACAGAACGAGTGTTTCAGAAAGGCTCAATCAAAAGTAAGGTTCAACTCTGTTAGTTGAATGCACAGAACAGAAAGAAGTTTCATACAATGCTTCTGTGTAGTTTATATTTGAACATATTCTTTTTTCCACTATTACCCACTTAGCGCTACGAATGTCCAGTTGCATTTTCTACAGACAGAGTGTTTCAAAACTGCTCAATCAAAAGTATGGTTTAACTCTGTTTGCTGAATGCTCAGATCAGAAAGAAGTTTCACAGAATGCTTCTGTGTAGTTTATATTTGAATATATTCCTTTTTCCACTACTACTCTCTTAGCGCTCCAAATGTCCAGTTTCATTTTCTACAGAAAGAGTGTTCAGATCTGCTCAATCAAAAGTATGGTTTAACTCTGTTAGCTGAATGCACAGATCAGAAAGAAGTTTCACAGAATGATTCTGTGTAGTTTATATTTGGAGACATTCCTTTTTCCACTGTTACCCTCTTAGCGCTCCGAATCTCCACTTGCATTTTCTACAGAAAGAGTGTTTCAGAACGGCTCAATCAAAACTAAGGTTCAACTCTTTTAGTTGAACAAACAGAACAGAAAGAAGTTTCACACAATTCTTCTGTGTAGTTTTTATTTGTAGACATTCTTTTTCCCAATATAGGCCTCTTAGCGCTCAGAATGTCCAATTGCAGTTTCTACAGAAAGAGTGTTTCAGAACGGCTCAATCAAAAGTAAGGTTCAACTCTGTTAGTTGAATGCACAGAACAGAAAGAAGTTTCATACAATGCTTCTGTGTAGTTTATATTTGAACATATTCTTTTTTCCACTATTACCCACTTAGCGCTACGAATGTCCAGTTGCATTTTCTACAGACAGAGTGTTTCAAAACTGCTCAATCAAAAGTATGGTTTAACTCTGTTTGCTGAATGCTCAGATCAGAAAGAAGTTTCACAGAATGCTTCTGTGTAGTTTATATTTGAATATATTCCTTTTTCCACTACTACTCTCTTAGCGCTCCAAATGTCCAATTTCATTTTCTACAGAAAGAGTGTTCAGATCTGCTCAATCAAAAGTATGGTTTAACTCTGTTAGCTGAATGCACAGATCAGAAAGAAGTTTCACAGAATGATTCTGTGTAGTTTATATTTGGAGACATTCCTTTTTCCACTATTACCCTCTTAGCGCTCCGAATCTCCACTTGCATTTTCTACAGAAAGAGTGTTTCAGAACGGCTCAATCAAAACTAAGGTTCAACTCTTTTAGTTGAACAAACAGAACAGAAAGAAGTTTCACACAATTCTTCTGTGTAGTTTTTATTTGTAGACATTCTTTTTCCCAATATAGGCCTCTTAGCGCTCAGAATGTCCAATTGCAGTTTCTACAGAAAGAGTGTTTCAGAACGGCTCAATCAAAAGTAAGGTTCAACTCTGATAGTTGAATGCACAGAACAGAAAGAAGTTTCATACAATGCTTCTGTGTAGTTTATATTTGAACATATTCTTTTTTCCACTATTACCCACTTAGCGCTACGAATGTCCAGTTGCATTTTCTACAGACAGAGTGTTTCAAAACTGCTCAATCAAAAGTATGGTTTAACTCTGTTAGCTGAATGCTCAGATCAGAAAGAAGTTTCACAGAATGCTTCTGTGTAGTTTATATTTGAATATATTCCTTTTTCCACTACTACGCTCTTAGCGCTCCAAATGTCCAGTTGCATTTTCTACAGAAAGAGTGTTCAGATCTGCTCAATCAAAAGTATGGTTTAACCCTGTTAGCTGAATGCACAGATGAGAAAGAAGTTTCACCGAATGATTCTGTGTAGTTTGTATTTGAAGACATTCCTTTTTCCACTATTACCCTCTTAGCGCTCCGAATCTCCTCTTGCATTTTCTACAAAAAGAGTGTTTCATAACTGCTCAATCAAAAATATGTTTTATCTCTGTTAACTGAATTTACAGATCAGAAATAAGTTTCACAGAATGCATCTGTGTAGTTTTTATTTGAAGATATACTTTTTCCCAATGAGGGCCTCTTAGCGCTTAGCATGTCCAATGGCAGTTTCTACATAAAGAGTGTTTCAGAACGGCTCAATCAAAAGTAAGGTTCAACTCTGTTAGTTGAATGCACAGAACAGAAAGAATTTTCACAGAATGCTACTGTGTAGTTTATATTTGAATATATTCCTTTTTCCACTATTACCGTCTTAGCGCTCCGAATGTCCACTTGCATTTTCTACAGAAAGAGTGTTCAGAACTGCGCAATCAAAAGTATGGTTTAACTCTGTTAGCTTAATGAACATATCAGAAATAAGTTTCACACAATGCTTCTGTGTAGTTTTTATGTGAAGATATTATTTTTCCCAATATAGGCCTCTTAGCGCTCAGAATGTCCAATTGCAGTTTCTACAGAAAGAGTGTTTCAGAAAGGCTCAATCAAAAGTAAGGTTCAACTCTGTTAGTTGAATGCACAGAACAGAATGAAGTTTCATACACTGCTTCTGTGTAGTTTATATTTGAACATATTCTTTTTTCCACAATTACCCACTTAGCGCTACGAATGTCTAGTTGCATTTTCTACAGACAGAGTGTTTCAAAACTGCTCAATCCAAAGTATGGTTTAACTCTGTTAGCTGAATGCTCAGATCAGAAAGAAGTTTCACAGAATGCTTCTGTGTAGTTTATATTTGAATATATTCCTTTTTCCACTACTACTCTCTTAGCGCTCCAAATGTCCAGTTGCATTTTCTACAGAAAGAGAGTTCAGATCTGCTCAATCAAATGTATGGTTTAACTCTGTTAGCTGAATGCACAGATCAGAAAGAAGTTTCACAGAATGATTCTGTGTAGTTTATATTTGGAGACATTCCTTTTTCCACTATTACCCTCTTACCGCTCAGAATCTCCACTTGCATTTTCTACAGAAAGAGTGTTTCAGAACGGCTCAATCAAAACTAAGGTTCAACTCTTTTAGTTGAACAAACAGAACAGAAAGAAGTTTCACACAATTCTTCTGTGTAGTTTTTATTTGTAGACATTCTTTTTCCCAATATAGGCCTCTTAGCGCTCAGAATGTCCAATTGCAGTTTCTACAGAAAGAGTGTTTCAGAACGGCTCAATCAAAAGTAAGGTTCAACTCTGTTAGTTGAATGCACAGAACAGAAAGAAGTTTTATACAATGCTTCTGTGTAGTTTATATTTGAACATATTCTTTTTTCCACTATTACCCACTTAGCGCTACGAATGTCCAGTTGCATTTTCTACAGACAGAGTGTTTCAAAACTGCTCAATCAAAAGTATGGTTTAACTCTGTTAGCTGAATGCTCAGATCAGAAAGAAGTTTCACAGAATGCTTCTGTGTAGTTTATATTTGAATATATTCCTTTTTCCACTACTACGCTCTTAGCGCTCCAAATGTCCAGTTGCATTTTCTACAGAAAGAGTGTTCACATCTACTCAATCAAAAGTATGGTTTAACTCTGTTAGCTGAATGCACAGATCAGAAAGAAGTTTCATCGAATGATTTTGTGTAGTTTATATTTGAAGACATTCCTTTTTGCACTATTACCCTCTTAGCGCTAAGAATCTCCACTTGCATTTTCTACAAAAAGAGTGTTTCATAACTGCTCAATCAAAAATATGTTTTATCTCTGTTAACTGAATTTACAGATCAGAAATAAGTTTCACAGAATGCATCTGTGTAGTTTTTATTTGAAGATATTCTTTTTGCCAATGTAGGCCTCTTAGCGCTTAGCATGTCCAATTGCAGTTTCTACAGAAAGAGTGTTTCAGAACGGCTCAATCAAAAGTAAGGTTCAACTCTGTTAGTTGAATGCACAGAACAGAAAGAATTTTCACAGAATGCTACTGTGTAGTTTATATTTGAATATATTCCTTTTTCCACTATTACCCTCTTAGCGCTCCGAATGTCCACTTGCATTTTCTACAGAAAGAGTGTTCAGAACTGCGCAATCAAAACTATGGTTTAACTCTGTTAGCTTAATGAACATATCAGAAATAAGTTTCACACAATGCTTCTGTGTAGTTTTTATTTGAAGATATTATTTTTCCCAATATAGGCCTCTTAGCGCTCAGAATGTCCAATTGCAGTTTCTACAGAAAGAGTGTTTCAGAAAGGCTCAATCAAAAGTAAGGTTCAACTCTGTTAGTTGAATGCACAGAACAGAAAGAAGTTTCATACAATGCTTCTGTGTAGTTTATATTTGAACATATTCTTTTTTCCACTATTACCCACTTAGCGCTACGAATGTCCAGTTGCATTTTCTACAGACAGAGTGTTTCAAAACTGCTCAATCAAAAGTATGGTTTAACTCTGTTAGCTGAATGCTCAGATCAGAAATAAGTTTCACAGAATGCTTCTGTGTAGTTTATATTTGAATATATTCCTTTTTCCACTACTACTCTCTTAGCGCTCGAAATGTCCAATTGCATTTTCTACAGAAAGAGTGTTCAGATCTGCTCAATCAAAAGTATGGTTTAACTCTGTTAGCTGAATGCACAGATCAGAAAGAAGTTTCACAGAATGATTCTGTGTAGTTTATATTTGGAGACATTCCTTTTTCCACTATTACCCTCTTAGCGCTCCGAATCTCCACTTGCATTTTCCACAGAAAGAGTGTTTCAGAACGGCTCAATCAAAACTAAGGTTCAACTCTTTTAGTTGAACAAACAGAACAGAAAGAAGTTTCACACAATTCTTCTGTGTAGTTTTTATTTGTAGACATTCTTTTTCCCAATATAGGCCTCTTAGCGCTCAGAATGTCCAATTGCAGTTTCTACAGAAAGAGTGTTTCAGAAAGGCTCAATCAAAAGTAAGGTTCAACTCTGTTAGTTGAATGCACAGAACAGAATGAAGTTTCATACACTGCTTCTGTGTAGTTTATATTTGAACATATTCTTTTTTCCACAATTACCCACTTAGCGCTACGAATGTCCAGTTGCATTTTCTACAGACAGAGTGTTTCAAAACTGCTCAATCAAAAGTATGGTTTAACTCTGTTAGCTGAATGCTCAGATCAGAAAGAAGTTTCACAGAATGCTTCTGTGTAGTTTATATTTGAATATATTCCTTTTTCCACTACTAATCTCTTAGCGCTCCAAATGTCCAGTTGCATTTTCTACAGAAAGAGAGTTCAGATCTGCTCAATCAAAAGTATGGTTTAACTCTGTTAGCTGAATGCACAGATCAGAAAGAAGTTTCACAGAATGATTCTGTGTAGTTTATATTTGGAGACATTCCTTTTTCCACTATTTCCCTCTTAGCGCTCCGAATCTCCACTTGCATTTTCTACAGAAAGATTGTTTCAGAACGGCTCAATCAAAACTAATGTTCAACTCTTTTAGTTGAACAAACAGAACAGAAAGAAGTTTCACACAATTCTTCTGTGTAGTTTTTATTTGTAGACATTCTTTTTCCCAATATAGGCCTCTTAGCGCTCAGAATGTCCAATTGCAGTTTCTACAGAAAGAGTGTTTCAGAACGGCTCAATCAAAAGTAAGGTTCAACTCTGTTAGTTGAATGCACAGAACAGAAAGAAGTTTCATACAATGCTTCTGTGTAGTTTATATTTGAACATATTCTTTTTTCCACTATTACCCACTTAGCGCTACGAATGTCCAGTTGCATTTTCTACAGACAGAGTGTTTCAAAACTGCTTAATCAAAAGTATGGTTTAACTCTGTTAGCTGAATGCTCAGATCAGAAAGAAGTTTCACAGAATGCTTCTGTGTAGTTTATATTTGAATATATTCCTTTTTCCACTACTACGCTCTTAGCGCTCCAAATGTCCAGTTGCATTTTCTACAGAAAGAGTGTTCAGATCTGCTCAATCAAAAGTATGGTTTAACTCTGTTAGCTGAATGCACAGATCAGAAAGAAGTTTCACCGAATGATTCTGTGTAGTTTATATTTGAAGACATTCCTTTTTCCACTATTACCCTCTTAGCGCTCCGAATCTCCACTTGCATTTTCTACAAAAAGAGTGTTTCATAACTGCTCAATCAAAAATATGTTTTATCTCTGTTAACTGAATTTACAGATCAGAAATAAGTTTCACAGAATGCATCTGTGTAGTTTTTATTTGAAGATATTCTTTTTCCCAATGTAGGCCTCTTAGCGCTTAGCATGTCCAATTGCAGTTTCTACAGAAAGAGTGTTTCAGAACGGCTCAATCAAAAGTAAGGTTCAACTCTGTTAGTTGAATGCACAGAACAGAAAGAATTTTCACAGAATGCTACTGTGTAGTTTATATTTGAATATATTCCTTTTTCCACTATTACCCTCTTAGCGCTCCGAATGTCCACTTGCATTTTCTACAGAAAGAGTGTTCAGAACTGCGCAATCAAAAGTATGGTTTAACTCTGTTAGCTTAATGAACATATCAGAAATAAGTTTCACACAATGCTTCTGTGTAGTTTTTATTTGAAGATATTATTTTTCCCAATATAGGACTCTTAGCGCTCAGAATGTCCAATTGCAGTTTCTACAGAAAGAGTGTTTCAGAAATGCTCAATCAAAAGTAAGGTTCAACTCTGTTAGTTGAATGCACAGAACAGAAAGAAGTTTCATACAATGCTTCTGTGTAGTTTATATTTGAACATATTCTTTATTCCACTATTACCCACTTAGCGCTACGAATGTCCAGTTGCATTTTCTACAGACAGAGTGTTTCAAAACTGCTCAATCAAAAGTATGGTTTAACTCTGTTAGCTGAATGCTCAGATCAGAAAGAAGTTTCACAGAATGCTTCTGTGTAGTTTATATTTGAATATATTCCTTTTTCCACTACTACTCTCTTAGCGCTCCAAATGTCCAGTTGCATTTTCTACAGAAAGAGTGTTCAGATCTGCTCAATCAAAAGTATGGTTTAACTCTGTTAGCTGAATGCACAGATCAGAAAGAAGTTTCACAGAATGATTCTGTGTAGTTTATATTTGGAGACATTCCTTTTTCCACTATTACCCTCTTAGCGCTCCGAATCTCCACTTGCATTTTCTACAGAAAGAGTGTTTCAGAACGGCTCAATCAAAACTAAGGTTCAACTCTTTTAGTTGAACAAACAGAACAGAAAGAAGTTTCACACAATTCTTCTGTGTAGTTTTTATTTGTAGACATACTTTTTCCCAATATAGGCCTCTTAGCGCTCAGAATGTCCAATTGCAGTTTCTACAGAAAGAGTGTTTCAGAACGGCTCAATCAAAAGTAAGGTTCAACTCTGTTAGTTGAATGCACAGAACAGAAAGAATTTTCACAGAATGCTACTGTGTAGTTTATATTTGAATATATTCCTTTTTCCACTATTACCCTCTTAGCGCTCCGAATGTCCACTTGCATTTTCTACAGAAAGAGTGTTCAGAACTGCGCAATCAAAAGTATGGTTTAACTCTGTTAGCTTAATGAACATATCAGAAATAAGTTTCACACAATGCTTCTGTGTAGTTTTTATTTGAAGATATTATTTTTCCCAATATAGGCCTCTTAGCGCTCAGAATGTCCAATTGCAGTTTCTACAGAAAGAGTGTTTCAGAAAGGCTCAATCAAAAGTAAGGTTCAACTCTGTTAGTTGAATGCACAGAACAGAAAGAAGTTTCATACAATGCTTCTGTGTAGTTTATATTTGAACATATTCTTTTTTCCACTATTACCCACTTAGCGCTACGAATGTCCAGTTGCATTTTCTACAGACAGAGGGTTTCAAAACTGCTCAATCAAAAGTATGGTTTAACTCTGTTAGCTGAATGCTCAGATCAGAAAGAAGTTTCACAGAATGCTTCTGTGTAGTTTATATTTGAATATATTCCTTTTTCCACTACTACTCTCTTAGCGCTCCAAATGTCCAGTTGCATTTTCTACAGAAAGAGAGTTCAGATCTGCTCATCAAAAGTATGGTTTAACTCTGTTAGCTGAATGCACAGATCAGAAAAAAGTTTCACAGAATGATTCTGTGTAGTTTATATTTGGAGACATTCCTGTTTCCACTATTACCCTCTTACCGCTCAGAATCTCCACTTGCATTTTCTACAGAAAGAGTGTTTCAGAACGGCTCAATCAAAACTAAGGTTCAACTCTTTTAGTTGAACAAACAGAACAGAAAGAAGTTTCACACAATTCTTCTGTGTAGTTTTTATTTGTAGACATTCTTTTTCCCAATATAGGCCTCTTAGCGCACAGAATGTCCAATTGCAGTTTCTACAGAAAGAGTGTTTCAGAACGGCTCAATCAAAAGTAAGGTTCAACTCTGTTAGTTGAATGCACAGAACAGAAAGAAGTTTCATACAATGCTTCTGTGTAGTTTATATTTGAACATATTCTTTTTTCCACTATTACCCACTTAGCGCTACGAATGTCCAGTTGCATTTTCTACAGACAGAGTGTTTCAAAACTGCTCAATCAAAAGTATGGTTTAACTCTGTTAGCTGAATGCACAGATGAGAAAGAAGTTTCACCGAATGATTCTGTGTAGTTTATATTTGAAGACATTCCTTTTTCCACTATTACCCTCTTAGCGCTCCGAATCTCCTCTTGCATTTTCTACAAAAAGAGTGTTTCATAACTGCTCAATCAAAAATATGTTTTATCTCTGTTAACTGAATTTACAGATCAGAAATAAGTTTCACAGAATGCATCTGTGTAGTTTTTATTTGAAGATATACTTTTTCCCAATGTAGGCCTCTTAGCGCTTAGCATGTCCAATGGCAGTTTCTTCAGAAAGAGTGTTTCAGAACGGCTCAATCAAAAGTAAAGTTCAACTCTGTTAGTTGAATGCACAGAACAGAAAGAATTTTCACAGAATGCTACTGTGTAGTTTATATTTGAATATATTCCTTTTTCCACTATTACCGTCTTAGCGCTCCGAATGTCCACTTGCATTTTCTACAGAAAGAGTGTTCAGAACTGCGCAATCAAAAGTATGGTTTAACTCTGTTAGCTTAATGAACATATCAGAAATAAGTTTCACACAATGCTTCTGTGTAGTTTTTATGTGAAGATATTATTTTTCCCAATATAGGCCTCTTAGCGCTCAGAATGTCCAATTGCAGTTTCTACAGAAAGAGTGTTTCAGAAAGGCTCAATCAAAAGTAAGGTTCAACTCTGTTAGTTGAATGCACAGAACAGAATGAAGTTTCATACACTGCTTCTGTGTAGTTTATATTTGAACATATTCTTTTTTCCACAATTACCCACTTAGCGCTACGAATGTCTAGTTGCATTTTCTACAGACAGAGTGTTTCAAAACTGCTCAATCCAAAGTATGGTTTAACTCTGTTAGCTGAATGCTCAGATCAGAAAGAAGTTTCACAGAATGCTTCTGTGTAGTTTATATTTGAATATATTCCTTTTTCCACTACTACTCTCTTAGCGCTCCAAATGTCCAGTTGCATTTTCTACAGAAAGAGAGTTCAGATCTGCTCAATCAAATGTATGGTTTAACTCTGTTAGCTGAATGCACAGATCAGAAAGAAGTTTCACAGAATGATTCTGTGTAGTTTATATTTGGAGACATTCCTTTTTCCACTATTACCCTCTTACCGCTCAGAATCTCCACTTGCATTTTCTACAGAAAGAGTGTTCAGAACTGCGCAATCAAAACTATGGTTTAACTCTGTTAGCTTAATGAACATATCAGAAATAAGTTTCACACAATGCTTCTGTGTAGTTTTTATTTGAAGACATTCTTTTTCCCAATATAGGCCTCTTAGCGCTCAGAATGTCGAATTGCAGTTTCTACAGAAAGAGTGTTTCAGAACGGCTCAATCAAAAGTAAGGTTCAACTCTGTTAGTTGAATGCACAGAACAGAAAGAAGTTTCATACAATGCTTCTGTGTAGTTTATATTTGAACATATTCTTTTTTCCACTATTACCCACTTAGCGCTACGAATGTCCAGTTGCATTTTCTACAGACAGAGTGTTTCAAAACTGCTCAATCAAAAGTATGGTTTAACTCTGTTAGCTGAATGCTCAGATCAGAAAGAAGTTTCACAGAATGCTTCTGTGTAGTTTATATTTGAATATATTCCTTTTTCCACTACTACGCTCTTAGCGCTCCAAATGTCCAGTTGCATTTTCTACAGAAAGAGTGTTCAGATCTGCTCAATCAAAAGTATGGTTTAACTCTGTTAGCTGAATGCGCAGATCAGAAAGAAGTTTCACCGAATGATTCTGTGTAGTTTATATTTGAAGACATTCCTTTTTCCACTATTACCCTCTTAGCGCTCCGAATCTCCACTTGCATTTTCTACAAAAGAGTGTTTCATAACTGCTCAATCAAAAATATGTTTTATCTCTGTTAACTGAATTTACAGATCAGAAATAAGTTTCACAGAATGCATCTGTGTAGTTTTTATTTGAAGATATTCTTTTTCCCAATGTAGGCCTCTTAGCGCTTAGCATGTCCAATTGCAGTTTCTACAGAAAGAGTGTTTCAGAACGGCTCAATCAAAAGTAAGGTTCAACTCTGTTAGTTGAATGCACAGAACAGAAAGAATTTTCACAGAATGCTACTGTGTAGTTTATATTTGAATATATTCCTTTTTACACTATTACCCTCTTAGCGCTCCGAATGTCCACTTGCATTTTCTACAGAAAGAGTGTTCAGAACTGCGCAATCAAAACTATGGTTTAACTCTGTTAGCTTAATGAACATATCAGAAATAAGTTTCACACAATGCTTCTGTGTAGTTTTTATTTGAAGATATTATTTTTCCCAATATAGGCCTCTTAGCGCTCAGAATGTCCAATTGCAGTTTCTACAGAAAGAGTGTTTCAGAAAGGCTCAATCAAAAGTAAGGTTCAACTCTGTTAGTTGAATGCACAGAACAGAAAGAAGTTTCATACAATGCTTCTGTGTAGTTTATATTTGAACATATTCTTTTTTCCACTATTACCCACTTAGCGCTACGAATGTCCAGTTGCATTTTCTACAGACAGAGTGTTTCAAAACTGCTCAATCAAAAGTATGGTTTAACTCTGTTTGCTGAATGCTCAGATCAGAAAGAAGTTTCACAGAATGCTTCTGTGTAGTTTATATTTGAATATATTCCTTTTTCCACTACTACTCTCTTAGCGCTCGAAATGTCCAATTGCATTTTCTACAGAAAGAGTGTTCAGATCTGCTCAATCAAAAGTATGGTTTAACTCTGTTAGCTGAATGCACAGATCAGAAAGAAGTTTCACAGAATGATTCTGTGTAGTTTATATTTGGAGACATTCCTTTTTCCACTATTACCCTCTTAGCGCTCCGAGTCTCCACTTGCATTTTCCACAGAAAGAGTGTTTCAGAACGGCTCAATCAAAACTAAGGTTCAACTCTTTTAGTTGAACAAACAGAACAGAAAGAAGTTTCACACAATTCTTCTGTGTAGTTTTTATTTGTAGACATTCTTTTTCCCAATATAGGCCTCTTAGCGCTCAGAATGTCCAATTGCAGTTTCTACAGAAAGAGTGTTTCAGAAAGGCTCAATCAAAAGTAAGGTTCAACTCTGTTAGTTGAATGCACAGAACAGAATGAAGTTTCATACACTGCTTCTGTGTAGTTTATATTTGAACATATTCTTTTTTCCACAATTACCCACTTAGCGCTACGAATGTCCAGTTGCATTTTCTACAGACAGAGTGTTTCAAAACTGCTCAATCAAAAGTATGGTTTAACTCTGTTAGCTGAATGCTCAGATCAGAAAGAAGTTTCACAGAATGCTTCTGTGCAGTTTATATTTGAATATATTCCTTTTTCCACTACTACTCTCTTAGCGCTCCAAATGTCCAGTTGCATTTTCTACAGAAAGAGAGTTCAGATCTGCTCAATCAAAAGTATGTTTTAACTCTGTTAGCTGAATGCACAGATCAGAAAGAAGTTTCACAGAATGATTCTGTGTAGTTTATATTTGGAGACATTCCTTTTTCCACTATTTCCCTCTTAGCGCTCCGAATCTCCACTTGCATTTTCTACAGAAAGAGTGTTTCAGAACGGCTCAATCAAAACTAATGTTCAACTCTTTTAGTTGAACAAACAGAACAGAAAGAAGTTTCACACAATTCTTCTGTGTAGTTTTTATTTGTAGACATTCTTTTTCCCAATATAGGCCTCTTAGCGCTCAGAATGTCCAATTGCAGTTTCTACAGAAAGAGTGTTTCAGAACGGCTCAATCAAAAGTAAGGTTCAACTCTGTTAGTTGAATGCACAGAACAGAAAGAAGTTTCATACAATGCTTCTGTGTAGTTTATATTTGAACATATTCTTTTTTCCACTATTACCCACTTAGCGCTACGAATGTCCAGTTGCATTTTCTACAGACAGAGTGTTTCAAAACTGCTCAATCAAAAGTATGGTTTAACTCTGTTAGCTGAATGCTCAGATCAGAAAGAAGTTTCACAGAATGCTTCTGTGTAGTTTATATTTGAATATATTCCTTTTTCCACTACTACGCTCTTAGCGCTCCAAATGTCCAGTTGCATTTTCTACAGAAAGAGTGTTCAGATCTGCTCAATCAAAAGTATGGTTTAACTCTGTTAGCTGAATGCACAGATCAGAAAGAAGTTTCACCGAATGATTCTGTGTAGTTTATATTTGAAGACATTCCTTTTTCCACTATTACCCTCTTAGCGCTCCGAATCTCCACTTGCATTTTCTACAAAAGAGTGTTTCATAACTGCTCAATCAAAAATATGTTTTATCTCTGTTAACTGAATTTACAGATCAGAAATAAGTTTCACAGAATGCATCTGTGTAGTTTTTATTTGAAGATATTCTTTTTCCCAATGTAGGCCTCTTAGCGCTTAGCATGTCCAATTGCAGTTTCTACAGAAAGAGTGTTTCAGAACGGCTCAATCAAAAGTAAGGTTCAACTCTGTTAGTTGAATGCACAGAACAGAAAGAATTTTCACAGAATGCTACTGTGTAGTTTATATTTGAATATATTCCTTTTTACACTATTACCCTCTTAGCGCTCCGAATGTCCACTTGCATTTTCTACAGAAAGAGTGTTCAGAACTGCGCAATCAAAACTATGGTTTAACTCTGTTAGCTTAATGAACATATCAGAAATAAGTTTCACACAATGCTTCTGTGTAGTTTTTATTTGAAGATATTATTTTTCCCAATATAGGCCTCTTAGCGCTCAGAATGTCCAATTGCAGTTTCTACAGAAAGAGTGTTTCAGAAAGGCTCAATCAAAAGTAAGGTTCAACTCTGTTAGTTGAATGCACAGAACAGAAAGAAGTTTCATACAATGCTTCTGTGTAGTTTATGTTTGAACATATTCTTTTTTCCACTATTACCCACTTAGCGCTACGAATGTCCAGTTGCATTTTCTACAGACAGAGTGTTTCAAAACTGCTCAATCAAAAGTATGGTTTAACTCTGTTAGCTGAATGCTCAGATCAGAAAGAAGTTTCACAGAATGCTTCTGTGTAGTTTATATTTGAATATATTCCTTTTTCCACTACTACTCTCTTAGCGCTCCAAATGTCCAGTTGCATTTTCTACAGAAAGAGTGTTCAGATCTGCTCCATCAAAAGTATGGTTTAAATCTGTTAGCTGAATGCACAGATCAGAAAGAAGTTTCACCGAATGATTCTGTGTAGTTTATATTTGAAGACATTCCTTTTTCCACTATTAACCTCTTAGCGCTCCGAATCTCCACTTGCATTTTCTACAAAAAGAGTGTTTCATAACTGCTCAATCAAAAATATGTTTTATCCCTGTTAACTGAATTTACAAATCAGAAATATGTTTCACAGAATGCATCTGTGTAGTTTTTATATGAAGATATTCTTTTTCCCAATGTAGGCCTCTTAGCGCTTAGCATGTCCAATTGCAGTTTCTACAGAAAGAGTGTTTCAGAACGGCTCAATCAAAAGTAAGGTTCAACTCTGTTAGTTGAATGCACAGAACAGAAAGAATTTTCACAGAATGCTACTGTGTAGTTTATATTTGAATATATTCCTTTTTCCACTATTACCCTCTTAGCGCTCCGAATGTCCACTTGCATTTTCTACAGAAAGAGTGTTCAGAACTGCGCAATCAAAAGTATTGTTTAACTCTGTTAGCATAATGAACATATCAGAAATAAGTTTCACACAATGCTTCTGTGTAGTTTTTATTTGAAGATATTATTTTTCCCAATAGAGGCCTCTTAGCGCTCAGAATGTCCAATTGCAGTTTCTACAGAAAGAGTGTTTCAGAAAGGCTCAATCAAAAGTAAGGTTCAACTCTGTTAGTTGAATGCTCAGAACAGAAAGAAGTTTCATACAATGCTTCTGTGTAGTTTGTATTTGAACATATTCTTT
The DNA here is from genome assembly GCF_028878055.3 of Symphalangus syndactylus. Taxonomy (NCBI): domain Eukaryota; kingdom Metazoa; phylum Chordata; class Mammalia; order Primates; family Hylobatidae; genus Symphalangus; species Symphalangus syndactylus. The sequence continues at coordinate 3,625,730 of NC_072428.2, forward strand.
TTTCCACTATTACCCACTTAGCGCTACGAATGTCCAGTTGCATTTTCTACAGACAGAGTGTTTCAAAACTGCTCAATCAAAAGTATGGTTTAACTCTGTTTGCTGAATGCTCAGATCAGAAAGAAGTTTCACAGAATGCTTCTGTGTAGTTTATATTTGAATATATTCCTTTTTCCACTACTACTCTCTTAGCGCTCCAAATGTCCAGTTTCATTTTCTACAGAAAGAGTGTTCAGATCTGCTCAATCAAAAGTATGGTTTAACTCTGTTAGCTGAATGCACCGATCAGAAAGAAGTTTCACAGAATGATTCTGTGTAGTTTATATTTGGAGACATTCCTTTTTCCACTATTACCCTCTTAGCGCTCCGAACCTCCACTTGCATTTTCTACAGAAAGAGTGTTTCAGAACGGCTCAATCAAAACTAAGGTTCAACTCTTTTAGTTGAACAAACAGAACAGAAAGAAGTTTCACACAATTCTTCCGTGTAGTTTTTATTTGTAGACATTCTTTTTCCCAATATAGGCCTCTTAGCGCTCAGAATGTCCAATTGCAGTTTCTACAGAAAGAGTGTTTCAGAACGGCTCAATCAAAAGTAAGGTTCAACTCTGTTAGTTGAATGCACAGAACAGAAAGAAGTTTCATACAATGCTTCTGTGTAGTTTATATTTGAACAGATTCTTTTTTCCACTATTACCCACTTAGCGCTACGAATGTCCAGTTGCATTTTCTACAGACAGAGTGTTTCAAAACTGCTCAATCAAAAGTATGGTTTAACTCTGTTAGCTGAATGCTCAGATCAGAAAGAAGTTTCACAGAATGCTTCTGTGTAGTTTATATTTGAATATATTCCTTTTTCCACTACTACTCTCTTAGCGCTCCAAATATTCAGTTGCATTTTCTACAGAAAGAGAGTTCAGATCTGCTCAATCAAAAGTATGGTTTAACTCTGTTAGCTGAATGCACAGATCAGAAAGAAGTTTCACAGAATGATTCTGTGTAGTTTATATTTGGAGACATTCCTTTTTCCACTATTACCCTCTTACCGCTCAGAATCTCCACTTGCATTTTCTACAGAAAGAGTGTTTCAGAACGTCTCAATCAAAACTAAGGTTCAACTCTTTTAGTTGAACAAACAGAACAGAAAGAATTTTCACACAATTCTTCTGTGTAGTTTTTATTTGTAGACATTCTTTTTCCCAATATAGGCCTCTTAGCGCTCAGAATGTCCAATTGCAGTTTCTACAGAAAGAGTGTTTCAGAACGGCTCAATCAAAAGTAAGGTTCAACTCTGTTAGTTGAATGCACAGAACAGAAAGAAGTTTCATACAATGCTTCTGTGTAGTTTATATTTGAACATATTCTTTTTTCCACTATTACCCACTTAGCGCTACGAACGTCCAGTTGCATTTTCTACAGACAGAGTGTTTCAAAACTGCTCAATCAAAAGTATGGTTTAACTCTGTTAGCTGAATGCTCAGATCAGAAAGAAGTTTCACAGAATGCTTCTGTGTAGTTTATATTTGAATATATTCCTTTTTCCACTACTACGCTCTTAGCGCTCCAAATGTCCAGTTGCATTTTCTACAGAAAGAGTGTTCACATCTCCTCAATCAAAAGTATGGTTTAACTCTGTTAGCTGAATGCACAGATCAGAAAGAAGTTTCACCGAATGATTCTGTGTAGTTTATATTTGAAGACATTCCTTTTTGCACTATTACCCTCTTAGCGCTCCGAATCTCCACTTGCATTTTCTACAAAAAGAGTGTTTCATAACTGCTCAATCAAAAATATGTTTTATCTCTGTTAACTGAATTTACAGATCAGAAATAAGTTTCACAGAATGCATCTGTGTAGTTTTTATTTGAAGATATTCTTTTTCCCAATGTAGGCCTCTTAGCGCTTAGCATGTCCAATTGCAGTTTCTACAGAAAGAGTGTTTCAGAACGGCTCAATCAAAAGTAAGGTTCAACTCTGTTAGTTGAATGCACAGAACAGAAAGAATTTTCACAGAATGCTACTGTGTAGTTTATATTTGAATATATTCCTTTTTCCACTATTACCCTCTTAGCGCTCCGAATGTCCACTTGCATTTTCTACAGAAAGAGTGTTCAGAACTGCGCAATCAAAAGTATGGTTTAACTCTGTTAGCTTAATGAACATATCAGAAATAAGTTTCACACAATGCTTCTGTGTAGTTTTTATTTGAAGATATTATTTTTCCCAATATAGGCCTCTTAGCGCTCAGAATGTCCAATTGCAGTTTCTACAGAAAGAGTGTTTCAGAAAGGCTCAATCAAAAGTAAGGTTCAACTCTGTTAGTTGAGTGCACAGAACAGAAAGAAGTTTCATACAATGCTTCTGTGTAGTTTATATTTGAACATATTCTTTTTTCCACTATTACCCACTTAGCGCTACGAATGTCCAGTTGCATTTTCTACAGACAGAGTGTTTCAAAACTGCTCAATCAAAAGTATGGTTTAACTCTGTTAGCTGAATGCTCAGATCAGAAAGAAATTTCACAGAATGCTTCTGTGTAGTTTATATTTGAATATATTCCTTTTTCCACTACTACGCTCTTAGCGCTCCAAATGTCCAGTTGCATTTTCTACAGAAAGAGTGTTCAGATCTGCTCAATCAAAAGTATGGTTTAACTCTGTTAGCTGAATGCACAGATCAGAAAGAAGTTTCACCGAATGATTCTGTGTAGTTTATATTTGAAGACATTCCTTTTTCCACTATTACCCTCTTAGCGCTCCGAATCTCCACTTGCATTTTCTACAAAAGAGTGTTTCATAACTGCTCAATCAAAAATATGTTTTATCTCTGTTAACTGAATTTACAGATCAGAAATAAGTTTCACAGAATGCATCTGTGTAGTTTTTATTTGAAGATATTCTTTTTCCCAATGTAGGCCTCTTAGCGCTTAGCATGTCCAATTGCAGTTTCTACAGAAAGAGTGTTTCAGAACGGCTCAATCAAAAGTAAGGTTCAACTCTGTTAGTTGAATGCACAGAACAGAAAGAATTTTCACAGAATGCTACTGTGTAGTTTATATTTGAATATATTCCTTTTTACACTATTACCCTCTTAGCGCTCCGAATGTCCACTTGCATTTTCTACAGAAAGAGTGTTCAGAACTGCGCAATCAAAACTATGGTTTAACTCTGTTAGCTTAATGAACATATCAGAAATAAGTTTCACACAATGCTTCTGTGTAGTTTTTATTTGAAGATATTATTTTTCCCAATATAGGCCTCTTAGCGCTCAGAATGTCCAATTGCAGTTTCTACAGAAAGAGTGTTTCAGAAAGGCTCAATCAAAAGTAAGGTTCAACTCTGTTAGTTGAATGCACAGAACAGAAAGAAGTTTCATACAATGCTTCTGTGTAGTTTATGTTTGAACATATTCTTTTTTCCACTATTACCCACTTAGCGCTACGAATGTCCAGTTGCATTTTCTACAGACAGAGTGTTTCAAAACTGCTCAATCAAAAGTATGGTTTAACTCTGTTAGCTGAATGCTCAGATCAGAAAGAAGTTTCACAGAATGCTTCTGTGTAGTTTATATTTGAATATATTCCTTTTTCCACTACTACTCTCTTAGCGCTCCAAATGTCCAGTTGCATTTTCTACAGAAAGAGTGTTCAGATCTGCTCCATCAAAAGTGTGGTTTAAATCTGTTAGCTGAATGCACAGATCAGAAAGAAGTTTCACCGAATGATTCTGTGTAGTTTATATTTGAAGACATTCCTTTTTCCACTATTAACCTCTTAGCGCTCCGAATCTCCACTTGCATTTTCTACAAAAAGAGTGTTTCATAACTGCTCAATCAAAAATATGTTTTATCCCTGTTAACTGAATTTACAAATCAGAAATAAGTTTCACAGAATGCATCTGTGTAGTTTTTATTTGAAGATATTCTTTTTCCCAATGTAGGCCTCTTAGCGCTTAGCATGTCCAATTGCAGTTTCTACAGAAAGAGTGTTTCAGAACGGCTCAATCAAAAGTAAGGTTCAACTCTGTTAGTTGAATGCACAGAACAGAAAGAATTTTCACAGAATGCTACTGTGTAGTTTATATTTGAATATATTCCTTTTTCCACTATTACCCTCTTAGCGCTCCGAATGTCCACTTGCATTTTCTACAGAAAGAGTGTTCAGAACTGCGCAATCAAAAGTATTGTTTAACTCTGTTAGCATAATGAACATATCAGAAATAAGTTTCACACAATGCTTCTGTGTAGTTTTTATTTGAAGATATTATTTTTCCCAATAGAGGCCTCTTAGCGCTCAGAATGTCCAATTGCAGTTTCTACAGAAAGAGTGTTTCAGAAAGGCTCAATCAAAAGTAAGGTTCAACTCTGTTAGTTGAATGCTCAGAACAGAAAGAAGTTTCATACAATGCTTCTGTGTAGTTTGTATTTGAACATATTCTTTTTTCCACTATTACCCACTTAGCGCTACGAATGTCCAGTTGCATTTTCTACAGACAGAGTGTTTCAAAACTGCTCAATCAAAAGTATGGTTTAACTCTGTTTGCTGAATGCTCAGATCAGAAAGAAGTTTCACAGAATGCTTCTGTGTAGTTTATATTTGAATATAATCCTTTTTCCACTACTACTCTCTTAGCGCTCCAAATGTCCAGTTTCATTTTCTACAGAAAGAGTGTTCAGATCTGCTCAATCAAAAGTATGGTTTAACTCTGTTAGCTGAATGCACAGATCAGAAAGAAGTTTCACAGAATGATTCTGTGTAGTTTATATTTGGAGACATTCCTTTTTCCACTATTACCCTCTTAGCGCTCCGAATCTCCACTTGCATTTTCTACAGAAAGAGTGTTTCAGAACGGCTCAATCAAAACTAAGGTTCAACTCTTTTAGTTGAACAAACAGAACAGAAAGAAGTTTCACACAATTCTTCCGTGTAGTTTTTATTTGTAGACATTCTTTTTCCCAATATAGGCCTCTTAGCGCTCAGAATGTCCAATTGCAGTTTCTACAGAAAGAGTGTTTCAGAACGGCTCAATCAAAAGTAAGGTTCAACTCTGTTAGTTGAATGCACAGAACAGAAAGAAGTTTCATACAATGCTTCTGTGTAGTTTATATTTGAACAGATTCTTTTTTCCACTATTACCCACTTAGCGCTACGAATGTCCAGTTGCATTTTCTACAGACAGAGTGTTTCAAAACTGCTCAATCAAAAGTATGGTTTAACTCTGTTAGCTGAATGCTCAGATCAGAAAGAAGTTTCACAGAATGCTTCTGTGTAGTTTATATTTGAATATATTCCTTTTTCCACTACTACTCTCTTAGCGCTCCAAATGTCCAGTTGCATTTTCTACAGAAAGAGAGTTCAGATCTGCTCAATCAAAAGTATGGTTTAACTCTGTTAGCTGAATGCACAGATCAGAAAGAAGTTTCACAGAATGATTCTGTGTAGTTTATATTTGGAGACATTCCTTTTTCCACTATTACCCTCTTACCGCTCAGAATCTCCACTTGCATTTTCTACAGAAAGAGTGTTTCAGAACGGCTCAATCAAAACTAAGGTTCAACTCTTTTAGTTGAACAAACAGAACAGAAAGAAGTTTCACACAATTCTTCTGTGTAGTTTTTATTTGTAGACATTCTTTTTCCCAATATAGGCCTCTTAGCGCTCAGAATGTCCAATTGCAGTTTCTACAGAAAGAGTGTTTCAGAACGGCTCAATCAAAAGTAAGGTTCAACTCTGTTAGTTGAATGCACAGAACAGAAAGAAGTTTCATACAATGCTTCTGTGTAGTTTATATTTGAACATATTCTTTTTTCCACTATTACCCACTTAGCGCTACGAAAGTCCAGTTGCATTTTCTACAGACAGAGTGTTTCAAAACTGCTCAATCAAAAGTATGGTTTAACTCTGTTAGCTGAATGCTCAGATCAGAAAGTAGTTTCACAGAATGCTTCTGTGTAGTTTATATTTGAATATATTCCTTTTTCCACTACTACGCTCTTAGCGCTCCAAATGTCCAGTTGCATTTTCTACAGAAAGAGTGTTCACATCTGCTCAATCAAAAGTATGGTTTAACTCTGTTAGCTGAATGCACAGATCAGAAAGAAGTTTCACCGAATGATTCTGTGTAGTTTATATTTGAAGACATTCCTTTTTGCACTATTACCCTCTTAGCGCTCCGAATCTCCACTTGCATTTTCTACAAAAAGAGTGTTTCATAACTGCTCAATCAAAAATATGTTTTAACTCTGTTAACTGAATTTACAGATCAGCAATAAGTTTCACAGAATGCATCTGTGTAGTTTTTTTTTGAAGATATTCTTTTTCCCAATGTAGGCCTCTTAGCGCTTAGCATGTCCAATTGCAGTTTCTACAGAAAGAGTGTTTCAGAACGGCTCAATCAAAAGTAAGGTTCAACTCTGTTAGTTGAATGCACAGAACAGAAAGAATTTTCACAGAATGCTACTGTGTAGTTTATATTTGAATATATTCCTTTTTCCACTATTACCCTCTTAGCGCTCCGAATGTCCACTTGCATTTTCTACAGAAAGAGTGTTCAGAACTGCGCAATCAAAACTATGGTTTAACTCTGTTAGCTTAATGAACATATCAGAAATAAGTTTCACACAATGCTTCTGTGTAGTTTTTATTTGAAGATATTATTTTTCCCAATATAGGCCTCTTAGCGCTCAGAATGTCCAATTGCAGTTTCTACAGAAAGAGTGTTTCAGAAAGGCTCAATCAAAAGTAAGGTTCAACTCTGTTAGTTGAATGCACAGAACAGAAAGAAGTTTCATACAATGCTTCTGTGTAGTTTATATTTGAACATATTCTTTTTTCCACTATTACCCACTTAGCGCTACGAATGTCCAGTTGCATTTTCTACAGACAGAGTGTTTCAAAACTGCTCAATCAAAAGTATGGTTTAACTCTGTTAGCTGAATGCTCAGATCAGAAAGAAGTTTCACAGAATGCTTCTGTGTAGTTTATATTTGAATATATTCCTTTTTCCACTACTACTCTCTTAGCGCTCCAAATGTCCAATTGCATTTTCTACAGAAAGAGTGTTCAGATCTGCTCAATCAAAAGTATGGTTTAACTCTGTTAGCTGAATGCACAGATCAGAAAGAAGTTTCACAGAATGATTCTGTGTAGTTTATATTTGGAGACATTCCATTTTCCACTATTACCCTCTTAGCGCTCCGAATCTCCACTTGCATTTTCCACAGAAAGAGTGTTTCAGAACGGCTCAATCAAAACTAAGGTTCAACTCTTTTCGTTGAACAAAGAGAACAGAAAGAAGTTTCACACAATTCTTCTGTGTAGTTTTTATTTGTAGACATTCTTTTTCCCAATATAGGCCTCTTAGCGCTCAGAATGTCCAATTGCAGTTTCTACAGAAAGAGTGTTTCAGAAAGGCTCAATCAAAAGTAAGGTTCAACTCTGTTAGTTGAATGCACAGAACAGAATGAAGTTTCATACACTGCTTCTGTGTAGTTTATATTTGAACATATTCTTTTTTCCACAATTACCCACTTAGCGCTACGAATCTCCAGTTGCATTTTCTACAGACAGAGTGTTTCAAAACTGCTCAATCAAAAGTATGGTTTAACTCTGTTAGCTGAATGCTCAGATCAGAGAGAAGTTTCACAGAATGCTTCTGTGTAGTTTATATTTGAATATATTCCTTTTTCCACTACTACTCTCTTAGCGCTCCAAATGTCCAGTTGCATTATCTACAGAAAGAGAGTTCAGATCTGCTCAATCAAAACTATGGTTTAACTCTGTTAGCTGAATGCACAGATCAGAAAGAAGTATCACAGAATGATTCTGTGTAGTTTATATTTGGAGACGTTCCTTTTTCCACTATTACCCTCTTACCGCTCAGAATCTCCACTTGCATTTTCTACAGAAAGAGTGTTTCAGAACGGCTCAATCAAAACTAAGGTTCAACTCTTTTAGTTGAACAAACAGAACAGAAAGAAGTTTCACACAATTCTTCTGTGTAGTTTTTATTTGTAGACATTCTTTTTCCCAATATAGTCCTCTTAGCGCTCAGAATGTCCAATTGCAGTTTCTACAGAAAGAGTGTTTCAGAACGGCTCAATCAAAAGTAAGGTTCAACTCTGTTAGTTGAATGCACAGAACAGAAAGAAGTTTCATACAATGCTTCTGTGTAGTTTATATTTGAACATATTCTTTTTTCCACTATTACCCACTTAGCGCTACGAATGTCCAGTTGCATTTTCTACAGACAGAGTGTTTCAAAACTGCTCAATCAAAAGTATGGTTTAACTCTGTTAGCTGAATGCTCAGATCAGAAAGAAGTTTCACAGAATGCTTCTGTGTAGTTTATATTTGAATATATTCCTTTTTCCACTACTACTCTCTTAGCGCTCCAAATGTCCAATTGCATTTTCTACAGAAAGAGTGTTCAGATCTGCTCAATCAAAAGTATGGTTTAACTCTGTTAGCTGAATGCACAGATCAGAAAGAAGTTTCACAGAATGATTCTGTGTAGTTTATATTTGGAGACATTCCTTTTTCCACTATTACCCTCTTAGCGATCCGAATCTCCACTTGCATTTTCCACAGAAAGAGTGTTTCAGAACGGCTCAATCAAAACTAAGGTTCAACTCTTTTAGTTGAACAAACAGAACAGAAAGAAGTTTCACACAATTCTTCTGTGTAGTTTTTATTTGTAGACATTCTTTTTCCCAATATAGGCCTCTTAGCGCTCAGAATGTCCAATTGCAGTTTCTACAGAAAGAGTGTTTCAGAAAGGCTCAATCAAAAGTAAGGTTCAACTCTGTTAGTTGAATGCACAGAACAGAATGAAGTTTCATACACTGCTTCTGTGTAGTTTATATTTGAACATATTCTTTTTTCCACAATTACCCACTTAGCGCTACGAATGTCCAGTTGCATTTTCTACAGACAGAGTGTTTCAAAACTGCTCAATCAAAAGTATGGTTTAACTCTGTTAGCTGAATGCTCAGATCAGAGAGAAGTTTCACAGAATGCTTCTGTGTAGTTTATATTTGAATATATTCCTTTTTCCACTACTACTCTCTTAGCGCTCCAAATGTCCAGTTGCATTTTCTACAGAAAGAGAGTTCAGATCTGCTCAATCAAAACTATGGTTTAACTCTGTTAGCTGAATGCACAGATCAGAAAGAAGTATCACAGAATGATTCTGTGTAGTTTATATTTGGAGACGTTCCTTTTTCCACTATTACCCTCTTACCGCTCAGAATCTCCACTTGCATTTTCTACAGAAAGAGTGTTTCAGAACGGCTCAATCAAAACTAAGGTTCAACTCTTTTAGTTGAACAAACAGAACAGAAAGAAGTTTCACACAATTCTTCTGTGTAGTTTTTATTTGTAGACATTCTTTTTCCCAATATAGTCCTCTTAGCGCTCAGAATGTCCAATTGCAGTTTCTACAGAAAGAGTGTTTCAGAACGGCTCAATCAAAAGTAAGGTTCAACTCTGTTAGTTGAATGCACAGAACAGAAAGAAGTTTCATGCAATGCTTCTGTGTAGTTTATATTTGAACATATTCTTTTTTCCACTATTACCCACTTAGCGCTACGAATGTCCAGTTGCATTTTCTACAGACAGAGTGTTTCAAAACTGCTCAATCAAAAGTATGGTTTAACTCTGTTAGCTGAATGCTCAGATCAGAAAGAAGTTTCACAGAATGCTTCTGTGTAGTTTATATTTGAATATATTCCTTTTTCCACTACTACGCTCTTAGCGCTCCAAATGTCCAGTTGCATTTTCTACAGAAAGAGTGTTCACATCTCCTCAATCAAAAGTATGGTTTAACTCTGTTAGCTGAATGCACAGATCAGAAAGAAGTTTCACCGAATGATTCTGTGTAGTTTATATTTGAAGACATTCCTTTTTGAACTATTACCCTCTTAGCGCTCCGAATCTCCACTTGCATTTTCCACAAAAAGAGTGTTTCAGAACGGCTCAATCAAAACTAAGGTTCAACTCTTTTAGTTGAACAAACAGAAAAGAAAGAAGTTTCACACAATTCTTCTGTGTAGTTTTTATTTGTAGACATTCTTTTTCCCAATATAGGCCTCTTAGCGCTCAGAATGTCCAATTGCAGTTTCTACAGAAAGAGTGTTTCAGAAAGGCTCAATCAAAAGTAAGGTTCAACTCTGTTAGTTGAATGCACAGAACAGAATGAAGTTTCATACACTGCTTCTGTGTAGTTTATATTTGAACATATTCTTTTTTCCACAATTACCCACTTAGCGCTACGAATGTCCAGTTGCATTTTCTACAGACAGAGTGTTTCAAAACTGCTCAATCAAAAGTATGGTTTAACTCTGTTAGCTGAATGCTCAGATCAGAGAGAAGTTTCACAGAATGCTTCTGTGTAGTTTATATTTGAATATATTCCTTTTTCCACTACTACTCTCTTAGCGCTCCAAATGTCCAGTTGCATTATCTACAGAAAGAGAGTTCAGATCTGCTCAATCAAAACTATGGTTTAACTCTGTTAGCTGAATGCACAGATCAGAAAGAAGTATCACAGAATGATTCTGTGTAGTTTATATTTGGAGACGTTCCTTTTTCCACTATTACCCTCTTACCGCTCAGAATCTCCACTTGCATTTTCTACAGAAAGAGTGTTTCAGAACGGCTCAATCAAAACTAAGGTTCAACTCTTTTAGTTGAACAAACAGAACAGAAAGAAGTTTCACACAATTCTTCTGTGTAGTTTTTATTTGTAGACATTCTTTTTCCCAATATAGTCCTCTTAGCGCTCAGAATGTCCAATTGCAGTTTCTACAGAAAGAGTGTTTCAGAACGGCTCAATCAAAAGTAAGGTTCAACTCTGTTAGTTGAATGCACAGAACAGAAAGAAGTTTCATACAATGCTTCTGTGTAGTTTATATTTGAACATATTCTTTTTTCCACTATTACCCACTTAGCGCTACGAATGTCCAGTTGCATTTTCTACAGACAGAGTGTTTCAAAACTGCTCAATCAAAAGTATGGTTTAACTCTGTTAGCTGAATGCTCAGATCAGAAAGAAGTTTCACAGAATGCTTCTGTGTAGTTTATATTTGAATATATTCCTTTTTCCACTACTACTCTCTTAGCGCTCCAAATGTCCAATTGCATTTTCTACAGAAAGAGTGTTCAGATCTGCTCAATCAAAAGTATGGTTTAACTCTGTTAGCTGAATGCACAGATCAGAAAGAAGTTTCACAGAATGATTCTGTGTAGTTTATATTTGGAGACATTCCTTTTTCCACTATTACCCTCTTAGCGATCCGAATCTCCACTTGCATTTTCCACAGAAAGAGTGTTTCAGAACGGCTCAATCAAAACTAAGGTTCAACTCTTTTAGTTGAACAAACAGAACAGAAAGAAGTTTCACACAATTCTTCTGTGTAGTTTTTATTTGTAGACATTCTTTTTCCCAATATAGGCCTCTTAGCGCTCAGAATGTCCAATTGCAGTTTCTACAGAAAGAGTGTTTCAGAAAGGCTCAATCAAAAGTAAGGTTCAACTCTGTTAGTTGAATGCACAGAACAGAATGAAGTTTCATACACTGCTTCTGTGTAGTTTATATTTGAACATATTCTTTTTTCCACAATTACCCACTTAGCGCTACGAATGTCCAGTTGCATTTTCTACAGACAGAGTGTTTCAAAACTGCTCAATCAAAAGTATGGTTTAACTCTGTTAGCTGAATGCTCAGATCAGAGAGAAGTTTCACAGAATGCTTCTGTGTAGTTTATATTTGAATATATTCCTTTTTCCACTACTACTCTCTTAGCGCTCCAAATGTCCAGTTGCATTTTCTACAGAAAGAGAGTTCAGATCTGCTCAATCAAAACTATGGTTTAACTCTGTTAGCTGAATGCACAGATCAGAAAGAAGTATCACAGAATGATTCTGTGTAGTTTATATTTGGAGACGTTCCTTTTTCCACTATTACCCTCTTACCGCTCAGAATCTCCACTTGCATTTTCTACAGAAAGAGTGTTTCAGAACGGCTCAATCAAAACTAAGGTTCAACTCTTTTAGTTGAACAAACAGAACAGAAAGAAGTTTCACACAGTTCTTCTGTGTAGTTTTTATTTGTAGACATTCTTTTTCCCAATATAGTCCTCTTAGCGCTCAGAATGTCCAATTGCAGTTTCTACAGAAAGAGTGTTTCAGAACGGCTCAATCAAAAGTAAGGTTCAACTCTGTTAGTTGAATGCACAGAACAGAAAGAAGTTTCATACAATGCTTCTGTGTAGTTTATATTTGAACATATTCTTTTTTCCACTATTACCCACTTAGCGCTACGAATGTCCAGTTGCATTTTCTACAGACAGAGTGTTTCAAAACTGCTCAATCAAAAGTATGGTTTAACTCTGTTAGCTGAATGCTCAGATCAGAAAGAAGTTTCACAGAATGCTTCTGTGTAGTTTATATTTGAATATATTCCTTTTTCCACTACTACGCTCTTAGCGCTCCAAATGTCCAGTTGCATTTTCTACAGAAAGAGTGTTCACATCTCCTCAATCAAAAGTATGGTTTAACTCTGTTAGCTGAATGCACAGATCAGAAAGAAGTTTCACCGAATGATTCTGTGTAGTTTATATTTGAAGACATTCCTTTTTGAACTATTACCCTCTTAGCGCTCCGAATCTCCACTTGCATTTTCTACAAAAAGAGTGTTTCATAACTGCTCAATCAAAAATATGTTTTATCTCTGTTAACTGAATTTACAGATCAGAAATAAGTTTCACAGAATGCATCTGTGTAGTTTTTATTTGAAGATATTCTTTTTCCCAATGTAGGCCTCTTAGCGCTTAGCATGTCCAATTGCAGTTTCTACAGAAAGAGTGTTTCAGAACGGCTCAATCAAAAGTAAGGTTCAACTCTGTTAGTTGAATGCACAGAACAGAAAGAATTTTCACAGAATGCTACTGTGTAGTTTATATTTCAATATATTCCTTTTTCCACTATTACCCTCTTAGCGCTCCGAATGTCCACTTGCATTTTCTACAGAAAGAGTGTTCAGAACTGCGCAATCAAAAGTATGGTTTAACTCTGTTAGCTTAATGAACATATCAGAAATAAGTTTCACACAATGCTTCTGTGTAGTTTTTATTTGAA